>NC_139932.1:13064548-13532048 GCF_963514095.1 Eutrigla gurnardus | reverse complement strand
TACTCAGTGTGTGTGTGTGTGTGTGTGTGCGTGTGTGTGTGTGTGTGTGCGTGTGTGTGTGTGTGTGTGTGTGTGTGTGTGTGTCTTCAGCACACACATTTTTAATAAAGCTGAAAATCGCATTATTTGAATTCCAATGCTTTATACAGTAAGAGCACTTTACAACTTTTTAACTCTTCTCACACGGGTGTAAGACCAGCTGATGTTTTTAATTTCCATCTTGCCTTCATTACGGTGTTAAAGGAACATTCATTTTGAACATACAGACCTCTTCTTGGTGGAAGCTGAATAAAAAGGTAAATATCCTCAAATATAAAAAGCTATAACCAGTCCGTAAAGTCCTGCACATCACCACCCATCAAACCAAAAGTTGTTGTTTTTACATTTATGTTTTTGTACCGTTTTTTTTGCACAAACTGCATAAAGTCTTGTTGGCGAAAGTTCCCATAAGTTTGTGCCTCTGGATTTTTCACAGTCTGAGCCACTTTTTACGGGCCATTGGAAACGCATAGTTTAGGATGAAGAGGAGGCGCATCACTGTTTTGAGATTATTTTTTTTTTTTACATATACTGCACTTATCTTTACTAAAGGAATAGCTGCACTGCATGTGACCTTTTTTAATCCAGGTGAATACATATATATCTCCGCCTCGAAGGAAAAAACACGTCTTTCAGTGTTGAAACAAAGGGGAAGAGATGTAAACAATGAGCCCTGATAAGATCATGGCATAGCCACAAGCCAAAAACAACCAAAAACAAGACAGATTCAAGAGGTGACAACCTTTTCTTTAAAGGCCCCGGCCTGCTGTTTCCTCCTGTCTTTTGGCTCGAGGATGCGTCACTGTAGATCGTATCTTGTGGTTGCTTTCTTACCGGGAAGGTTTGGTGCAAAAGTGCATCCTAGTGTAAATAGAGGGAAAGTCATTAAGACAGATAGCGCCGCTTTGCCTTATTTGTATCCCATCTGTGTCTATTTGCTATTTATGTGTCTACTGGGTGAACATTCCTTGTTTGACAATGAATTTCATGGCCGGCAAATCGCATTACCCTTGCGATTTGCTTAATGGTGTGTGATATAACACGTCCCTCTATTTTGCCTGGACGAGATCCACGGTGCGTGCTGACGTTCACAAGAATGTTTGATCAATTCCTCTAATGCTTTTTGACCACATCGTTTATTTGATTTCCTCTTTGTTCTATTACTGTTTACCACAAAGTGAGAGCGGCTGTATTCTTGCGTGTGGGACTCAAACTCACACTCGCGCATACATCGATACTGAAGTTTTTTTTTTTCGTCATGTGTCCGAGGAGAAACCTCTTACATGGATCATAAACACGCAGATAAAGGCACACACAGACACACCAGGGGCTCCCGAATACCAATTATGTTGTTCTTGTTCCCCCCTCTGAGCTTATCTAGCCTCCGGGGAGACCTCCAGCCCACTCCCTCCCATCCTTAAGCGCAGATCTCCGAACCCAGCAGGAAGCCTCTACTGGTCCCAACACACGTTCCCCTGCTCACTCGCCTCCCTGACGCACACTGTCCACTTCCCCAGCCACACACTAAACACTACTACTCTCTACACATTGTACCTTTTTTGCCTCCTTTTGAATCCTATTAGTGCGTGAACTTAGTTTAACTGAAAAAGACTGTCGACTTCACTCAATTAGGCCTAATAGGATTAGGTTGCTGGTATGGGCCCTGAGGTTTAAATAGGAATGGAATTTTGGCAGACACCTGCTCCATCCATTGCATTAATCTTATAAAGGCTGTGTAGTGTGCAGGGGCCCCTGAGATGCCCAGGGTTGAACGGTTGGATGGAGGGCTCTGTTGGGTGCATGGGTTTTTTTTTAGCCCCGGTGGCATCAGAGGACCAGTTGTGAAAGAGGGCATCAATGAATCAAAAAGGCTGGGAGTACAGTAGATGGTGACGTTGTGTAAAAGTACACGACGACATCCATTTCAGAAACGTTAATACGTTATTATATATCAACTATGAGTCATATTATAACACTTAGCGTCTCAGCCAACAAAAGCTCTTTGGTTACCTGCGAACCTAAAGGGAAGGAAGGGGTATCTGTGTAGAGATGGGATGTATAGTAGTGAAGAGTGGAGGGCTTGATGAGGCCCACGCTGTTAAGATGATTACTAAACGTGGTACTACAGAGAACAATGGCCTTTTACCATGTCACTGATCACTTTACTGCCTCATCTTATCCACACAAGACCCATGCATCCCATCCTCCTACCTGAGGTATAAAGAAACACTTTGAAATATAAATTTTGATCAGCAGTATGCAAATGAATAGGATTGCACATACTGATGATGCTAATTGGTCTAGGAATTAAGAATTGAATGGCCAAATTAATTGTGCAACTACACCAAAAAGAAAAACCAAAAAAAAACAAGGAAAGCAGGTGAAAAAATCACCTAGACAAAAATCACTTGTATACTTGAGAAGCACTAATGGCAGTGGTGCAATCAGGTTTTCAATCTAAACTTGCACAAATCAATTAGGGGCCACAGACACACTTCCTTCCACTGATAGGGTCATTCCAGGTCACATTAACCCTCGCTTATCTCTACCGATCAAAAAGGGAAAGCTGTCGATAGAGAAGCTCAGACAAACAGCAGGCCTGTGTGAAGAAAAAAAAAAGGATTTTCTTCTGTATAGTGTTGTAAACTGGTGTGAACCTCACACACACTATATGCTATAAATAAGATTATTCAAAGATGTCCGCATGGCAAGGAAGTTGTAGCAACCACACACTGCGTGAATCAGCAGAGGTTTTAACTTGTAATTTTTACGTACAATGCCAACTTCAATAAGAAAAAGCCTGTTCCTAAACCGCAACACCTGTGCTCGCTCACTACCTTCAGTAGCATTACGAAAGCATTAGCCGTGTGCATGTTTCCACAAATGCCCGAGTGCAGTCAATCCTCTACGTTACTAATCACCATTCTTCCCAGGAGTGTCATACCAGGTCTCATACCAACACCTCACAATGTCTTTCCCGGAGGTCCCTCCATGTGTCTGGATGCTGTGAATAGCTATCTTGGTGGCCTTAAAATCCCCCCTGAAGGGATTATGATATATTTTATCCAGAAGCGGCCTGTGTTTTTTGTGCTGCGTGTCAATTATCCAGACAGTCTAATAGTCTGATCTCTGCTGTTTTGTAAGAACAATCGGCGTAGGAGGAGGTCAGGGGTGAGCCGGAGGGGTGACGGTGTGCGTTTATGTGTGTGTGTGTGTTGTTGGGATGGAGTTATGTCCAGCGTGAGACACTAAAGATCTGAACGTGGAACGTTTACAGGGCCATTCTGTCTAATCCGATTAGTGTCTCAGACGAACCTGCCATAATCGGGAGAGGTCAGGGGGAAAACGTTGGTGAGAGATCTCTCCAAAAGTGAGCAATTTCATCACCCTCGTGTAAAAAAAGATCACATTTATCACAGGTGGTTGTCTAACTGTTGTTTAGGAATGATTTTAGGTCATTGCAGCTGATTTAAAATAAGATCTGTAAGAATGTGGCTTTTCAAAACGTGGATTTTTCACAGATTTTCTTTTTTTGTTCTTTAGTACTTTAATACAGTGGTTCTGAGCTATCAGTGAGTATAGGATGTTTAAAAAAGAAAGTGTTTCCTTTGCCAAAGCCTCCTTTAATAGCTTCCCATCTATACTCCTGCTCGTATAGGGGTGAACTGAAGAGAAACAAGTGAGACCATTGTCCCCTTGTGGGCTAAATTTCTCAGGTCACCTAGAAAACACAATTTTAGTCCGAGGCTTCATCCGATTAGCTAATTTCATTTACAGTATGCTGTGTAAATCAGACTGCCGGTTAAACACGCAGAGAGGGTCAAAGACACAGTGCAGTCGCTCTGTAAAAAAGTTGGCCCAAAACCGTTGGCTGCTATTTAATAATCAGCATTTTTTAAGACTGATCTAATAATGACATATACATCAATCTGCCCGCTGTGTGTGACTCAAGATAGCAACCGCACCGATGAATGGAAATTCAGGTCGTAAAATTGTGTGTTTTCCATTGGCATATTTTAGCGTTCGCGGCATCTACCTGACGGGACTTCTGTCTATCCCCCAATGAATTCATCCGTTCATCCAGCGGGTCCAGCCAGCCCAGGCGCTCAGCCAGTCCAGATGGGTGGTCCAATCCCATGCTTTGGCCTGCAGCTCCTGTCCCTCTCTTTTTCAGCCGTGTGGCTGGTAAATCACCCTGTTCACACTGCATCTGTCGTCTTTTGCACCGTTTTTGCACAATTAGAACACATCTGGTAAATATTAAGTATCTGGCATGTTGAGGAAACGGCAGAATTGTTATACTTGCTGACATTTTAATGTTTCTTATCTCTGCTCCTGATCGATATTTTGGGACGTTCACATTACTCTGTATGCCATTAGGCTGAGCTGACAGGCATGTGAGAAAAAAATCAAATGGAAGAGCTACAAAGTGCTACATACAAATTTACATAGACCAGTTTTGACTGGTTTCCAACAAGTGATTCCAAAACACTGAATTACGTAGGAATTATGTAGTAAATGAACATAGCGTGGCCTCTTGCATCAGGAATTATTTGTAAACAGGAAATATTTTGCCAAATATTAACTCAATGTAGATTTTCAGGAAATTGATAGTTTAATGTTGACCATGTGTTGCCTGGAAGTATCTGGCATTACCGTTTCAAGACCGAAATGTGCCTTTCTTTGATTTTCTTTTTCTTAGTCCTCCCCTCTTCACCTCCACCTGCACCTCTCCCACAGAGAGGCCTTGATACTTGAAGCATCGACTCACAAACACCCACATGCATTTGCTCATGCACACAAACACACAGACATCACACACCAGAGCAACTTTAGCAGATGAAAGGCCTCCTACGGAAGGGAGAAAACACACTGCAACAATGCTTTGAAGTCTATCAGTCATCCATTTAATGCAGGGATGTTTTTGGTTCCTCCTTCTCTGATAGTCTGATTCATATCCCCCTTCCAGGAATTCCTCCCCTAAAGCCTAAGAGACAACTGCAGCCTATCTGGGGGTGATTTGGCTCCTCTCACAATACCCCCCAACGTATCCCAAACATCCAAAATTCAGTCTCACTTTTGCATCAAAGCAAAGAAGGAAAATAGATTCTTTTTTTTTTCTAAATTCCCAATTGAGATTCGCAATCTCGGCGCAATCTAAAGAGAATGCACATATACGCAAGAGCACATGAATACACACAGTATGCGCCCGTCGAATGGCATACAGTAATTGCGGTAGCCAGTTATGGCTCAGTGATCCGTCAGCACATTGTGTGGGGTTTTTCAGCTCGCCCGGACAATAGTGCCACAATCCCCCTGTGATTGAATTCCAATGAAATGCCCCCTAAAACACAGGGTTCATTCAAAACACTTCCCCGACAACAGCAGTATAGTCAGGCTTGTATGTATCAGCAGCGGTTGGTTCCATACGTATTCACCACTAGAGCGCTGGAGGAGAGTCGCGTCAACGAAACCAGTGGGTGATCTTTTTATTCGAAGGCCTCTAAATGGCTTTGATGAGTACGACATTGTGACCTATTGTGTGTTTTTTAACAGAGGAGGCCCGCTGTGTTTACGACCTGCTTACGTTTCATATTTATGACACTTGATCCATTTCTTTAACCCGACGGTTCAGTAATTATATACCTGTGGTGATATGTGGTACGAGGGGAGGTGTGTGGGCAAGAACGACTTTGATGGTGGACCTCATTAAGCTGAGTTGTTTGCATTGTGATCACAGTTCTTTGTCCGCACACAATGTGGGTGCAATGTGATGTAAAGAGATTGGGAGGAGGGATGATGCACATAAAAATAACAAAGCCACAGGAGATGCTTAGCAGCTATTTAGACGTGTAGAGAATGGCAAGAAGCATGCTGATCTTACATCTCGTTGTCAGATAACTGGGCCGTCCCATTCTGTCGTGGATACCCTACCTTCCATGTGTCCTGGGGTTGGTACCAAACGGGGACTTGTGCTCTGGTGTAGGATTGCTGAGAGAGGAAATGGTGAGCTGTGCCGTCGGGTCGAGGGGGGCAGAACTCAGGCCAGCTACGTGGATGTGGTTCAGGATCATAGAAACCCTGTCCGTCATCCCTCTGACTAATCACCCACTGGTTGTCCGGGCCGGAGTAGGACTGGAACATTTCGGACAACCTGAAACTGATTCTAGGCAGCAAAAAAACAAAAACAAAGGACACAACGATCAGCAAATGCACCAATAATGTAATTTAAAAGTCTTTATTAAGAGCAGAACATGGATGTATATGGATATAGAGGCATGTCTTCTTTGCATTTCTGTTCAGAGCTCGTCACAATGGTGGTAATGCGTAGTTTCACTGGTTGCTAATCTTGTAAACTGGACAGCTTCTTATAAATCATTAAAGCATCGCTGATTTTCAACCACATTAGCACATGTAAGTCACAGCGTTGGATGTCTGTCATGTCAACACTGTGTACTTATGTTCTCTGCAGCCATAGCAGAAACTGCCATATTTAACATCAGTGGATTCCCAAAGAAGTACAGTAGCTATATTATTATTGCTTTAGCATCATTTTAAAACCTCCGTCCTATGAGCCTCAGAGTCTACTTTTCTATTTCTGATAGAGCTATTCTCTCTTTCCCTTAGATCTCGTCCTTTCCTGTGACAATGTCATTCCATGGGTTTATTTGTGAAACTCATAAACGACCGCTCATTGGATTTAATTCTATCAACTTTTAGTGTTTCCGTCATGGAGTGAATGGATGGACAAACAATTGGCAGTTCATGTGGCTAGCAACAGGAAGCCCCAGATAAAAGCACTTTTTTTTTTTTACTTAACCAGAATCAGATGATAAACGATCAAAAGCAAATTTGATTGGAAAAAAATTTGTTGCCAACACTTTTTTTATACAAATTGATAACATTCGCAGTTTAAAAAAGTATTTTGTTTATTGCAAAACAGTGTTTTGCAATCAACAAAAGATGAGTCTGAGATGAGAAATGAAAATGGAGAATATACAACATGTAACATTGCACACAACACGTCCAGAGATTTGCTTGGTGCTTTTAATTAACTGCCAATGATACAAATTAAAACATACCACTTCATTTCTTTTGTTGAAGGCTGAAATAAATGTGACGGGCCACAGCTGGAAGGCGCTGGAGAAACTCGCCCAGAAGTGGTTAAAATGGGGAGAACAGTCAATATCCGATGGTCTCTGGGGAGGCCGAGGGGCGCGAGTATGAAAGTAAGTAAGTTCTTCATATCTAAATTACAATATTTGAGTGCAAATTAGCTGTCACTGCCACTGGAGTACTAATGGAAAATACATGCAAACCAGGAGGCTCATACATTTGCTACAATGCAGAACTGATTGAACACAAAGAGAGTGTGTGTGATTATAATCTCGGAGTCTAGATTTTTCCCTCTCTCCCCTTTATGTGGGAGGTTAATTGGCAAGGCTGTCCAAGCATGGTGCAAACTGAATTTAATTGCCTTTATTCTGACGCCAACATTGCAGAATACCTTTGCCGGGCAGCTTTAAGGCACCGGGGTAGAATGTGTGGATGACGTGGGCATGAGAGAACAGGTTTTTTTTTGTGAATGTGGAGAATGGGTTTTGTCCACCTAGCATGCATTCCACCACATATGCTCATTTGGAACAAGTGGTTTGCTTGTGCGGGTTTGGCCCGAGTCTTTGTCTGCGGTCTGTGAGCTTCTCTGTTAGCCCGTGAGCAAGGCATCTTTCTTAAATAACAATTAAGTGGCGTAACACACGAAGAGTGTTTTATGGATATGGGAATACCACTCAACTAGGCTTTTGTCACCCAGTCGCTGCTGCTCCGATGCCAACCCATCATTTGTGTATTGAGGTCAAATGGCTCAGGGTCAGAGAGGAAATGGGATTATATTTGAATTTATTTGAATTTGCCAACCCATACAGAACTGAACAAAACGGTTATTTTATTCAACGCGTCGTTTCAGGAATTTATCCTGTGATAGCTGGAGCTGAAAGTGGAGTTTGGCTATTGCTGAATATATTTTAAGTTGTAATTTTAATGCCGGTTTCCCAAATTCAAATAAAGTGTTCTCATTTTCCAAAGACGTAGAACATCTCAGCATACGAGACTCCAATAGGAATAAGACATCCATCTTATTGCTTGATTAATACCCTGTAAAAACATTTCCCAATCTGGGATTTAAGATCCGTGTTATCTGTTTAATGAACAGTGAACACAGGTTATGATAATAACTATAGATTTCATCACCTCTCGTGTAAAACGCTGCACTTTCTCTCGAGCTAACAAATGACATTCTGATATGAACGATGAAATGCAGAGCTGGCATTGAACCTGTGTTCATGATCTCACATCATACACACAGTGTGAGTGAAGGTACTAGAAATGAGGAATGTTAAGCCACTGTTGGCAGCGTCGGACGAGGCAGCTGCCTTCCGACTGTCCTTCGGCGAGTAAAAATGGCTTTGCCACCTTTGCGGCTCGATGGCTGTCTCGGCAAGCTGGATCTCATTTGTGGAAATCAAAATTGTGTCGGTAATCCCTCAATTTAACCCATTGCTGCGGAGCCAAGTCAGGATTCAGGATCACAGTCTTCACCTGGTTTCGTGTAAATCCTGAGTCTCAGGTGTCCTCTCTGTCACCTTAATTACCTCACCTAACACGGCTCATTGTTGACTCGACGCTATAATCAGTGTGACTGTGATGTCCTGCACTCATGATACCTCGTCCTTATGATTTGTTCAACAAGCGTTACCCCTTCATGAGCCCGCTTGACTCCCTTTTAATCCAGCTGAGAGCCGACAGTAGAACTAAAGGCCTCCTGCTGCTCTGAAGATGGGACGGATACAAAAGCCTTGGAGTCGTTGGGGAAACAACAAGAAACACGCCTATTTACATCAGGCAGGTCTGCCTCACAGTCATCTGACCTGTTCATTTGACTATAATTCCATTTAGATGCGTGACATATTACAGTAAAAACCAACATAAATTGCGTCAGTAAGACGTTGGGCCTCCGTGTGTCTCCATTTAACGAGTACACTATTGGTTAATGACCAATTAATCATTTAATCTATTAGATATATAGTCGGCCGATATTAACCAACGGTGGAGAAGACACGGAATACACTCGTTTGAAGAAATGAAGATAAATGATGTGTTTGCTGACTGCCAGGAAGTGGCTCACACACTGAATTAATGAGCGCCCCCCTCTGTTACGGCTCTCCACAGATGAATATGATGACACCTTCCTGGGCTCTCTGCGGAGGTGTTAAGTGCTGCTTTACCGACTGTGTAGCCAGTTGTGTCAGTTTGACTCCCGCAACAGAATACTGTGAAAATCCCACCGAGTTGCCCCCTAGTGGCAGAACTAGCTAGTAGCTGCTCCATCGCTGTGGGCTGGATATCTGCTAACAGCATCCAAACCTGTCCTCTAATTTTGTGTCCAATGATTTGCTTTAATACACATTTTTGTCTGGCTATTTGTGGAACAATTACAATTTGCTTAAACAGCAACTTCTTGCATTGGAGTTCTGCTTCAATTAATATCAACAAAATCTGATTATTGTGATGGAAAGAAATAAAAAAGCATCTAATTCTTGTCCAATGATATTCAAAGGGAATCCCTTCTATGTGACTCTCTGTTGGACTGTCCATCCATGATGCACACGTCCACAAATCCTCACCCACCCACGTGGAGACAGGAAGTTTAGAGTATCATCGCTGAGGAGCCGAGGAGTGCCTTTGTCAGACATGAGAATACACACACACACACACACTGACATCTGCCTCATTAAAACCTTTCCCATAGATGTATTTTGTACAGCTCTCTGCTCATCATCACCTCCAATCCACCCAACCTTTGCCTCCCTTTGAGCTCCACTATTTATTTTCATCAAGGTCTCTCTCTCTCTCTCTCTCCCTCTCGTCTACAGTGGGCTTTGTTGCTGGGCTGTCATGTATGGAAGCACCTATTTATTTGCTTTTTTTAACCGCTAATTCTCCCCTATTGTCCCTCGCGGCGTCCCGTCGCGTCGGGAACAAGGCCACCTCGAGAGTTTTGTTCCCTGCACTCAAGACATGAGTCAGCGAGCCAAGATAATGATGAAGAGCTCAGACAGGAGATCCAGCCTCTATCACTGATCACACCGGCACACACACACACACACGGTCATTATTACAGAGTGTATTTGGTGTGAGGTGCTGAGGTCACCGTTTAGGTTTAGCTGTTCCTCGGCCATTTGTTCTGATTCCAGTCACCTAAATGCAGCCTTGAACTTGTTAGAGAAGTCGCACAAAATGTGTTTGGATAGAAATAAAACTAGTTAATAGTATGTCACTTAAGTTTAATGCGTTATTTTAGCACCATAAAAGAGTTATACGATGGAGAGGTGCAGTGAAATTGACCTACGTCTGTCATCACTGTATATGGGATTACACGATTTACATTAACTCCAGTGCATATTCATGCCCTTCAAATGCAAGCTTACCCTCGCTGCACGCATAACTGCATTAACCTTGCTATTTTGAGTTACTGAATGAATGAATTAACGGAATTAAAACTCTGAATTAACGTAACCTCTCGTTCCATCCGAGTGTGCTCGTCTGGTAATGATATTAAAGCATCTAATCTCATATATTAGATGATCTTTGAGGGCCCAAACTGAATTTTGACCGGGACTACCAACCGCTTGTGAGTCACTGTAAGCGTGACTGGGAAGAATTCCTTTACTACTTAACTAGTAGAGAGTCCAAAAATGTTATGTAACGCCTGCATGTGGATACATTCGAATATGTTATCTTAATAAGATTTATATACTTTGTTTTTAATATCTAATAGAATCTCTTATGTCCCATGTTAATTATTTGCATTTCATAGGCTACTTTATTACTATTATTATGCTTTCATATGACATTTACAATATTTTATCTATTCTGTACTGACAATGAAATATATGTGGTCTTATTTCTCACCCCAAGTAGGGAGCAAGCTTGCTGTTTTACATGTAATCTGACCTGTATGACACAAATCTGCATGATCATGCATATACCTCTCACCTGTCATGTGACCGCACTGACTGCTAAAATTGAGATTGTGCTTATTGTATACAATGTAATTAACCGAACACAGGCAGCGTGTCCATGCGGTACGTATGTGTGTCTACTTAACCAGTCAATCAGATCCATTTTGGGACTTCAAAGCGTGTGTTCAGGAAGAGGCTGCAGACCGTGGATGAACATTCACTTTCGCTTTTCAGCGGTCAAGTGTGTGTGTGTGGCACCACTGAGGGGGGGGGGGGTTACCACCGTCTACCTTTTGAAGTCAGCCCTCGGAGCAGACAATGTTTACGTTCTTCCAGCACATTACTTCCTCCAGCCCTCCTCCTTCCACACAACTCTCCTTCTGCTCAAATGGCTAAATATATTGATACAACTATTATTATTATTATCAAAATTCAAGGAGATTAGTTTAAAGGGGGAGTTAAAACAATCATGGACTCACATGAATAAGTTCACAAACTTCTTTGGAAATGTAAATTCAATCCAAGCTGTCATTTTCAGTTTGACCACAAGATGGTGCTGTATGCATCTGTTCAGTGGCACAAAAAAGGAATTGTTCATATCGATATTTCCCTCTTGAAACCTCAACTTAAAAAAAAAAAGTCCACATTTGAGAAGACGTGCGTGTCATGAACTGTCTGTTTCTATATGACATGACAGACGAGCCATGACTCAGACAAGAGCCGCCTCTCCGATTGCAACAACCCGTGTGCATAAAACCTCAAGTCAGACCAACGCTGCACACATCCATGACTCTCCATGCGACACGATGTTTGCACCCCGTCCTCTGGACATTCAGCTGTGTGGCTTTGCACACATGTATCTCCGCCGTTGCACACTGCACAGCTACACACGGACACACATGGGTTAATCTTCAAAAAATCAGTTTGAAGATCCTTTAAAGTCCTTCATCCCGAAATGAATCAGATCCAAAACTTTAATCCTTTTTTTTTGATTTTCATGATTATTTGCGACAGACATTTTAATCAAGATAATTTTTGTGACAAGAACCGCGTTGTCATCTTGGTTATGACTCATCGTCCCATGAGGCCTTTACACACGTCCACCCTCTTTGCCATATGGTCATTCTTGGTTTTCCCCCTCCCCAGCCCTGCACACGCAACGCGCTAAAAAAAGCATTCCCATGATGCAAGATTAGAGAAGTTCACAGGGTTTTTCTTTCCTTATATTGTAAACAATATCAGGTGACTAAAAAAATGAGGAAGTGCCCCATGAGGAACTTTCAAGATTTTCCCGCTGTGTCATTCTGATGTCTCAAAAGATGCACTCAGACAAACATGCAACATAACCGCGCTAGGACCAGATGTCAACGTGACACCAGGACCTTTATAAAGTCTGTTGTTTTTTAACTATTTACTTAAGTACTGTAATTAAGTCCAGTTTTGAGTTACTTGTACTTTATATTGTACATTTTACTCCATTACATTTATTTAATATTTATATAGTTACTTTTATTAATATTTTCAGATTAATAGTACAGAGAAAATCCAAGAATACATTATGTGTAAGCCAAGCTGCAACATGTTGACGTAAACATGAATGCATTCCTAATTATAATTCAGTGATCTAGTGTTAATTATGCATTATACATGACTGAAAGTATATTTCAGTTACTACTTTTCTCTCTTGTCATTATGCGACATTGATTTCTAACACTAACTGGAAAAAAATAACGTCGGCAAAGAATAATACTGCGGTTACTATAATTAAAAATATTGATTTCCGATATCTGAGAATGTAGAGTAACTAAATGATCGTTATCGTCATTTTGTTCTAACTATAAGCAGTTCAGGTTGCGATAGTAACGATAAGTGTAGTCTAATATGGATTTACATTGAACTTTAATTGGCAAAGATTTGAGAATGAGAAGTTATATTGAAACATATTTTCATACCACTGGTTACACCTATTTTTTTTTATAATTTTAAAATATGCCGGTCTTTCTCTACACAAATTACATACATTCTTAAATTTAGTAGTGTATCTTCATGTCTATGAACTGGAAAGATTATATACAATAACGCCATCCACTATCGGACTTCCTGTTAAACAGGATGTTCTTGTGGAGAAGTGGAGGTGATGGGTTCTTTCCCTCTAAATATATTTACAACCCACACATTTAGTCACATTACAGCACACCTCATGTTGAAGGACAATAGACAAAGAATGGAATTAATGTTACCTTTAACTAGGATGGAAGACAGGTCCCCTTGGTGTATTGTGTGTCTGCTTTTCTACGTCCAACTGATCCAAATGAACGTGCTTATCGGTCTTCCTCCTGTTGATATTTCATCATTCCTAGAAGCATGGACGGATAGTGAAAGGGCCCCAGATTTAAACCAAATTGTGTTTCCTCTTTTCTAGCAGCGGGGAGCGGGGTGCAAAGGGAAGCTTTTGCGTCAACTGCCCCACATCGCAGACCGAAATAATCGCAGATTCTGTCAAGTCATCGTGTTACATAAGCACCCTCATAAATGAATTTACAAAACCTTAAAGACAGTTCCCCAAAAAAAATAAGTCTTACGATACCGTCTGATTGATATAACTTTGTTTCCCCTGAGGTTTTTTCTGGAATTTCTCAACCAAATCGTGGTACTTACCTGGTAAATTACAGGAGGTACTTCAGCTGATAATGCAGCTCGCTCACTCCAATATTGTTGTCAAGGTCGATACGGAGAGAAAAAAAAAAACCGCTTGACTTTCAAGTGTAGACTGAAGGCTGTTAATTTCCTATTCTTGAGACAGTTTGTCCATAACTGATCAGCGGCGCTCGGCTCGTAAGAACAAAACACACAAGTGTTTTTTGGTCAGCTTCGTGGAACGGTGTCATTTCATTCCAGAGGAAAAGGGCTCCGATATTGCATTCACGGTCACACTGTAATCTGCATAATGACAATGATGAACAGCCCATCGGGGGAAGATTTGAGAGAAAAAAGCCTCCAAATTCCCCTTCAGATGCATGTTGATTGTGTTTATTCACGGCAGTTAGGTTGATGAGGGAGCAATATGGAGGAGGCTGGATGGACACTTGTTACGCGTTACCTTTAAAATAGCAGACATCTCTTGACGGAGAACAAACAGCGCCGGCAGACTGAAATCAAGGCGTCTGTGAAAGCTCTCAGGAATGCAAATTCAAAAGCACTTCATTACTTGCTTTTTCCCTGCAATCTTGTGTCTGAGAGACTGAAACTAAGTGGTTAATCAAGCCAAAAACCCAGCCGTGTCTGAGGGGCCAGAGAGGAGACACCTCTGCTCACGGACCAGGCTGTGTGTTTCGCAGTAGGTGTGAAAGTGCACAATAGTGTGGTTTGGATACCAGATCAGAAAGGTCTTGATAGCTGAAAAATTCCCACACGGTATTTTTAGGAAATGATCACTATGACTCATTTGTGGACCATACAAATATTTTTATTTGGAGCAGTAAAGTTCAAACACACAGCTACATAAAAACATAACAAACCCTGATGTTAAGTTACAGAGTGGTGAGAAATGGAAAAAAAATCATTAATCAAATAGATTTAGTAGATTCTCTCTGTGTATCTGACACTTACTTACTTTATTTTTACTTTTGTTTTTAGTTTAGAAAAGCAGTTAAAAAGTTGTTAGGATTTTTTTCCCCCATTGGTGACCATGTAGACACAAGGAATCATATCTCATGTGATGAGGAACAATCACGACAGGCAGGCAGACAGCCAGACATGCAGACAGACAGACAGACATGCAGACAGACGGACAGACATGCAGACAGACAGACAGACATGCAGACATGCAGACAGACTGACACTTTATTGATCCCGAGGGAAATTCAGGCTTTATAATCTGTCCCACATTGCAATTTCCATGTAGAGGACCCTGTTCGCTTCCAAGATAACCAAAACAGAGTGATTCATAGTTTCAGATGCTGATCTCTTGAATTCCTACACGCTGGTCCTTTTTAAACATGGGGCTAGATGAAAAGTTTTAACACAACTAATATCTGGGGGGGGGGACATGAATGTCTGGACCACATTTCAAGGCAATCCATCCGGATTCATCCTGAGCATGATGTCTGTACAACATGTCAAAGCCACATGGCTTGTCTTAAAACGTACCGTGACTTTACACAACATCAGAGGCAAGGTTGAGTCGTGTCCCATATTACATAGTGCACTGCCAACATTCTCCAAATATATACAAGGTCAATAGAGAAAAGTGACCTTAAATGGACTCTCTTCTTGTTATACATGCCAGCGTTCAGGAGCACTGTGCCAGCAGAATGGAGACAGTAGACGTACTGTATTTGTTGTCCGTGTTTATCATTTCCACATCGTCCTCATCAGAAAAAATAAATGTTCCCGATATCTTAAGTTCTCTGCGTTCATGTGAGGACACTCTGTCACATGCAAATCCAGACAACAGACAAACCAAGACTATCAGGAAAACGTGACAAATATAAATCTGTTCTCTGCCTTGCAACTGTAGAAATACTGCACTGCAGGACAGGAGGGCCATCCAAAGTGTCAAAAGCACGAAGGAAATTAGCAAAAAAACTCCAAACACGCTGATGGCTTGAGTTGGTATAGAGTCTCTTTCACACATACATTCCGTAGCATTAACTGAACTATTCTGGTCGAGGCAGCAGCTTCTCTGCTTCACATAGCCAAGGCCTTTAAGTGATTTCCACGCTACGTGATTGCTCACACGCCAACACCAGCGGCATTAAAGTCCTCTGTCGGGAATAAGTAGCGTTTTTGTGCCAGTGAGTGCTAGTGTTGTGCATGCTTGTAGCGATGCTTCTCCTCGCCATCTACGACGAATGTTGGCGGTAATGTTGCATTGTCCAGATCTGACTGATTTTGACTCACAGCCCTGTGCAATAAAGTGTCTTTCATGTATTGTTGCCTAGTATTGTTAAGGCAATTTTGAACACACGTCCAGTGTTTTATGTGGGAACAAATTAGTTCACTTTTTTTTTTAGATTTTTTTATTAATTTTCTGATAGTTTTAGATATAAATATAATCAATTAAGGGCTGCAACTAACCATTATTTTAATGCTTGAGTATAACAGGTGACAGAAATAGAGAAAAATATGCTGAGCACAAATTGAAATTTTCAAATATTTCCATTTTTGTTCAACCAACAGACCAAAATGTTACATTTATTGTCACAGAAGACAGATACAATCAGCTAACATCCATATCTTGTCATAGGTGCAAAAAAAGTATGTCGACTATTCAATTAACTGACTAATTGTCTCAATGTTAGACTGTCTTATCTAATCCACTTATTCAAGGGCTTATTGTACATTTTAAATAATGACTTTCCATGATGTCTACAGGGCTCAGGATCAGCCTCAATGATCCAAAAAAACCCATCTAATGCACTTGACAAATTAGCATGATTTACTCATGACGTCGGGATTTCTCTCGCTGATCTTCTTGTCCGCTCGGCGGAATGTGCGGAATGCGAGTGTGTGAGGGAACTCGGCGGGAGCTGACACTCGACATTAGATTCACGGGTGGAGATTATGACCCGGGGCGCTCCGGGCCGACACAGAGAAAAAGAAAGACGGCAAAGCCAAGGCCAACGGGAGAGAGACAGGAGGCAGGGAGAATGGAGCGGAGAGGCCATGAAATGAAATGAGGTGTTTGATCTCCCCAGGACAGGTCAGGTCTTACCGGCGGAGTGTCTAATCTTATGAAGAGCCTATGAAAGAATGGGCACCTGCAGCTGCATTCATTATGGCCGCACATGATGGAAAAGCAGAGTTGCTCATTGTGATCTATATATTTACTCGCCATGCCACCGTCCTTTCCCCTATCCATTTCGTTAGCGGATGAATATTTCCCCTTTTTCCCTTTAAAATCCTTTTGAGCAACTGTGACTCAAAGTCTACCCTCTTTGCCCAAAAGTTTCCTTGAGAGGCACTTGATTTCCACTCTGTGCCTCTGTTGTATCTTCAAATGCCTGTTTTCCTTTATTCTAATCGAAAGCGCGCCGTACAGTGGAAAGGTATCCGCGCATGAAAAACTTTCCCCCCTCTTTTAGATGGCAATTGTATGTGCCTGAGTCTTTGTCTGGTTTACCTGTGGTCCTTTGATCATGACAGCATGTGACGCTGTTTGATTCCTGGGGTACTTTGACAGTTTGCAGGCTGGCAAAAGGCCCTCCGGTGTCTGAAGTTAGATCAGAGGAGATGGGGGCCTGAAAAGCAGGCGTCCAGCTGGGAGAAGATCAGAAGAGACACAAACTTTAGCGAGAGCCATTGTGCGGTACACAGCGGCTGCTGGCTCCCATAACTTTTCCCTTTTGTATGTTTTTTCGTATTGCTCTCTTCTCCCTCTCTTATCTTCTGCTCAGAGGGCTGAATGGCTCGGTTAAAGGTCCGTCAGGTTTTATCTGATTCTGACGCGAAAAAGACAACTTGTATTTATTCCCTGCTCCCAGGTGTCTCTTGGGGTTTGAGGCTGGTTTGTGTCTGTGTGTACATTCAAAATCTCATTTAACTAGCCGTCTGCCATAAAGACTTTGTGAAAATAATAGTAATTAAAAAAGAATATTATCTCCTACATTACATGCTGGACAATGAACATACCCGAGGCTTTTTTTTCTGAGAGCATTTCTTTTGGATTAAATTAAATATTGAATGTGTGCATGAGGTTTTTGACAGCCTTAAGTGAAATGAACAGTACTGATCAATCATTTAAGTCACTGTAATTACTGGCCATATTAGCTAATGTATAAAATAATGTGATTATTTTTACTTTGGAGCCTCAGTTGGGGGATTTCAGGAGACGGTCTCATAGTGGTAAGTGTGGTAAGGGTGCCCTCTAGTGGTTCAATGATGGACCCAACACAAACTTGTTAAAACATGCAAAAGGCATGGTGTTATTTTGCCAAGTGGATCTCCGGTGTTATAACCAGTAGTATGGGAACTATGCTGGGTCCTTGGACATTTTAGGGGTCCCCAATCAAATTAATGCGGTGTACAAGACATAAAGAAAAGCTCACAAAAATAGCCAAATGGACATACTGCATTAAACACGTTGGTTATATAAGCTAGAGACACACTGGACATATATCCTTATTGATATTCAAAGACATTTTCCCAGCCCTAACATGCATTTGTTCTGCCATGCCGAGCTTTACGGCACAGTGTTGCAGGGACGAACACGACCTAGAGAGACCAGTGTGAGTGAACAACGACCCCCAGATACGTAGGCTCGGCAGCAGATCACCATGCAGTACAGCAGATAATCAATTACACCTGTGTTCAAACTGCCGTGACGTGTCAGAATGGCTGCTGTGAAAAGGGCTTACTGTGCATTTTATGAGAAAAAGTTGACATTTCTAACATAGCTAATGAAATAAACCAAGGTGTGTTTTTCAGATATGGAGGGAAGTCAGGTTTGACCTCAGAGGACAATGAGCAGTCGTGGTCCTCCTGGTCCAGGGGTCAAATTTGACATTGCTAGATTTCAAGGAAATTAATTTGGGTCATGGTTTAAAATTTCCAAAAAAATTAAGCAATCAGTTGAGATTTGCAATTGGACACAAATGTTTTGTTTGTAGATATTTACAAGAAATGAACTTATAGGGAAAACATCATTGTATAATATAGGCCTAGCATCATACAGAATATAGCAATATAACATATTACTTATTTTATTTACTACATTGGTCTTTGTTATAAACAGGAAACCCCTCATTGATTAGCTGAGAAATGTTTGCATCATTAGCCATTTAGTTTTATACACGACCACGTTGGTAAGTTGTTAACTTTATAACAAAGGATGCTGCTGCATGACAGGCTCCGCCATTGGTTTAACGTGGTACACACTTCCTGTCTCCTAAGTGGGCGTGGCCGTGACGTGTTTGCCTCGAGCCGGCTCCGGTTGATAACAAAACAAAAAGTGTCAACATTCCCACTTTTTTTGAAAGCAGCATACCTGACGCCTTGTAGGCTGTATCCAGGAAGTGACGGAGGGGAACTAAGTGCGAACCAAACGCGTTATAAGCTTAATTCAACCGTGTGGAAGATTTAAAAGCCTAAAACGTGGACATCACCGTCGGTTGTGATCTGTCTATCACAATGTAGCCACGCCCCCTAACCCGGCTTTATCGTCATTTTACTCTAAATGCGACCGTGCTCAAAGTAACGTCATGCTGGGTTGAATAAAATTGGAAATTTGGGATTTATATTTTCCGAGGCAGTAGATTAAATTAGAGCCAGGGTCAGTTGGCCATTGTCGGACCCCCCTCCGCCAGCCATTCGAACCGGAGATTGCTCCGCGTGGTTGTGCTGCGGTCAGCATTTGCTTTCTCCCTACTCGACTGTTACAAACCGCATTGAGGTTCTGCTGGACCGCTGGAGAAAAAATGGCAGCAACAGTGAAACTGAACACCGGTGCAGATATGCCCATAGTCGGACTGGGGACGTGGAAGGTACGTTTATTTTTATACAACGTTACTACGTTTTTCCTGCCGAGCGTCAGTTTATTGTCTTGTTTTAGCTAGCTGAACGTGCAGACGGAGGTCAACGAGTTGTTGAAACTACCGTCCACTTATCACCTGTTGATATATCTGTGTAAACGCGCCAGTAATTGCGTGTTATCTTACGATTAACTGCGGCTGTATATTTTAATTTCAGCTTGTAAAACCGTGCCTGACGTAGCGTTACACCGTGACTCATGCACACCGGCCGCAAGTTTTCAGGAAACATGACCGCCGTGTGCAAATTTGGGTTACGCTCTCCAGTCTGAGAGCTAAACCGTATCCATGTCATGCTTTACTTTCATCCTGTGTCATCTGCACAAGTCGCAATTACCCGCACTCCAGTGGTGTTACAGACTCCCAGTAGAAACCCTTGTAACACTTTCTTTAGGATAGCCCAGAAAACACATCCATGTATTATGAATATTCCAAAATTAGAAGTGGAGTTGGTCTGGGATGTCTCCTAAAGAGTATGAATGGATGAAATACAGAGGACAGACAAGCACAGTAATAAAGTGTAATCTAAGTAATCTTACTATAGTCCAAATAAGTAACCATCCCTGTGTTTTACAGTCACCAACTGGCAAGGTCACAGAGGCGGTTAAAGCAGCCATCTCGGCAGGTTACAGGCTCATCGATGGAGCTTACATCTACAAGAACGAGGCCGAGGTGGGAGAGGGCGTGCAGGCCATGATCAAGGATGGCGTGGTCAAGCGAGAGGATCTTTTCATTGTTAGCAAGGTAAGCATGCATGACGTGGATATGATTATTTATTCCATTAAATGGAGTGGAAGTGATGTTGCATGTGCATTTATGTAAACCGTGTGTTGATACTGGATTTCTGCATGCTTTCCATTTCATAGCTGTGGTGCACTTTCCATGAGAAGTCTCTGGTGAGGCAAGCCTGCGAGAAGACTCTCAGTGATCTCAAACTGGACTACCTAGACCTCTATCTCGTGCACTGGCCCATGGGTTTCAAGGTAGGCACAGACATTTCCTGTGAGAAGTGTGGGAAAATATGCGTATGCGGGGGTGTGGCGAGCCTTCAAATTGTCATAGTAATTTGGGCTATTAATCCCTCTGTCGTGTTTCAGGCTGGTGGTGACGATTTTCCTCTGGATAGCTCAGGGGAGACGATCAGCGATGGCACCCTCTTCCTGGAGACATGGGAGGTGAGTTAAACAGACAGACCACGTGCTTGTATCAGACATGAGATTCAGTGTGTCCTGTGTTATGATTTAAAAAGAAATAAGAGGCACGGTTTTAAACGTAAGCTCATCTACTGATGGTTTTTATTGTCGATTTTCTCAGGGGATGGAAGAGCTGCTGGATGCTGGTTTGGTCAAAGCTATCGGTGTCTCTAACTTCAACAAGGAGCAGATTGAAGCCATTCTCACCAAGCCAGGCCTCAAATACAAGCCCGCCAACAACCAGGTACTGTAAGACATCTGTATAACACAGTTTATTTGATAAATGGAGGAACCAGCTGCTGTTTGTACTTAAAATGCAGCCATTTGAGATATTTCATGTTTTAGTCGAGACTGCTCTATTAAGTTTAATCATAAAGATAGTTGGCAATTAATTTGTCTTCCAATACTTGGATGTTTTATGAAACACCTTTGTGGAGGCAGAAAGTCAGCCTATCGCGTGGTCTCTGATGCTCGCATTATGAATTCCAGAAAATGACGCCACGCCTTGAGTAAATATTTGTAATAGTCTGAGGCGGAGGTGAATGACACGGCAGAAAAAATCAGACAAAGCATGATTACAAAACGGACACAAAGAAGGCTGATTGGCTGAAAATGGGATAAGGTTGTAAAGAGACTGGGGTTGTAAATATAAACATTTCAAATGTGTCCCAATTGGTGTGTATGTGATGACATCAGCTGACAAGAAGTGCTTTACAAAAAAAAAAAAAAAAATGGCAATGACAGCGCATATTAATGCAGTGGCAGGTAGCTTCATTTGTTGTCTTTTTGTGTTTATTACTGGAGCATTTATGACAGAGATGCACATCAACATTAGAGAAGGAAGCACTGGGATTGGATTGAGTGCAGAGGATCTTGAGATGATCTTTGCCGTCCATTCGTCCCCACTGAGCAGCAAGAAAACAGATTCATGACCAGATCACTGTTCTAAAAGGGCAACGGGGCCATAATGGCATCATCTGTCACCTCTTATCACGTCTCAGAAATAAATGTCTTGTTAAAAGGTAGTGGGCCACAGCAGGATCCCTTCAGGCTGGAGCTATTAGCTGAGGTGACCTTATATTTTTGCTGTTTTTCAGAGGCGTCCTTCACCATTAATGTCTGGTCTTGTTGTTTATTCAATCACAGCCCCATTCCACAGAACAATAGACTCTCATATTGAATCAGAGCAAATTCATCCTTTTAGAATTACATCAACTAAGTACAGCAGGCAGTTCGATGTCAACCATGCATGTATGAAGCTCAAAAGCCGGACAGTTACGAATGCAAAGTACAAAGCTGGTTTATACGTTACTCTATGGTTTCTGCAAGACGTCTGAAGAGGTGTTGTCTGTCCGACTATAGGTGGAGTGCCACCCGTACCTGAACCAGGAGAAGCTGATCAACTACTGCCACTCTCAGGGCATCTCGGTGACGGCCTACAGCCCCCTGGGCTCCCCCGACAGACCCTGGTCAGTTGTGTCGAAATAACACGAGACAGGACTCCTAAGTGGGTCATATTTGTTTGAATGCTGAATCAGTGTGATGTTGGTCATATATCCCTTTGGTTGGTTTCAACTTGTGACTGCTGTTCCTCATTCGTGCTTGTGTGTGGCACATTTTGTCCTGATTTAGACGTGAAGTAATAATCGCTTTGTTGTGTTTTTAGAGAGGTGGCATTTTGTCTCATCAAAGCAAATTCAAAGGTGTCGATTGTTTGACCTTTTTCCACAGCTACCCACCTCTAGCAGCCATTTTCTGAATATTTCTATTATTTAGTCTTTTGATTGTCAGCAAATAATGCATTGTGTGCATGTTCTTCAATACCGGATGATGTGTTTAAATTGCAGGGCTAAGCCTGAAGACCCCTCACTGCTGGAAGATGCAAACATTAAAGCCATTGCTGAGAAGCACAAGAAGACACCTGCTCAGGTACAGCACTAACCTAACATATCTGTAGTTAGTTATTGTGCACACACAACAATTATTCCTCTTTTCTCTTGGAGAACATTTACCACAATGACCATGCACATGGCCCCTGACTGTTAACACTTTTAGAGTTGTGCCCTCTCATCACGTTCACATGCTGATACCCTTCACTGCTAGGTCCTGATCCGCTTTCACATCCAGAGGAATGTGATCGTGATCCCCAAGTCGATCACACCCCAGCGCATTCAGGAGAATTTCCAGGTAATTGGCCGAGAAATTGTTCAGATGTTTGCGCGGATTAGGCCTCAATGAGCTTCACTGAGACTGTTGTTTTAAATCTTTGCAGGTGTTGGACTTTGAACTAGCTGAGGAGGAAATGAAGACTATACTAGGGTTTAACAGGAACTGGAGAGTTTGCCCCATGCAATGGTGAGATCATATATTTTTGTGTTCTTTTCATTTTTGCAATATCATTGAGAAGGTAATCATTTAACTTTTAATGTTTTTCTCTCTCTACAGGAGCAAATTGCACAAGGATTATCCATTCAACGCTGAATTCTGAATAAAAAATGCAGATTTTCCGCAGGTTTACAGTGGGGGCAACCGTTTGTGCTGCTACCGTCCAGGCTGCTCGCTATCCTATATTTTGGAGCAGCTTGCAAAATTAGTGTGGCCTTACGTCAGATTATAATTTCATGTTACACTTCTCAGGAGAAACATTGACTTCTTGAGTTTTTTCCTCCTTGAAAAGCCAGTTTTACGCACACTCCAAAGCGCTCCTCATACCCAATTAGCACCGTTATTGGATATTTGTGTTTTCCTTACATGGTCATTTCTGTTCTGTCAGCCTGAAGCCACAAGTTTGTTAGCTTGCTTGATTTTTGTACTTGCTTTCTCGTACGCAAACGTGTTAGTCTATAGTGAATTCTACAGTTTCACTTTGTCATCACTGTGGCATTATTTGACTTAATTTGTGCCATTTTTAGTACAGATTGAGTATTTTTAAAGTGTGCAATGGCTAATTATTTTAGTGGAGTAGTAGCACATGTGTGTGGCAAAAAAAATTGTATTCCCATCAAAAGATCAAATCTGTATTTAAGCCTAAACACATTTTTCATAGCAGTAATGTGATTACATTTAAAAGCACTCCTCATGCAACTAAACTTGTTTTCCCTTCATATCACCAGCACATTTGCATATGAATCCAACTACAACATTGAAAGCACTTTTATCATTGAAAAGCAGAACATATTGCATCAACTTGTCTCAAGATGGCAGAGAACTTCCCACTATCACTTGTGAGTCATATATGGCACCTTAACATCATGTGTAACGACCCTGTTGTGAAATAGTCGCTCTCACTTCCCGTGGGAGCTTTTTTTTTTTTTTTTATCGAGCATCAAAATAAATTCATGTGGGTGAAAATAAAAAAAGTTTGTGCAAGATCCCTACACATCAGTGATGAGACTGCTGAGGCAAATTAAAGGTTGTACCTCTTAATAACCACTGGGGGGCAGAAAAGCCCAATAGTGAGACTGAGGGAATGAGCTGCTGAAGCCTTCAAAAAGCTGCCTACATGACAGTACTACTACACACATGTAGCCGCAATTAAATGTATTATGCAATGATATGTTTTATATCTGTCGTTAGTTTACCTTTTATTTATCATACATGTAAGTATTTCAAGTGTGACCGCTGTAATAACATGATATATTAACCCAGATAACAGAAGTTAACCAAAAATGTTTAAGTGATCCACACTACAGGCAAAAGCAAGTGTGATTATATAGCAAATGTCTGGTTCGTGCAATGTGTATCATGTTTTGCTGGACCTCTAACCTTTGCATTCTTACTTTGTCACAACAAGCAGCACCTTGTCAGGTTAAACCACTGTATCCGAACAAAACAGGATGCATAAAAGATACTTTTATTGTTCACAACCAACACGTTAAATACATTCATCAAATTATTTCTGTAGCGGGCATCATACAAATACGGTTCAGGTGAAGCTTGGCAACATTATGATCCAGGCTCGGTCCCATTAGCAGGGTGGTAGTTTGATAGTGCAGCTTGTTGATTTTGCATAAAAAGCTCGATCGTTGTCCGATAAGCTAGTATTCTGCATTCAAGGGGAAGTCTTTGTGTGTTTCGGCCCTGTAGAGAAAAGAGGAGGAACACGCATTGCTTGAGATAATGATCATGGGTCCAGTCCATGTTCCATAGTTGACATGACTTCAATTTGATGTGCTTATGTCGGTTATTGTTGTTGCTCACCATTCTAGAGCAAACGCTCTCTTCTCTTTGTAGCCCAGCATGGCGTTCATGTCGTCTTCACTCAACTCAAAGTCACACAACTAAAAGAGAAAGAACAGTCAAGCAAAAACAATGGATAAAGCACACGATACTCATTTTTGACAAAAGCCAGAACCTATATTCCAACAAAATATATAGAATCCATGCCGTAGTAAACATATTTTTCCTGAATCTACATCTGAAAGTGATCCTATAAATACAGTAGATGTGTAGACTAAAACAAAAGAAGTTATTATGTTAGTATACCTGGATATTTTCCATGATCCGATGGGGCGTTACTGACTTGGCAATGACGATCACGTTCCTCTGGGTGTGGAACTTGATGAGAATCTGATGGGGAAACCGGCATTATTTAGGCATCCTCCTGAACATCTTTGCATTACTACCATGTTGGTGAATCGCCACATAATGCTGTTTAAATCCACATGACTGGCGGTTTTTCTCACCTGCGCTGGAGTCTTGTTGTACTTGTTAGCAATAGCCTTGATCTTGGGTTCATCCAGCAGACAGGGATCATCAGATGAAGCCCTTTTGGTGCATAAGAACAGAATATTATAAGTGACATGTTTCTGATGGGTCTGTGTATGATAGGTGGCGCTGCCTCTCACCAGGGTCTGTCGGGCGAGCCCAGGGGGCTGTAGGCTGTCACCGAGATGCCCTTTGAGTGGCAGTAGGCGATCAGCTTCTCCTGGGGCAGGTATGGGTGGCACTCGATCTGGTGGAACACCCTTAATGCTTTAGCTTTAATTCCCTTCCTCCTATGATGTTGTGGAGTGACTTGCCTCGGTTTGTACCTGGTTGGTGACGGGCTTGTACTTGAGTCCCGGCTTGTTGAGTACGGCTTCAACCTGGTCCTTGTTGAAGTTGGAGATGCCGATGGCCTTGACCAACCCGGCATCCACCAGCTTTTCCATGGCCTTTGAAACGCATTGCACACCGGCGTTAGTAATGGATCTTGCAACCAAACCAGTTTGAGTTAACCTGCCAGTCTTTGCTTTACATAATAAGTCAATCAAATTACCTCCCAAGTGTCTAAGAAGTTGCTCCCATCAGAAAGGAGCTGTTTATTCTCATCGATTGGAAAAAGCTCATCTCCTGGCTGCGGAGGCAAAAAATGAGATGTTGAAGTCAAAACATGAAGTTTACTTCTGATACTTATTAGCTCGTGACTGTGAGGAGTAATCTTTGAAAGCTTTATCGTAGGCAACTGGACTTGCTTTTGGTTTGTTTGAAGACGTTTCACCTCTCACCCATGAGACCAGTGCAGTTGCAGACTATAAAGCCTTCAAAAATACAAAGAAACATTAAGAAAGGACCTAACCTTGGCTCCCATAGGGAAATGCATGAGGTAAAGGTCCAGGTAGTCCAGTTTCAGGTCACTGAGCATCTTCTCACAGGCTCCCCTCACCAGAGATGGAAGGTGGAAGGTGCACCACAACTATGAAAAACAATACATTTACTGTCAGTAGTGTTTTTGTGAACAACGTGAATGTAAAATGGGATTGAGGGGGGAAAAATGGCTGTCATACCTTACTGACAATGAATAGATCCTCCCTCTTTACCACTCCGTTGTCAACCATGGCACGGATTCCAGCCCCGACTTCTTCTTCATTCTGGTACACGTAGGCGCCGTCGATGTGCCTGTAACCAGTACTTATTGCCACCTTAACAGCCTCAGTGACCTTTCCTGGGTCGGCCTATCGAGATTGTGCAATACACAAACAAGGAAATTGCAGATAAAGATACACTGGGTAAATGTCAGTGGCAGCTGTGGCGTGGATTGTCATTTGTGTGGGTAAATGTGTAGAAAATAATAAATGCACGCAGAGAGCATGTTGTCATTGCTGGTAACAGTAGAACATCCAAATGTGTTCAGGCAGAACATAAATCGTATCTGTTGAAAGTATGAAATGTCCAGTCTTACCCTCCATGTTCCGAGACCCACAATAGGCATCTTTGCTCCATTGTGAAGTGTAACTGAAGGTATCATGTTGGATCTTCTGTTGCCGTTCTTGCAGGATCAGTCAACAAGCAGCCGTCGGTGCAAGCAGACTCATACTACCCTGCACCCAGAGAGAGAGAGACCGCCTCTTGTATAGAGTCAGAGGGAGGCGAGGAGAGAGGGGGTGGAGTTAATGAGCAGAAAAAGAGAGGAGAATAAATATGCACACATGATTTGATTGTAAGGCTTCAACAATATGGCATGAAATCTGTGCATTGGCTGCAAGGAAATTGGTCATTTCGTTCATCCTAAGCAATATTCTGGAGAGTGGGAAACCACGTCTTAATCAATAAGACAGTGAATCGTTTTTTGTCAATTGTTGCCAATTATTTAGTTAATAACAGTCAGAACACGTCACACTTCATTTAAATTTCATTTAAATAACATTCTTCATCTTAAAAATGAAAAGTTTGATTAATTTGCCATAAAACACACCATTCTTTACACTCTGTGGCTTTGGTAGATGTTGATTATTTACTGAAGTAAAAGCATTCTAAATGTAACTTCAGTAAAAGTGAAAACGTATTTACGAGGCAGAATCGTCCACGTATTAATCATATGATTCTATTATAATTATTGATGCATGTGTTTCGCATTTGCGGCTGAAATGAATGTAGTGTAAAAAGTAAAGTAAGTAAAAAGTATGATATTTATCCCTGAAATTCTCTTTGACATCTCCTTCAAGAGAGAACAATTATCATTAAGAGTTTAAGCATAGACTGCGAAGCGATTCTCCTTTGCCTCAACTGGGATGACCCGCCTTTACAGCTGATGCAACTTTGACAACTTCTCATAGGAGATATGCTGTAATCTCTCCTGAACAGACCCACTGTACAGCCATGAACCTAAATAAACCCCATCAATGCCAAGAAACAAACTGTAAACACGGCAGCAACAAAGACTAACTTAGTCATAGCAGTATTTGAGCCCAGGACACCATGAAAAACTCATCTCTCAGTGCTTGTGTGAATACATTTGGTTTTCTGGAGGGTCTAATTACCCACATTCGGATTAGTGCACTTAACAATAAGGACCTAATGACTCTAGTGTTTGTTCCGAGAAGTCGATTCACCTGAAATAAAGAATTATCCGCCACGTTACAGACGTCTCTTTCCCAATTAAACTCTATGGGGGCCCCCGTGGCATCAGGTGACGGAGCCGGAAATTACAATTCCACTGCTTGTTCACTATGTAAAATTTGCTTCACCTCCTGGGGGCTTGTGATTCAAAGATGTAGTGAACTGAAATACAAGAAATGATGATTAAAAGCTTCACACATAGTCTTCTTGATTTGGTTTTTATGTTTTGAGTTTGACTCGACTGGACAGGAACTTCTTTTTCATGGACTTTCAGTAATTTTTCAAATCTCTGATGCTTTGCCAGAGGACAAGTAGAGGTCAGGGCTTTTATAATAAGACAGTCATTCTGTTGATGCCAGTCAGATCATTGGTATATTTTTCCTTTCCAGCAGTTTCTTACACACACACACACACACACACACACACACATATATTACGTCTGCTAAATGACAATAACAACACATTTTTTTGGATATGGCTGATTTATAATGATTGACTTATTAGGAATAGAAATAAACTGATGTAAATTCAGCACAGTTCTTTCAGCCTGACAGTTTTTAAGATCAAATCTTAATTCAAATCACTCCAAATAACTACCGACTGACATGAGACGATATTAACTTGGCCATTTCTTCCGGAGCCTCTCAATCTGTGGATGGGGGACGGTGGATTCCAGTTACTGTGAAATGGTCACTTCCTCCGGGGCAGATTTCAAGAACAATATCATTGAACCTCCTGTGACGGCAGCCACATGACAGGCGGGTAATGTAAAAGTAATGCTCTGAAAACAAGCTGCTGAGTTTAATAGATTGTGATTGAGGACAGGAAAATCCATATGTGATATTGAAGAGGTGTTTATTCCCTGACACCTTACGCCAAACTTTGAACAGGTTTCTATTCTTGTCCATGTTTGTGTGTGTGGGATCTCGAAGACCTGGATCCCGACCCAACAAAACTGGTACAATCAGGCATGTTGTGTCCAAGTTACACACAAAGATCCTGTTGAGTCATTGCATTAATCGACAGAAAATTGAAAAGTTCAGCAGACAAGGCAGATTAAACCATGAAGCAGGCGTGATCATTAGATAAAGTAAGTAAAGTCTTGTGTTGCCGTCTACAAAAACTACTGAGCATGCATTAATCATGGGTGGGTTTGTTAGAATGCTTGGCTTGTAGAGCCATAACAATACTATGCTTTATACATGGAATCATATGCTTTGGGGATAGCAAGGCAAGCGCAAACGTGAGAAAACTCACTCACCAAATGGACCAAAAACAAATCTGAATCTTTCAAACGCAATGGAGCACTCTTCCTATAATTAAATAATGGGGCCTTAATAATATTTTAATTATTATTAATTATTTTATGCCTTGTTAAAGAGATATGGGAATATCCAAGAAAAATAAAGGTAAAAAGGTTTGTTTGGGGGTCACATCTCATGGACATTCAGCTGATTGCTTTTTAAGGCAAAAAGTTTCTTCAACTTTGTCATGTGCCTTCCGCGACGGGTGGTGCTCCAAAAAAGCAATGCTATGCATGGTGTAATTGATAGAATTGTGGTATTTACAATTTAATATTGATATGGATGGCAAAAAACAGTGAACAAAGAGGGGCACGACTACTATTGCTTTGTGGGTGAAATCAATCCAGCTTTAAGAAATATGCACGTCTTTATACAAATCAAATAAAAATGATAAAAAGTAGCTTTTTACCTTATTGGTATTACTTTTTTTGCCTAATATAACTCATCTAGATGCTTAATGTCTTAGAATTTCGTGATCTTAAATGTCTTTGCTTTGCTGTTGCAGATGATTTTCTCCACCCTGCCTTCCTGTATGAGAGGATGCTCTCTGCTGGAGTATACCTCGAACAGCTGGTTATGCTAGTAAGGAACACTTGTGACCTGTGGATTCAATCACTTCTGCAAAAGAATATCAAACACTTACTCACTGCCTGCCATTTAGAATATTTAATAGGCTGAAAAGCTTAATCAAATTTAATTCATAGAAACCATGGTAACCAAACGCCAGATGCATCCAGTGAAAATACATTTATATTGAGATTAATGTGAGCAGAAACAAGTCGTTAATGAATAAAAACGATCACTTACTTGAACACATTTCTTCCACTTTTCGTCCCAAAAACAAAACAAACATTTGCTCTTGAAACTTTTTTTTTTTTTTATTCATTCTCCAAACATTATGCAACCAATCAACATTCAGGTCACTCAATTGTGCACACTCGCAAACACACACACGCACACACATACACACACACAAAGTGCAGACATAAGACAATGACATTAACACAGCACCGTCTATGAAAGATAGGCAACATAAAGAGCAAAGGTGCTAAATATTGCACATTATGATCCGTTCAGGAAACTTCTCAGAACATTCAGCTTCACTGGCAGATGAGCCCAGGTCCTGTAACCATGACGATTACTAGTTACAACACACGGGACTGATGTTAATTTCCTACCCGGACAGAGAGAAGGTAGATGCAAACTCTGCGGGAAGAAAAAACGAGGTAACAGTTGATAACAGCCAACTTGCACACACACATCTTGGGATGTGAAGCTCACAGAATTGTTTGATGCAAGTGCTATAAATTGAAAATGTAAGGAGGCAAAGTGACATTTTCCTGTAATCGTTAAATAACGACTGAAAACCAAAAGAAAGTACACTCTGATTGGATGAGCGTGGTTTTACTTCCACAAAAGGTTTATGGTGTAGAAAGCACAATAACAGTATGGCCTGGCTTCAGAATTAATGTTTCTGCTGTGTTCTCATAAATCATATTGCCTTATTGCTCTCAAAAAGGAACATCTATTAAATTCAAATGAGATTTTAACCATAAGCCATACCTGAGTACTATAGTTTTGTGGATTGTTATCATAAGTAAACATAATGAAAGCTGTGCTGTGAGCAATAATGTGTCCGAGTTATTGCTTGGAAGCAGCCCTTTATCAGGTCAGCTTGGCTATTTGTTCAGAGGAAATAACATACACACGGAAAATTACAAAAAAAAAAGCCACACGACGCCGTTCTATATTCCACCAAGTGATAAATTATCATTAAATTCCAAAACCACAACTTAAAAACCCAGCAGTGTCCCAAGTGGCTGCGCTCCACAGAGCACCTTTTTTTTTTCCCCCCTGCTCGTCTCAGGAGCAGTCAGTGAAGGTGGTCACTATGTTGCCCCTCCGCTGAGTCACTGTCCTGCAGTGCTGCTTCCCCGAGCCCTGGAACCTGCCGTCGGTCCTGGAACCGTGTGCGTTAAATGAAAACATCTTCTCCAAGTCCTCAAACATGTCGTCAAAGAGTCCTCCGCCGAAGCCCCCCTGCTGGAACTGTCTCTTCTGTCTGTCCATGGCCTCCCTGTGGGCCTGGAAGTGGCTGTCAACGTGTCTCTTGTGATTCTGGGAGTGGGCGTGAAAGTGCTGTTGCTGACCAAAAGTGTCTTTGAAAATGTCATCGAAGTTGAAGGAGTGGTAGTGCTGGTTGAAGTTGTAGTCGCCTTCTCGGTGGCCCTCTCCTGGCGACGGGCCTTGGCCAAACTGGTCGTACTCTCGCCGCCTCTTATCGTCCGATAACGTCTCATACGCTGATAGAGACAGAAGACAAGATGACATCACTCACCGTGACGCTGCGGTTCAGAAGCCTGAACATTTCAAGATGAACCTTGAGCAACATAGGGATGCATTTATCATCTATTTATTGCAAAACAATAAAGATAAGTGTTGTCCTATTGACCAACTCATAATTTAATTTAAAAATATCACACATCTTACTAACTCTAGGTAGGCACCTGTAGTAGATTAAATATTTGCCATTTTCTCAAATAAGACCTAACCATCAATTCACGCACACACACACACTCACCCTCTGCTATCTCCCTGAACTTGGCCTCTGCGTCCGGGCCCTTGTTTCGGTCAGGATGGTACTTGAGTGCCAGCTTATGAAAGGCCTTCTTGATTTGGCGTTCAGTGGCGTCTTTGGGCACCCCCAGTATGTCGTAGTAGTCCCCCTTGGCCAGGATGAACTCCGAGATCAGCAGGATGTGCACTGCTAGCAGCAACGCCGACTGCGCTGTGGCCATCATGCTGGTGACGTAGGGCACCGTTGCAGCTGTGAAGGGAGGCAGTGGGACAGCGCAATCAGTGACGTTTCACACACCCGTGACTTTCAAAATGGTCATGTCAACATTTAAGGTACCAACTATTTGTTCTGAAACTCCAGAATACAAGTTATACGACGTTATTAATGAACGTTACAGCGGAGAGGAGGAGAAGAAAACAACAACTGGCCGTTTTAGAGGCATACGGAAGGAACTTTAACCAGCTCTGCCTTCAAAAAGCTCGTCACTTTTTGTATATTGTTCTCAGCCGCAGATAAACTAGGATACATATAGTCAATGTGTGTTGGAAGAGAAGGATTACCTGGAGACGAGGCGACGCACAGCCCGGCGATACTCCCGACAACTCGAGTTGTGGCGAAACGCAAGCTAGCGATTGTTGACGAGATGCATTCCTGAGTTAACACCACGACTCGCAACGCTATTGGCCCATTTCTTAACACAATGACTGGCCGCGCTGTGATTGGTGGAAACAGTGCGCACGTGTAGAGATGAGGTAGCCCTTTACTTGTATAGTCCGGAAAGAATACAAGCGGAGCAAGAGGGTTTGGTCCGTATACTTCCGCCTTCGCTTTGCTCTGTTATTTACCGGTATATATTTTCGATTGAGATGTGAAACCTAAACACGTTCGTTTTTAGCTCCGTAAATTAATGTTGTAGATTATTTAGTTTATATATTTAGTTAGTTTTTTTTAGCATATATATATGGAATATAATGTAAGATTAGGTAAATGTAGGCGAGATGTTTCGCAGAAGTTGTGCAGTAGATTGTCATCCTAGATGAAACGTCAACATCATAGATAGTACGTCAACTATCTTGACGATTATACAGAGTAAACGTCATCTCCGCTATGAGTACTACAACCCGGAAGTGACAGTTTGACGAGCTGTTTTTTGTGTGTTTTGTTTTTTTTAAATTGGCAACAAACGTGTCTCTGTTATAGGCGTTTCCATGTAGTTTCACCGCAGACATGCCACGGTACTGCGCTGTGAAAGTGTGCAGAAACCGCGGGGGAACCGCATCTCGACAAGACAACAAGAGAATTAGCTTCTACCCGTATGTTATCCGATTTCTCTCTGGTGTTTGTCTGAATGTAAATGTTACAAGGAGCGTTAGATGATAATTACAGAGCAGTGAGACGTTAATAGTAATGTCATGTCAGTAGTTTGTACTGTATGTCATGGTTAACGTGCTCTGCTTGTAACGGTCAATACTGCTATATGACTAAACGTTTCGGTTTAAAAGCAGCCCTTTAATTCATATCTCACAAAGGTTCCCCTTGCAAGACAAGTCCAGGCTCCAGATGTGGGTGGACAACATGAAGCGGGAGGAGTGGACACCAAGCCGACATCAGTACCTGTGCAGCGAGCATTTTACAGAGGACTGCTTCGATATCCGATGGGGCATCCGCTACCTGAAGACCACAGCCATCCCGACTGTATTCCCCTCCACCGAGGATGTATGTATCTTGTCTTGTTTCCCTGTCTCAACACCCAACACACACACACACACACACACACACACACACACACACACACAAAACAAGGGCTTTGCTGCACATCACAAACTCTGGTCCAACTAATTGGTAAACATGTTAAATTGTTTGTAAATTGTCGTTTAAACATGTTTTGAATGCAACAAGCCTGTACTTAATGTTGTGTTATTTTTGCATTGCTTGTAATTCATTGTAACCCATTTTTCTTTCATCTCAGGATGGTGAGAAAAAAGTAGCCATCGTTAAAAGATGCCCCAAGGTCAAACCCAAGATTCTCCATATTGAGCCCACAGGATGTGACTCGCCACGCGACAAGAGGCCGATCATTCTGAGCAGAACGTGTAAAAAGGTCCAGCCGGGTACAACAAACAGCGCTGTGGCCGTAGACAGAGACATCACGTCCGACCCACCTTTGGTGTCGGACACTGGCATCTCCTGTCAGTCAGACCTCTCAGAGATAAGGACTGCTCCTTGTGAGGTACCAGGTGACAACGGATCGACGACAGTGGCCGGCCCCACGCTGTCCCCATGCGACGAGCCCCACTCTGAAGAGCAGGCGGACTCCATTGTGACAGTGTTGTGCTGTGAGTCACAGGGGCTTTTTTCGGACGGCGAGGGAAACTTAGACGCAACTGCTTTCCAAGCAGCGCTGAGCCAAGCTTTCAACTTTGTCCCTGTGGAAATGGTCAACGAGGAACCCACAGCCTGCTATTTGGAAGAGACGGGACCCTACGAGGAAGAGCATATTTCTGTCTACGAGCATTCGTACTGCAGGCCGGACACGGACAGAGATCAGCTCTGGCGTAAGATCTTGAGTTTGCATGCAAAGATCTTGGAACTGGATCGCAGGGAAGAGAGCACCTTGGCCAAAATCCGTGCTCTGGAGACCGAGGTGGCGACCATGAAGAGAGACGGTGCCGTTTTTAAAGAGAAGCAAAGAAATATGGAAGATTACATATCATCCATATTGCTCTGAATTTTTGCAAACTACAGACTCTGAAATGAGATTGAGGGTGTGAAATGGATCCGTTACCATTGAGTCACTTTTGCTGATATGTTGCACACATGCTTAAAGCACAGAGGCACAAACTGTGTCTGATAATACTATTGTTCTCAATGTTCCACATCATTGCTCTGATATCCGTATTACAACAAGCCATCATTTTGATATGTTACTGTAGGAAAAGCACAGGTGTAAAACGATTACTGAGGGGTGACTTTCATTTAGCTGCTTGTGTGACTGCTGCCACACTGTTATGGTTTATCTTGCGTCATTAAGAATTTAGGCTAATAAGACTCTACCTTTTATGATGGTGGATGCACTGATCTTCAATGTGGTAAGGGAAAGGCTAAATGGTTACAAATTAATCATAATGTAATTGAAATCACATATGGACGGATTTGCGAAGTGCAAATTCCAAATGACTCCTTAGAGTTTTTGTGTCACAGGAAATGGTTACAAGATGATTTCCAAGGAAAGATTAAGATAATTGGTTCCCAAAACTGGGGGCAACCGCTTTGTTTGCCAAAGTTTTCCAGTGAAAATTGTTGTAATCATGTTGCTCAGCGTCTCGGGAGGGACAAACAATGTCCCTTTCCCATGTGCCAAAGTTTACAGCGAGAACTGCAAGGCTTGATCTTCAAATATGGTGGGGTTATGATACTGATCTATGTTTGGAAATGTGCAATAAAGTTACAAAGACATTTGCATCAAGGGAAATGTAAACATTGGTCAATAAAAGAGGACTACATACAAGACATAATAAAAATTGAAGAATTAATGATAAAATAAGCAAAACATTATTTAGCCAGAAACCCTTAAAATAAGACTTTGTTATATAAAAAAAAGCATTTTCAAAAATAAGACTAAATTCAATCATTTGTTTATTTATTGAATTATGAACAATATTTTCAAAGTGAACTTGCTATCAGACAAAAAGACAAAGTTAGACAAGTTGAAGGAAGAGCAGCAAATAGTAACATGTAAACATTAACAACATGTAAAATGTGTGTGTGAATGATGTACAGCCTGGGATTAAGTTTCTCTGTATGTGTGTAGGAAGAAGACTTTCATTTTTAGGTTATGGTTATGTCTTGATTGTCTTTTCTAATGCAGATTGTTAAAAGAATTTGCCCGTAAACGAATAAATTCACCCAAGGAGGAGATCAGAGACAGAAGTAAAGTCTACGTCTGACTTTAATCTTAGACATACAACATACAATAGAATTTTGGTGGGTTACATTTTGCTAAATTTGATGTGTGTGTGTGTGTGTCTCAGCATGACCTGTCCGTTGAGATAGTCACGCAGGTGATGATTCTCGGTTCCGGGGAGATGAGTCTCAATGCCGTCTGAGTCCTCTGCCTCCGCCTCTTGCTCCTCCTCCTCGTCCTCCTCCGGACCTGCAGTCTCTCACCCAATGTCCAGTTTTAGCAAACATCGTTCCTCTCTCTCGACCTGCTCCCCTCTGCGCCCCCTCCCCTCCCTCCTCCTCCTCCTCCTCCTCCTCTCCGCCATCCATCGGTGCACCCTCTCGGTAAAACACATTGCAATCACTCCTTCAATCATCACCATCATCATCAAAACAAAGTAGTCACTTATCTCCTCCTTTCCCTTGTTTCTGTGTATGTGATGAAATAAGAGGATTGAATGTCTTACCGCTACGGGTTTTACCCCCTTGTTCTGCGTCCCATGGGTTCCCTGGTATTTGCGGAGCGGAGGCTTCTGGCGGTTCGGAGGAGACCGGAACATGTGCCGGCCTGGGGTGGAGTGGAGGTGGCCGCAGATGAGGCCGATCCGGGTAGGGGGAGGGACAGGCGTCGGACCCAGAGGGACTCCGTCATCATCTCTCCGTTGTTCTCGGCGAGAATAAAGAACGGGATAAAGATTAGAACTTGTCTGTTTGTGTGCTTCTTTTTCTTTTCTCTCCTGCTACCAATCTCTTAGTTTCCTCCACATTTAGTCTTCCCGAAACCCATATTTGGTTTTCCACAGCTTAAGATATTTGACGTTGTCTTTATCTTTTTCCTGCATACACTTTACATCTCTGTATACTCAGCCATCCGTGTTCCGGCCGCAACACGAATGGCTGTTACCCATCATATTTTATTTATATCTAGTTCACTTTATTCTATATAGGTTGCATATATATTTTAGAATAAACAAATATAATAAAAATCAAAACTTATGTTTGTCTTACCTGAGTGATAGCGCTTTTCCTTTTTTTTTTGTTAACTCAGGCGGCCTGGTGGATCAAAGTAGTTCTCGTCGTTCCAAAGACGTCCCTTTACTGGTCTCAGACCCAGTACTCAGAGGTATTTGACCTCGGATTTTTTACTGATTTAGCAAGACTCCCTCCGAATCAAAACTTCCCGATAGGAGAATCCCTCCTCTTTTTTTTTTTTTTGAGTAAAACCTGTTTTCTGATTCAGTAAATACTCTACGTAATTTGTTTTTGATGCCTCAGATTCCTCCTTCGTTCGGACCCCGTCACTGCTCTCCTCTCCAGCCGGGCCCGCCTTGCAAGGTGTTCAGGTCCGGTAGTTGGAGAAGAGAAACAGATATTGGGCCCCACGTTGGGCGCCAAAATGTTAAAAGAATTTTCCCGTAAATGAATAAATTCAGGAGATCAGAGACATAAGTAAAGTCGACGTCTGACTTTAATCTTGTACAAGAGGAGCAGTTACAATGCAACAACGTGTGAGGATGCTACAGAGGAAGTGCTCAAATCACTGTTGTGACTTGAGTCTTTTTAAAGGCACAGGAGATGATGCACCATTGACAGTTAACCTTCATGTAGAACAAGACATCATGACTACCAGGCCTCTGATAACATTTAGGTCAGCCATGGGGAGACTAAAGTAATAAACAGTTCAACACATAAAGCTGTAACCTGAACAAAGAGAACTTTAAGACATGAGGTTATACAAAATTCTTATAACACAGATTTATATTTAAAATCTGATTTCCCCTGGCGTTTCATAAAAGAAGGTGTTGTGCTCTGTGCAAGTGCTGTTATGTTTTGTATTTAATAAGCATCAAGCACAGTGTCTTATCTAGTTTCATAGAGGCAAACTAACTGCTGAAAAATACAAAACGTGGGCTTTTCTTACATGCATTATGTTTGATTTTCATTCGTGAGAACACTGAAACATTAACTGGCAAAGTACTGGAAGATGTCAACAGAAATGCAAGCTCCTGTTAGATTCTATGTATTAACAACACAGGTACTGTAATGGACTTCACCTGGGGTTAGTCAGGCCCCGGCCCTAGCTATAACAGAGATATATCCAAGGGTTGGTGCAGCTGTTGAGGCTGGCCAGCATCCCGATGATGTAAATCACTGGACCTGTGAGACAAAGAAATGTCTGCTTGAAAAACAAGGTGACAGAACATTCTGAGGTGCACAATTGATGACGACATAAACATTATAATATCTTACTCATTTATATATAACATGTGGGACAAACCTTTGGGCGCAGTGCTTGGGCTGAATTCGGACCATAACTGGACAACAAAGAATGGGCTCCAACACACAATGTACGTCACTAAAATAACAAATGTCATGGTCACAGTCTTCATCGCCTTCCTCTTCCAGCTTAAGTAGATCGTTCTGCTTATTCTTATTTGGCAATAGAGCAAGATGCCTGCAGGCAGGACAAACACTGACAGGGGGGTCCATAACGTGTAGATCGTGCTCTGCCACGATGGAATGTATGCCGGCCAGCAGTCGGAATGATTGTCACCCGCGTCCTTTGGAGAGTAGATGTAGATCTGAGGAGCGCTGAAGGCGAGAGAGATCAGCCACGCTGCAGCTATGGAGAGGTATCTCCTACAGGGGCCCTCCGTGAAGTAATCCATTGGTTGACAAACCGCCTGGTACCGGTCCATGGTCATGGCCAATAGCATGTACGTGGAGGCATACATCCCGACCACCTGAAGGTATCTTACGGCCAGGCACAGGTTGCCTTGGTACGTGTGCGTAATATACTCGATAAGCTGCGGTAGGACTTGGAAAAATGCCACCACCAGATCAGCCAAGCACAAGTGCAACACGAACAGCCTGGTCTTCGTGTTTCTCTTTCGCGTAATCCAAAGTTTGCCCAATACGAACATGTTGCTGCATGTTGCAAGTATGAAAATCACAATCAAAGTCACTGGGACAAATATATCATAATACAGCGCCATATTCGCTGGGCTTTACGAGCTGTTGCTGTCGGGAGCCATCCACTTGCTGTTGTTGTCCTGTCGAGGCACGAAAACATACTAGTTCAATTAAACTTCCTGTAGAGACTAATGTTGACGCAGAGGCATCTTGGCACACTGCGCGCGTCGCAGATGACTGATGGAAAAAAAAGACATCGACTTGAAGGGGTGAGAGAGGTCAGACTAATCCCGACTGATGTAGTTGGACAGGGCTCCCCTTAGTTGTTGTTTGTTCATGGGTTTATTCCCCTCTGATGGTCAGAATGTTATTTAGGGGAGGTCTCTGGCCAGATGAAGCTGTCCCTGACCTGGATGTCTTCCAGGGCCTGCTGTGGATTTATTTTTGCTATAATAATAGTTTAATAATAATAATATTTCAGTAGAATATGTTTTTCTTTTTATTCCAGATGCTTTGTCGCCACCTAGTGGCACAATTAAAGCATTACAGTGTATGCGGCCAAAAACGTCACATCCGGTCTTCTTCCTGTTTACTTTTTCTAGCATAACGTAACGTCTAGGGTTTACCGGTAAGGAGACGATTGTTTATTCGGCAACACTGCGTAAAACTCGACAAACTGACAATATGCTCTATTTATAAGCTAACGTTATGCCAACAGCAGCTAATGGAAAGCTAACGTGCTTCCGGTCAACGTTGCATTTGTCGGGTGTTTGTCTTTCCAATAGTGTAAAGAACAGTAGATTGATGTGGGCTGTCACCTCCGTCCTCCTTTTTGTGTGTTGTCTGTTTGAGCCAGTGGATGGCTTTGTACTGCCATCTAGTGGCCAGTGTTGGCGAGGGTGGCAGGTTATAAAAGGGAGGAGACTATGAGCCCTGGAAACTCACCTGTGCATCTCCTCACCTGTGCGCGTCCCCATCACCGTCTCCTTTGTTCCCGCTGGGTTGGCGCGGCGTCTACTTAAATGTAATCACTACCATATTTATGTTGTTTAGGTTGCTGCCATCTGTTCTAAGTTTGTTTCATTGTCATTAGGGGGAATATGGTTCTCCAGAAGGCACCTTCAACACAATGGTATTAGCTCCCTTGGTTTGGTGGAACGAGGTAGCCTATGTCTAACTCGTATTTGGGCTTTTATTTTATTCCCGAGTTTGAAATAGCCTAAATGTTTTTCAATTAATGTGTTTTTTATCTTTCTATCGATATTGAATGGACGTTGTGAGTGAAGTGTTTGTTTTTCTGTATTTCTTTTCCGTAGTTTTCACGGTGCAACAGCAACTATAAAATGTAAGCCCCCGTCATGAATCTCTCCGCCTTATTTGTTGACGCCAAGGGTCCGCTACAAACAGCTTTCTAACATCATGGTCATGCGGTGTTTACTCTTTTAGGCATATATATCTTCGAAATGTTTGGCTTCGATGTCTTGAAGACGTTTAAAATGTGCTTTAACGTTAAAAACCTAACATTAGCTTAATTTAGCTAACGTTTGACGTCACTGAGGTCCCAGTAAACAACGTGATTCGGACACGGCTGACGCCACCAAGTTAACTAGCGTTTATTTAATTCCGATGTGGCTTGGTGCTCATCAGGGCAACGGGGGTTTAGCTCAGGAGGTAGAGCGGGTCGGCTGGCAACCGAAAGGCACCAAGGCAGTAGGCAGCACTGACCTCATCTCCAAATTCTCCCGCCTCAAGCCTGGCAGTGCCGCAGTCAACAGCACACGTGCGAAAAAGGCCTTAACCTCTAAGAACACGGCTTCGGCGTCGCCACCAGAAACCACCATGAAAGAAGAAGAAGAAGGGGAGAGGAACGCAGCAGAGGAAGAGTCACACAAGCAATGGTAGCAAGCTACAGAAAATCCTTTCATTGCAACAAACAAGTCCAGTTAAGCTTCAACGGTGAATGTGTCTGCATCAAGCTCCTCCTCTAATGTGGCAAAACCATCTATGCAGCTATTTAACCCAGGGTCCACCAACATGGATGAGACCTACAGAACCCAGCTCTACACTGTTTAGATAAACGCTTAATTTGTGCATGTGTTCATTTTATTTGAAGATGTGTATATGCGGTATAATCAAACCGAGACACACTTAAAAATATCTTTTAAAAAAACAAATAATAAATAAATAGTCTTTCCCATCTCTTGTACAGCAAAGCACTTGCCTTGATGAAGTTCTGTAAAAAGTATTGATGACTTAGCATGTTCCTCTTTATGTCCAGCAGGTGTCAGCAGTTAGCACCATTGTGAACAGGGGTTTACCTCTGAAGGCCCACGTGTTTAGGAACTACAGACTCATGCCGGGAGTGAGATCCCACTACCTTGGAGACTGCAACCACAAAATGTGGCAGGCTATCAGGGCCTCGTCTGCCGCCCCAGGCTACTTCCAGGAATTTGTCTTGGGAAAAGACCTCCATCAGGTATAACACGGAACTGTGACAACTGAATTTAAAATCTTGACATTTGAAAAAGGGGGTGTTGATAAATACAACGGTGTGTGTATAGATTTGTTTGGCTCTTCCAAACCTAACAGAACAAATTGAAGAAGAAGAAGAATAAAATTAGCAAAAGCAAACATAATTTAGCCAGAAACCCTTATAAGACTTTATTATAAAAACAAAAGCATTTTCAAAGATTAAAAAAAGAAATAAGACTACATTCAATCTTTTGTTTATTTATTGAATTTTTAACAATATTTTCAAAGTGAATTTGCTATCAGACGAAAAGACGTGTGACAAGCTGAAGGAAGAGCAGCAAATAGTCGTGTCCTGTGCATTTTAGTTATGGAAGGAACATAACATCATGGCATATTTAATAAGCATCAAGCACAGTGTCTTATCTAGTTTCATAGAGGCAAACTAACTGCTGAAAAAATATTAAACGTGGCTTTTCTTACATGCATTATATTTTCATTCATGAGAACACTGAAACATTAACTGGCAAAGTACTGGAAGATGTCAACAGAAATGCAAGCTCCTGTTAGATTCTACGTATTAACAACACAGGTACTGTAATGGACTTCACCTGGGGTTAGTCAGGCCCCGGCCCTAGCTATAACAGAGATATATCCAAGGGTTGGTGCAGCTGTTGAGGCTGGCCAGCATCCCGATGATGTAAAACACTGGACCTGTGAGACAAAGAAATGTCTGCTTGAAAAACAAGGTGACAGAACATTCTGAGGTGCACAATTGATGACGACATAAACATTATAATATCTTACTCATTTATATATAACATGTGGGACAAACCTTTGGGCGCAGTGCTTGGGCTCCATTCGAACCATAAGTGAACAACAAAGTATGGGCTCCAACACACAATGTACGTCACTAAAATAACAAATGTCATGGTCACGGTCTTCATCGCCTTCCTCTTCCAGCTTAAGTAGATCGTTCTGCTTATTCTTATTTGGCAATAGAGCAAGATGCCTGCAGGCAGGACAAACACTGACAGGGTGATCCATAAGATGTAGATCGCGCTCTCCCACGGTTTAATGTATGTCGGCCAGCAGTCGGGACGATTGTCACCCCCGTCCTTTGGAGAGTAGATGTAGATCTGAGGAGCGCTGAAGGCGAGAGAAATCAGCCACGCTGCAGCTATGGAGAGGTATCTCCTACAGGGGCCCTCCATGAAGAACACCATTGGTTGACAAACCGCCTGGTACCGGTCCATGGTCATGGCCAGTAGCATGTAAGTGGAGGCAAACATCCCGACCATCTCAAAGTATTTAAAGGCCAGGCACAGGGAGTCGTTGCCTTGGAACAATACCATCTCCATAAGCTGCGGTAGGACTTGGAAAAAGGCCACCATCAGATCAGCCAAGCACAAGTGCAACACGAACAGCCTGGTCTTCGTGTTTCTTTTTCGCTTCATCCAAAGTTTGCACAATACGAACATGTTGCTGCATGTTGCAAGTAGGAAAATCACAACCAAAATCACTGAGTAGACAAACATATATCTTATATACTCCTCCATATTCGCTGCTCTTTCCGAGCTGTTGCTGTCGGAACGCATTCTATTGCTGTTTTTTTTTTTTTTTTTGTCCTGTCGAGGCACGAAAACATTCTAGTTCAATTAAACTTCCTGTATAGGCCTACACTAATGTTGGCGCAGATGCATCTTGGCACACTGCGCGCGTCGTAGATGACTGTTAAAAAAAAAAAAAAAAAACATTGACTTGAAGGGGTGAGAGAGGTCATTTTAATCACGACTGATTGTCACTTATGGCATACACTAAATGTAGTTGGACAGGGCTCCCCTTAGTTGTTGTTTGTTCATGGGTTTATTCCCCTCTGGTGGTCAGACTGTTATTTCGGGGAGGTCTCTGGCCAGATGAAGCTGTCCCTGACCTGGATGTCTTCCAGGGCCTGCTGTGGATTTCTTTTTACTATAATAAAAGTGTAATAATAATAATAATAATATTTCAGTAGAATGTTTTTTTCTTTTTATTCCAGATTCTTTGTCGACGCCTAGTGGCATGATTAAAGCAGTTTACGCGGCCAAAAACGTCACATCCGGTCTTCTTCCTGTTTATTTTTTCTAGCATAACGTAACATCTAGGGTTGTACTGGTCCAGCACCAAATTGAATGAAACGTCTTGGCAACACATTTAACTGTCTTTAATTCGCTTGGTAAGGAGACGTTTGTTTATTCGGCAACACTGCGTAAAACTCGACAAACTGACAATATGCTCTATTTATTAGCTAACGTTATGCCAACAGCAGCTAATGGAAAGCTAACGTGTTTCCAGTCTACGTTGCATTTGTCGGGTGTTTGTCTTTCCAACAGCTTTCTTACATCGTGGTCATGCGGTGTTTACTCTTTTAGGCATATATATCTTCGAAATGTTCGGCTTCGATGTCTTGAAGACGTTTAAAATGTGCTTTAACGTTAAAAACCTAACATTAGCTTAATTTAGCTAACGTTTGACGTCACTGAGGTCCCAGTAAACAAAACGTGGATTCGGACACCGCTGATGCTACCAAGTTAACTAGCGTTTATTTAATTTCGATGTGGGTTTGTTGCTCATCAGGGCAACGGGGAATATAAAGATGGGAACTGTTGGTAGTATTTTAGGAAGGATCCAGAAAGCCTCTGGGTGGTTCGTCTAATGCCAGCTTGTCAGACGTCCATCTCTTCTCGGAGCAATGTCTTGCTCTCAATAACGTCCGCCAGCCACGTCTCTCTGAACCTTGTCCTCCCGGCTGTGTGCACCAGCCTGTTTGACTCCACGACGAAGTGCACCTCCACGGGCAGAGTTCGGGGTTTGACTGTAGATATGTCCACGACGAAAAAGACGCTAGCTGTCCCCTGAATCGGCTTGCGTGATGTCGGTGTACTGAAGCGGGCCCGGTAGTGGTGGAAGGTATGGCGCTCCTCCTCGGTGGAGCAGAGGAAGTCCACACTGTAGAGCCAGCAGGGCTGCATCTGCCAGGTTTGAATGTACTCTCCGATCTGCTTTCCCCCCACGTCGACTGTAAAGTCTTTGCTTGTAACCCAGTTAATAGTCTTCACCTTGCCGTCCGCGTCATCCACCCGCTCCTCCGTGGCAGTGTGGCGTCGTCTCTCCAGCAAAGTTTTCACAAGCTGAGCTGACTCTGTGCCGTAATTCAGATTTAACGAATACTCTTCCATCGTTGTAACAGTAAATACACCATACAGGGGAACTGGAGGGTTTAAGTTGCTGTTGTCGCATCAGATGTTGTTGCTGTAACGGTTTCCATGGCTACCAGGACGCGTGGGGTTGCAAATGGAGCCCTCTGTTGGCCCACTTTCCATTTGCAGTGCTGACTCCTATAAAAACATTGTTAAATAATATTTTTCTACCTTTTTTTTGTTTTGTTTCAGGAAGCAATACAACCAGTAGAGAAAATGTTCCCCTAAAACGGAATTTCTACTGCTAATGGCAGAATGCTTCATCATTTTGCACGAACAATAATAAGTATCCAATTTCCTGATCAGCTTCAACTTCTCCACTGCTTTTTTTGAGTGAGCCAGCAAACGCATGTCGCGAATCAGGACCACACTCGACAGCGTCACCAAGGCAGTAGGCAGCACTGACCTCATCTCCAAATTCCTCAAGCCTGGCAGTGCCGCAGTCAACAGCACACATGCAGAAAAGGCCTTAACCTCTAAGAACACGGCTTCGGCCTCGCCACCAGAAACCACCATGAAAGAAGAAGAAGAAGAAGGGGAGAGGAACGCAGCAGAGGAAGAGTCACACAAGCAATGGCAGCAAGCTACAGAAAATCCTTTCGTTGCGACAAAGAAGTCCAGTTTAGCTTCAACGGTGAATGTGTCTGCATCAAGCTCCTCCTCTAATGTGGCAAAACCATCTATGCAGCTATTTAACCCAGGGTCCACCAACATGGATGAGACCTACAGAACCCTTGCTCAGCACATCAATAGTTACTTTGGGAGCAGTACACAAGAAGAAGATGTAGACGACAGGCCGCAGCAGAGAGAAGGGGGTGATCCTGTTCCCGAGCCCGCTCCCATTGCTCAGGCAACTCGGGACCACATTCCTGTTGTGTCTTCTGTACCAGAGGCCAAAGGTACTGAAGCACCCACTACCTCTCCTCCCCCTCCATCTTCACCTGCTTCAGAAAAGCTCAGTCCACCAGCAGGGACGCCCCCGTCTGACATCATCGCAACTGAAAGTGCGGCTCGGTCCATCCCCGTGCCTGCGGCCGCTACGAAGAAAGGCTTCACCCACTATCTTTCCTACCCTCGGCCCAGCGTTCAAGCGTTTGTCGGCAGCTACATCACACCCCTGGTCCCCAAATTCAGAGGTGATTCCAAGAGCATCGCAGCTGACAAGGACAAGTCTTCAGCAGTGGCCGTGGAAGAGCCCGCTGTGGACAAGGCAGGAGAGAAGAGGGACAGTGAAGAGGAGAAAGCGGATAAAGTGAAGCAACAGCTGTTGTCTCAAAGAGAGAAGGTATGGCGCTCAGTCCAAAAATGTCAATAATGTCTATGATTTCACTTATTATGGCCTTATAAAATGAACACATTTTACTAAAATGTCTATACTTTCTCTATGTATCAAATTGTCCTCATATTTTGTACGTGATGTGTATGTCCTGCAGATAATAGCCAGGGTGAGTGTGGACAACAGGACCAGAGCCCTGGTGAAAGGCCTGCAGAGAGTCACTGATGTCAAGCTTCTCACCTGTCGCGTGGAGGAACTCAGCTATCACCTCGTTGAGTTCCCCGAGACGCGAGGTGTAGCGATCAAGGTAAGCGTGCATCGCTGTCAGAATGGATTTTCTTTTCACGTACCCTGCAGCTCAGTGTAATCTGTAATGTCAGTTTTTTAAGGAGGGAGAGTTTGGTCAAGTATGTTTGTGTGTAATTGTGTCTTTCAGGAGAGTGTGTTGCCCTGCCTGCTGCGGTTGCGCCAGGCCAGAGACCTGCCTCTTCAAGCTGCTGTGAGAGAAGCCCTGGCCCTGGTTGGCTATGCTGAACCAGTCAAAGGCAGAGGAATTCGGGTCCTGGCCATCGATGGAGGTGGGACGAGGTAAAGCTATATTCACTACAGAGCTATATTCACTACAGAGAAATACAAAAGTAGATGTCATTACAGGCCGACTCTACAAGACCACCTCTGTAAGTTTGTTGCAGTGGATAAAATATAATAGATGCATTTTTTAAACCACGTGCCTTTGTTTCCAGGGGACTGCTGGCCCTGCAGACTCTCCATAAACTGCAGAACCTCACTGGTAAACGAGTCCACCAGCTGTTCGACTACATATGTGGAGTTAGCACAGGTATTTATTTGTTTGTATTTTTTCCCCCTTTAAATCTCTAACAATGACCTCACATTTGAATGTATGCATCTCCTAATATTCCCTTGTTCAACGACATGTCACACGTGTTCCTCTTTACTTTAGGTGCTATTCTGGCCTTCATGCTGGGAATCTTTCAGATCCCCTTAGAGGAGTGCGAGGAGATGTACAGGAAGCTGGGCTCGGACGTCTTCAAACAGAATGTCATCGTTGGAACTGTTAAGATGGGCTGGAGCCACGCTTTTTATGACAGCGAAATATGGGAAAACATCCTCAAGTTAGTCTGAGGAGCTCTTTAATCCCCCACCACCCCCTCAGTATTTACATTCCTTTATAGATCTCTTTTATCTTTGAATTCAAAGACACTGGGGTAGTCTATATAGTCTGTATATGTAGTTGCCTGTATCTTTAATGTGTTTTTCTTTAGGGAACGGATGGGTGAGGGGTGTATGATTGAGAGTGCCAGGGACCCACACTGCCCTAAAGTAAGCCGGATGTCTTTTCAGCTCTACACTGTTTAGATAAACACTTAATTTGTGCGTGTGTTCATTTTATTTGTGGATGTTGATATGCAGTATAATCCAACAGAGAGACACACTTTAAAAAATAAATAGTCTTTCCCATCTCTTGTACAGCAAAGCACTTGCCTTGATGAAGTACTGTAAAAAGTATTGATGACTTAGCATGTTCCTCTTTATGTCCACCAGGTGTCAGCAGTTAGCACCATTGTGAACAGGGGTTTACCTCTGAAGGCCCACGTGTTCAGGAACTACAGACTCATGCCGGGAGTGAGATCCCACTACCTTGGAGACTGCAACCACAAAATGTGGCAGGCTATCAGGGCCTCGTCTGCCGCCCCAGGCTACTTCCAGGAATTTGTCTTGGGAAAAGACCTCCATCAGGTATAACACGGAACTGTGACAACTGAATTTAAAATCTTGACATTTGAAAAAGGGGGGTGTTGATAAATACAGAATAGCCATATGTTATATTCAAGGGTAATATCCTTGAAATCTTATTAATCAATATGCTGTTGCTATGGCACTGCGTTGCCCAGCGACAAGGACAAAAGCATGACGCATTACACTGCACTCCTTGCTTGTATGTGTGTGCACGTTCACATCAACGGTGTGTGTATAGATTTGTTTGACTCTTCCAAACCCTATAAACTTGAAGGCAGTCCCTTAATTGGTGAACTGAATGAGATGGAGGTAGAGAGACAGTTGTGCCCCCTAACCATCAAAGGCCTCTGCCTCTTATGACTCACCCTCCTGCAGGGACATGGAAAGCTTCTGATTTGATAACTCATAAAAGAAAATATCCAACAGGGCTGTTTCAGGTTGTACAAAACGGAAAAGAAATACACGGGGCAGCCGGATAAATGGTCTGATGATGGAGGATCAATGTTAAAAATATCAGCATATCAATATGAGGTCATGTGTGAATCTGACACGAGGCTGCACAATGCTGTGATGCCATTTTAGTGGTTCTCCGTATGACGAGCGTCGCATCACTCCTTTGCGTTCTCACAATGACTAATGACATAGTGCTTTAGGTAATGGATGCTCGCTACATTTTTAAGGTTCAACAATGGTGGGTTATAGGATTAAGCAGGAGGTCAATCAATGAAAGGCAAGCCGTTGAAGCATCTAATAAATTACTCCGGTCTTTGTAGAATTGATGTATTTTGCTTCTTTGTAAAATGACTTGGGGTCCATATCACAGAGAGCCTTTTATTTTATGACATTTGATTATTAGGCCAGATATCTTTAGATGGTCTTTATGGGCAGCAATTATGCTCGAGGCTTAGCTACAGTTTGATAACCTACTTAGGCTAAATTAGCCGTGTCCCTGCTCCTAACAAGTATTTCTCTCCCCTGCCATTTCCTAATACGAGAGTCCTGCCAGACGGCCCTTTGCTATGTTTTAGTCGTTAACACATCTTATCTTCAAACCCACATTTATGCACCCAAGCCTTGATTCTCCTCTGCATTTAGAAAGGAAACAATTGACCTGCTAGTCATTTGAGAAAAAAACACGGAACAAATGTGGGTTGGATGTGGCTTCTATCTCTCCTGCTCATTGTGTTTTACTCCCACTTGCATGTAGAATATGCATTTCTGTTCCTATATGCCTGCTGGAAAGTATCCGTCGACTCGTTTCCCATGGACTGGGATGACAGTGTGTGTGTGTGTGTGTGTGTGTTCACATTCCTCTTGGAGCTGCGTAGTGTTTCATCGGCAGTTTGAGCTACGGTTGCCACCCACCGGTCTCACTACTGCTCTAGTTTTCAGCACTAGCAGCGGTATTTCTCAGGAGAATTCTCTGCCATTGCATCATAAATACATTCTCACAGACTCAACCTATAGGTCAAACGATAACATAAGTATCCCAGAGTTTTAGTTCTTTATCACATCAAACAATTACTAGACCATAGCAGTAATTTGCCTGCATTAGGATGCTATGTTTCAGCAGCATTTTTGTTCATGTGTTGTGATTGGGTGCAGACTGGGTGTCATTCAGTCGGGTGAGACCCTAGGGTGAGAGGTTGAGGGTCAGAGCTGAGGAGCAGCTGTGTAATTAACCTGATGTCTCAGGAGTGTGAACTGTATTCCACTGTTTGACTAGCTTACACCCGAGGGTCAACGGCTTTATAATTACGCTATGGAGGAAGTGTTTTAGGTAGTATTCTCCCATAATAATACCAGTAATTAATCCTATTCAGGTATTTCTTAACTAGCTATTTCTTTACTATCAATGAAGATGAAAGGTAACATGCTGGTAGTTTGCTTTTATCTCTTTAGAAGGAGCAGATTAAAGTGTTTTTGGATACTTTTCCTACTGCCCACCGCTTGTAGAGGCGTGGAAATGACCTCTACTCCGGCTCTGCTGCTAAGCGGTCACTCCTCTTGTGTGCCACACTCTCCATCTCTATTCCATCCGAGCCAAAAGCCCTTCAGGGTTTGGCTCCAAAACTGGACTCGGGGAAAGACTGAGAAAGACTGTTCGGCCCTAAATCCGTGCAGCATCCATTTAGCTAGAATGTCCTCTAACTGTCACCATTGGCGCCATTTAGATCAGAAACTCTTTCATGAATCCAGTAACATTATTTTGCAAAAAAAAAGAGAAAAAACTTAATTTGTAAGCTTCTAAATTAATTCAAGATAAAACACTCAAATGCAATATGTCCTATCAATAAAGCTCATTTCAGAGTAATGCACCTATTGGAATTCCTGAACTATATTGCCACAGAAATGACTTTTTTTAGCTACATGTAGCGTCTTTAAATAGACGTCTTTTCCTACTTGTTTACTTCCGAACAAACGGGGCGGTTTGCCAACGCAGCACATCTCAGGCCAGGGAGCTTCTTTTGCTCCGGCTGAAAGCTGTGCTGCTCTGGGACATCTTGTCCACTTCACCTCATTTGTCCCCTGCAGGCTGTCACAAGAAATACGTTAAAACTAGCGGCACATTATATACATACAAAGTAGTCCACGTGTGCAGTAACCTTGCTGAGTAAGCATATTTGCCTGATGCAATGCTGAAGGTGACTTTACAGCCAGTATGCTTGATGTTTAAAAAGCTTTCTGCCCTGCAAATAAGATTGGCTCTCCTTCCCTTCATCCTGTCCCCTTCCCGTGTGTCTTCTCCCGTAGGATGGAGGACTCCTGGTCAACAACCCCACAGCGCTGGCCATCCACGAGTGCAAGTGTCTGTGGCCGAACACGCCGGTGCAGTGCGTGTTGTCTCTGGGCACCGGGCGGTACGAGGCGGCGGGCAAAAACAGCACGACCTACACGAGCCTCAAGACCAAGCTCAGCCACGTCATCAGCAGTGCCACGGATACCGAGGGTAAGACGGCACGAAACGTTGTTGGCATGCGTTTGATCCCACACACATTTATTTATAAACCCCAGATTAGAGGCGCTGCAGTATCTCCGGTTCAGTCCATTCTCTTCAAAAGAGGAAATGCATGGAAAGTAGTCCAGCATTGATGGCTAAAGCCCCCCCACCCACTACTTTTTTTCCAGAGGTGCACACCATGCTGGATGCACTGCTGCCCCCCGACACGTACTTCCGCTTCAACCCCTACATGAGTGAGGACATCGCGTTGAATGAGAGCCGCGTGGAGAAGCTGAACTTCCTCAAGGGCGAGGCGGAGCGCTACCTGGAGCGCAACGAGGCCAAGCTGAGGAAGGCGGCTAGCGTGCTCGGCCAGGAGAAGGGCACCATCCAGAGGCTGGCCGAGTGGGCCAAGCTCAAGTCCGACATGTACGAGGGTCTCCCCTTCATCTCCAAGCTGTAGTTTATTGTTCGGCAACAGTGTATCAACAATTGAGCTTTTAAGGTAAGAAGACGCGGAGTGTAAAAACTCCAGAGACCTGATGGATTAGGGCAAACTGGGACACATTTTTAACCATCTCAGTAGGACATTGAGAATGACCCAATTATTATATCAACATAATGTTAGAAGTACTGTTTAAGGAATTTACAACGATGATTAGTCATTTAAAAAAAAAAAATCTAAAGTTTACTGTAAATAATAGTGTAAAAATTACAAATATAATGTACTTGGTTCTGTTTTGGGACATAATTTGTCTATGATGAGACAGAATAATATTTATTTTGAGGTTTTAACACTGATGAAATCAATCACTTGAGGAAAGAAATGGTTTATAAGGAAGGAAATTTGTGTTCATAAATGTCAGAATTTTAAGCTGGTTGACTGTTGGACGCTAATACATGTCCATATTATTAAAAGGTAATATGGTAACTAGTTATTTTTGTAATATACTGACGTTGATTTGCATTTTCAGTAACTTGAATACATTAAGATGTAATTAATATGCGATTGCACAGTAGAAACACGACTGCCTCATCGCTGTACGGAAGAAGGACCTCATGCACTTTGTAAAATAGGAGTTCTTAACCAAGAAAATGTAAATAATACTTGAAGTGATATTGAATTATTTGAGTGCTCCTGCTATGATTTAAGAATACGACTAAAATATGGCAGACTTCTTCATTTCAATTAATTCTGATGCTGATGATGAAGTAGGAGAATGCGATGACTGTTTTAGCTCACGCTGCAGCGCATGCTCTCCATTGTGGTCCATTATTATTCAGTATGAAGCATTTGCCTTTAACGTGGTTGTTGTACACTTTTTACATTGTGATAATCCTAATTGCCCCGATGCCTCCATTCTTTATTACTTGGGAATGCGAAAATAAAAAAATAAAAAAAAAATTGGGTTTTTAAAACCTTGAAATATACTCTACTGTTTTCACCTCTTTATGGTTTGTTTTAAACACTGCTTATAAAAGGAATGTATGTCAGGCTGTGATCTATTTTTACTTTCTGCTACCACACACACACACACCACAAAGAGCCACACCAGAGTTGTCACAAAGGAATGCTGAGTGTCCTCCAATGATGAATTGCCTTTTTTACCGAAATCGCACACAATGATTTTCTGCTTTATTGTTTGGATCCCATTGATGATCCACTCAAATTCCATAGCGTCATTCCTCCCAGTCACACAAGTGTTACCCCAATCAACGTGAACAATGCGCCACGAGGAGGAGGCACACCTACAAACCTCTGCGACAACGACAGATTGACAGAAGTGTTTCGAGTGATACGTCTGGGCTGATGCCTCGCTGCCTTCAAACTGTCGGTTATAACTGGCTTGACTGATGGATTGATGGCATTTTTTTCCCAATGCCAGTGTGATTTATGTCTGTGTTAGACTTGGCCTTGCTCAAGAAGGCTCTTTTAAGTGGGTAAAGCAGGAATCTGGCAACGTGGCAGAAAACGTGCTTCTGAGACTAATGGGTGCATTGAAGTAGGTTTACTATCACTCAGGATTTCTTGGGGGCTCATGGGACATTGATGGTTCCCAGAAGAAATCCAGAGTTGTAAGGAGTAGAAATTACATTTTTGTTCTGAATACGACTCTAAAAGGGTCAGTTCGCCCAAATTACAAAACATGAAAATTTACCTCACAATGTTGATAGCAGACAGTTTTGGACTAATGCTCACATTTCTTCCAGCATCTCAAACATTGGGGGTGAGATAATGTATTATTCAATGATAATAATAATCACATGGAGGAAGTGAACAGATCCCTTTTTATTTTTTTAACTGGATTTTATTTTATTTTTTTCCAGGTGAGATTTATTCTGATCCAAAAACGTTAAATTGTTGCTTTGGGATTCTGCTGTCAAACACAGCACAAAGTAGTATTTAACTTTCCTGTGTGTGTGACAATCACAAGACTAATGAGGTGAGTTTGAGATCAACAGTCTGGCGATGTTCCTCCTGTTGGCGTGAAAGGCCAAAGTGCCCCGGTAAAGTCTGCCAGGCTGTGTTTACATGAAGGAGTGGGACATATAGTTCATACCACAGCACGATGAGTTGCCTGTTGTGGTCTCTCCTCCTCCTCCTCAAGCAGAATAAGATTGTCTGGTCTAGTGTTCCCTAGCAACCGTTATAGTTCCCTTCTCATTTACAATCTTCTCAAAGCATGCGTGCCCGCGTTTTCCCAAAATCCTCCCTGATCTGGCAGAAATGTGTTATATAATCAACCTCTTATTTATCCACTACAAGTGTTTTTTTAAAGCGATCCAATTTAAGTTGCGCCATCGATATTTCCCCTCCTTGTTTTCAACCTCCTTCAGTTGGCACCGCCCGTTTGTTAGCCTAACGTCTGCCAGGATGTGCCATCTTATACAAACAACAGTGAATCATGTGACGAGTTTGTGCAAGTTGTCTCACCTTGTTTTTGTCTTGGCTCTGCTTTTTTTCTTTTTTTAAATGCATTGCTGAGCCAGAACCTCACCCAACAGGCCGTAAAAACAAACAAGCAAGTGATCATAATCTAATTCGTTAGCTCCAATGATGCAAGGAAAGCAGCAGACACATCCCTATGGGGATTGAGTCTGCAGCCAGCACAGGATTCAGGCATACACTCTGTCAACGCAGAGGACGAATCACCCAAAGGGCCCTCTGTATTTTCATTCTGCTCAGCCCAGTGTCCTCACCTGGGTCATCGCAGGATATGCAGCTCTGAAAGTTATTATAATATCTCCTGGCCTGTACTGGTTTTAAAGCACACACTGCCCCAGAGAAAGCTTGGCCCAGATCCCAAAAATGCAAAATGATATTGAAGCATTTTTGTCTTTTATCAATTTTGCATCATGGACGAGAGGGTAGACAACCAATTTTTAGAAATAATAATGGGAATAATAAAGCGCTTTTGGTTATTTCACACTCCACAGTGGTATGTCTGTAATGTCACGCTGTAAAAAGAAAAAAAAACATCTTTCTGTCATCATGTCTCCTCATTGACGAGACTGAACAGTTCACACAGTGGTGTGGCTCTCCACGGATCTCTGCCAGTCACACACACACACACACACACACACACACACACACACACACACACACACACACACACAGGCACATCCTATTTGTCCAACAGCTGCATGTCAAACAACGCTACCAACCGTTGCAACGTCACGTTACAGTCACGCAAAGTCGTATCTTCTTGGTCAACATTGGGATGTTTGAAAACTAGATTTTATCTTTTCAAAGTCACACCCGCGGCAAAACAATCAGACATTTAATTAAATGACTCGGTGCATAACTTTGTGTGGGCGTAGACTCCCAGAAACCTAACTGACACATTTTCATCTCCTGTCTTGTGGGGCGAGCTCCATTACTAAAGCTGCTCTTTGTCTTGGTCCCAGCTTCCCCCGAGGACTTCCCCATCACTCGTAGCGACTCGTCGTGAATGCTAATGCCTCGTCGGCCGGGATATATGACATGCATTTATTATGTTAAGAAACTGACCCTTCTTATCCCTCACATGGGCCTGATGACGTGCGTTAACGCTGAGCTGCACGTGAATAAGCCGTGGTAGTAAAAGCCTGGCACGCTGGTTCGATTCTTTGCCCTTTAAAGAAAGAACAAAATGGTGAAAATATGCTGTTTAAACAGATGTCAGATATATTCTTTTCTCCACTTATTTGGCTGCTAGACAAACGGAGTGAGAGAGTGGACATTAATGGTATTGATGGGTGTTGAAGATGGGGCCTTAATGTGTGTGAGACAGTCCCGGAGTGGAATTGAGTGATGTGGGTTAGGGGTGCACACACACACACACACACACACACACACACACACACACACACACACACAGCTGTGAGTTCCCCAGTTCAAAACGTGATGAGGGCTCGGTAAAGATAATGTAATGTGCAGTGAGCCGTTTGACACCATGTCCGTGTCTGTCCCACGGTGAGGGCGGATAAACACCTGTGTCTCCTATGAGACATGGCAAACCTCCAGCATCTTACCTCATTTTATCCACATTAGAACTCATGCATCATTGAGACTATACCCTGTGAGAAGTGGATAATTAAAAGTATCATTATCTTTATTATAACATTTATACAGTATTTATAAAGTATAACATTATCCTGGAAAATTAGAAAAGAGAAAAAAAACTCAGAAGGTCTTCAAATCTGCTGATGGTTCCCACACAATAGATCTCTGCAGGCTTATTGTTTATTTCACATATCTATATCTGCAGTTCCCACTGCTGCCGCTCATTAAAACGGGGGCGCTGTCGTTGCGTTTGCTTTTCTTTTTTTTGCTTTCTGCACCGGATTGGCACCGACTGTCAGATAGTGGAGCAGAAATGAAGAGGTCTCACTCTGATATATTCCCCATCTACCAGACATAAAAGATGAGTATTTAAATGCAACTGTTCACATTAGACTTATTAATTAAGGTATTCAGAAAACATTAAAAAAAAAGAAACAGATTATTATTTATTCATGTATGTATTTATTTTACGTACAGACACTTTTTGCATTGGACATACTTGCAAGAAATCTAATACTAGTGGCCACAATATGAGCTAAATGTAAACACATAAAATAAAATAAAATATATAAAATAACATGGGTGTATTTCTAACCATGCAATGGCAGATCTGTTCCCACTAAGATGCTCGGAGTAAATGAGCGTTCAGGTCAGAGTTTTCGCTCCCGAGTGCGACGTCTCCCTCCACGATCTTCGTCGCTGCTGGTTTTTGACAGCGGCGGGGTTGCTGGTGAGGAGAGGAGGATCCGTGTGGACCACAAGCTTGCTGCTGCAGCGGCTGAGCAGGGACGGACGCACACACACACACACTGGCCGGGCAGGGTCCTTCACACACACACACATACACACACCTCATCATTTTCCACAGCATCAACACACTCGCTGCCGGGGAGAGGAAAACAGGAGCCGGTTTGCAGCAGACGGTGAGTTTGAACATGCCTCTATTTTTAATTATTTTGATTATTTTATTGTTGTTGATGGAGATTGCATCCCCCCTCCGTTGTCTCCTCTATCAACATATGTCGCTTTGTGGATAATGGTGCAGTAGATGTGTCAAGTGTGCGTTTTCTTTTTGCGCGGCGCTGCTTGAGTAGGATGACCAGGTGCAAATAATATAGCAATATGGACGCCGACTGTCGCGTTTCTCTTCTTAAAAAAAAAAAAAGAAAAAAGAAATGTGGATTTGAGCATCGAGATGCAACCCGACGAGAAAAGCGTCAAAGCAACCGCAGGGAGGGAAAGCAATGTGTTGTTGAAGGCGACTGGATGAATGCATGCAGCAGCAGAAGCGGGGTTGGTGTGCTTATTGTCGCCGGCCGGTGCAGGAGGCCCACAGGCGGAGAGGATTATCTGATGTCTGCCGGTGATGCTGCTAGATGCGGCTCCTCTTAGCTGTCAATCCAAGCGCTGGGACTTCAAATCAGCACTACATCTAATGTTTGCTGGCATTAGACGTATATATATATGAATAATCAGCAGGTGTCTACTGGACAGTGTGGAGGGGGGTGGGTGGGGGGGTTATGTGATCAATATGTTTCATAGATTCTTACATAAAAAAATATATTGGAGGATTCCATGAAGGACAATATATTGATGTCCCCATCAATTTATTGTCTAATATATCATCAAATGCAAAGAAAGGGTTTTGGATTGTATTCAAGATTTACTCTGCAGTTGGAGTTGGCATTGGATTGATTACGATCAATCAAAGAGGATGGTTGATCTTTATTATTTTATTTTATTATTTGTAAACATATATAAACATTTGCAGTTGTTAGTCCAGAGAGGATTATTCAATTAATCATTTTAGTCCATTTTCAAGCATCTCAGCTTCTCAATGTGATGATTTACTGCTTTTCATTGTCATGTTTGAAAGCAAAATAGATGGTTTGAGCCTTTTTTTTTAGAATTGGGCTGTTGTTTTAATCCCTATTAGGTGCCACATGTCATTATGTTCCAGTGATCTTTGCAGGAAAGGTGTCTGCTTGATTGGTGATACAGAACAGATGCTCTGTAGTTTAGCAGGCCAATGTATGGGAGGACTCATTGTGTGGAATTTAAAGTGTTATTCCATGCAGTGGAAATATCTGCAGCCCAGCACTACTTGACACAGTATGACATGTTGCGGTGAGTTCGCTTTGACCCTCAACCATACGTGCATGCAGGTCCTGCTGTTATGGGGCGTTCACTCATCCTTTATACGTGAAGCTTAGCGTTGGGCCGTGATCAGCTGCTGTGGATGGGAAGCTGTCTTTCACGTTGAGCAACGCGGAAGCCGTGCACTTGAATGCCAATCGGCACGTAAACATTCAGAAAGTTCCAAGTCAGCGTTTCATATGAAGAGCTGGGACGAGAGATGAGGCTGGTTTCTATGGTTTCCTCTTTCGTGAATCGCACTGTGACATTAAAATGAGCTTAGATGTTTGAGATGAACTTTGCCTCACCTGGAAAGTAGATGAGAGCAGGAGGGGGACAGGAAGTCGTAGAAATAGTTACTTCCTGTTAGATGTGAGCTGTAGGTCATCATTAGTTGCTCCATAAGAGGAGAGAAAGAATCATGTGCTCATAAATAGATAAAGGGCTTATAGACACAGTAATGTAACACAGACACATAAGTAAAGTCAAATAAGTATAAAATTATAAAAATAATGACACATTATGTCAATACAGTGCATATATTTGGTATGTAAAAAACACTATCGGTTATAGTTGTGTATCTGCTGTTGAGGAAGTAGTATTGATGTAGTAGTATCAGACAATATGGTGCACATAATTATTATTGCACATAAATTAAGTTTGACAGTTATAATGTATTCAATGTGTCTGGCGTTCTATCCTTTCTACTTTTTAGGTCTACCTCGTAAAGCAGCTGTCGGCTAATTGCTCATTTTGATAAGGGCTGTATAAATGACCTATTATTGTCGTTATTATTATTTTTATTATTATTTTCATTATAAACCACATTAACAGATACAAACTTTTATTGCACATCATCAGACTAATAGCCTCCAATTTAGTGTTACAATAGAATTACACAGGATATTATCATTTTCCACTAATGACTAGTGGTGTTTGTTGATCGATTCATCTCCGGTGAGCCTGTTGTTGTGTGTCATGGAGGGAAAAGCACAGGTGAAAGCAATCAAATGAAACCATGGGTGAATTCCACGAAGACTCTTGAGCGGAGCCATCGTTAATGTTACAAGTAACACCTGTGCTTTTGCTCCTATAAGTCAAACTATCTGCTGTGAAGAATTCCTAATGTTATGTATCAAATTTGAAAAAAAAGGCCTCAAAGTAATATTTCCACATTTGAAAAACCCATTAATCGCTGATCATCTGGGCTATTATTTAATCAGTAGGATAAGGAGTACATCTTATTTTGAAAGTCCAACGCGATGCAATGCAGTGGCGTGACGTGGCACGGCAGGTATTAGAGACATTACAAGGCGTGACCCCCAGCCGAAGACAACTCCCCAGACTGGTGCCGAGCCAGCACCGAGCCATTACTCACGGCAGATGCATTGTCACCGTCACTCTCCCGCTCTCCCATTTATCCACGGCCCATTAGACACAAGCCAGGTGATGGAGCTTATGGCGGGCTCTCATTCTCATTCTGTCGCCTTAAGTGATGGCACAATTTTCCAGACACGGGGGATGGATGATATTGTTCTCGGGGCAGCATGCAGATTAGGGCCGAGGGGGTCAGCTTTTTTTGCATTTCACTCAGGTGAGATTGAAACTGCAGATTTCTTTTAAAAAAGAGAAATATTTGACACCAAATTTACAAAAATCTGTACAGGTCTAGAAAAATGCTTTATTCATGGATTTAATTGAAAATATGAAAATATGGAATTCACAATAGAAAAAGTTAATTTAGTTGAGTATATTAGTAGTTCTGTTGACTAATCAATGAATTGCTTCAATTCTGCTATCCATAAAAATTTAAATTTACTAATTGAAATATTAAAAAGTAGTGGAACATGTGAAAACCCACGTTTTGTCTCGAAACAGCCCAAAAAAAGAGATTTAATTTACAGCGATATTACATAAAAAAAAAAAAAAAAAAACCTTATTTGAGATCCTGGAACCAGCAAATACATATTTTTTTCGATATCCTGACTAAATGACTTACCTTATCATAGGCGCACCTGCCTGGGAAAATTGAAAAATGACATCACTGATGCTAGTAGGCCAAACCATCCCTTATCTGCTGTGAGAAAATCGGGTTTGCACATCAGCATTTTCTGAGCTGCATAACGTTATGTTTTGTGTATTTGCAACGCTGCATACGTTGCATGCAATTACGGTTCTGACTCTCCATCCTCGCATTGCCGCAGGCTCTGCTGCAGCTAGGAAACGATGCTTCTTCTTATCTTCATTCATCCCCAGAGGTTGCTCACTCCCGGCAACCACCAGTGAGGAATGCAGGTGCACGTGTTAATGAAGTCATCCCGGGTTTTGGTCTCCGTGCTCGCGTCTATGAGAACACTGCGGAAGCTTCAGCCAAATGAATACAATTAGCAACATCATTCTGGATGCTTTGGGTTAATAGCATCATTGCCCCTGCGGCGATGATGGCGGGACGGAAGGGGGGAGGTACACAAACACCCCCACACACCCACAGCTGGACATGTTTGGGTGGGTGTTTTCATTAAGAGACCGGGACACATTAAATTAGCACGACTGGCTGAAGATTGATGAATTAGAAAATGGGGGGCAAGTTAAAGCCGGTACTGGAGGGTGACACGCTGCTGCTGCTGCTGCTGTTGTTGCTGGTAGATTTTTTTTTTTTGTGTGTCTTTGGAAAATGATGTTATAGTTTGGCGATTTTTGGTTTTTGCACAATGAAAGACTAGAAGGAGTTGTGCGTTTGATGTCTTTGAGGGCTCAATTTCAATATATGAGTATATTTCTACTAATGGGATTTCAACACAATTAGTTAATGACTCAATTAGTCACTTGAGACAATTAATCAGCAACAATGCTGATGAAACCGAGTAGTTGTGTCAGTCACTTTTCAAGCAAAAAATGTGCCGCTTTTCTTTGTTTCATATTGTAAACAGCAGCACATCTTATGGTTTTGGACTCTTGTTTATTGTATTACGTGTTATAATAATCAATTTAGGTTAATAAACCAAAGGAAAGGAAAGGAAGGGAAGGAGAGAGGGCAGAAAAGAGGAGAGGACGGACAATTTGAGGAAAAATAGAGAATGGGAAGCAGACAGGGGGAGGAGGAGGTGAGAAGGTGTAAGGAAATGAAAGAAAGGAGGGGGATAGGAGGAAGAGAAAATGAAAGAGGGAAAGATGGAGAGGACAGGAGAAAAAGAGGAGAGGAGTGATGTGCTGCTGCGATCGCCAGCTGTGCCAGGCCGCATCTGAAGTAGAGCAAGAGACTGGAGATTAATAAAAGCAGACATAGCATGTCACCACACACACACACACACACATTCCTCCACACATATACATGTATACGCTCACATGGAAATTGCACTAAAAGGTTTGACTTTGAGCGTATACGTGTTGTTGTTGTGCGATCAGGCTCATTTGAGTGGAGCGTGTCAGCAGCTGAGAGTCTGCTTGTGGGCCACACATGAGTTGTTTGTGTGGATCAGGTGGGCAACAGATGGGCGAGTGGGTGAGAGCAGAGGAGTTGCCAGACTGGTAGTAGCTGTCACTTGCTGAGTTATAAAAAAACCATATCAGCAATATCAGCTTGAAAGGATGATTTAAAACAATAAATACACTATCTATCTATCTATCTATCTATCTATCTATCTATCTATCTATCTATCTATCTATCTATCTATCTATCTATCTATCTATCTATCTATCTATATTTTTTTTAAATTATCATTTATTTTTGTTATCAGCATTAAGGGAAACAAAGGAGAAATGTTCAAATCCCAGTGGTGGGAGCTTAAATCATTGTACATGAGGTTTAAAAATAATATTAAACCCCCCCCACCCACTACAATCTTTGTCACAGCTCTAAAATGATTAGTGAGGATTTGGGTCAAAGGAGCCATTAAGGAGCTCCTCTTATCACGCCCAACAAACCCCATTGGTTCAAGGCACCAGCATCGAGGGGAGCACCAACCTGACTTTTTCAGCCCCGATACCGATACCAGGGCTTTGGGTGTCGGCACATACCGGGTACGGATCCCATAGGTTTAATTCATAAGCCATATGCCTCACAGCGTGGAAGTGACTCTGTTTGTTTAAGGCAACGTCACAGATTAGTTTAAAGGGAAATGTATCTTCAAGCCCATGTGATGGGAAGAGTGTGTAATTATGTATTGCTTTTTGAAGCATTTTATTGGCCAGAAGCAGACAATGTGAATGCTACGCCTACACGGAACCCCTAATGCAAGATTAATGTCATTTCCTACACCTTAGGGTGCATTTATCTCTGTAGAATATCGTGGTAACATATTTTGTTTTTTATCGATACATGTCCATTATTTAGTAGAAGTTGCCCTCAGGAACATTTGGGAGGTTTTAATATTCTAGTGGCATTGAGTCGTAAGGAAATATATTTTATGGGTCTGGCCTCAGTTGTTAAGGGGACACTTTATATTAAGCATCTGTTTATCGTCAATGCATGTGTGGTGTGGTAAATAAAAACGTCTTCAGCCCGCATGTGTGCTGCTCAGTTGACGCCAGAGAGAAGGCCTTTCTGAGGCCAAACCGCCTTCAACGAGAGCCGTCTGGTCGTTCTGAAAGAATGTCTTTGTAGAATAAGAAACGGTCCAGTGAGGCGATGAGGAGGACGAAGAACAGAAGCGCTTCTCAGCGTGGAAAAAGTCATCAATCAGCTTAAGAGGTATCTGTTAACTGATAAACCAATTAAAGGCGGGCAGATCCTCGGCTTTATGGGCACTGCAGGGAGAGTTGTGTCACATCTGTCTTTGTTAAAAATGCTTTGCTTATTCCAGCTTTTAATTGTATTTAATCCACATGGTCATACTGTGTGCTGCAGGCTCACTGGGAACCCCCCCCCCCACGTATAAACAGTGGAATTATGTCATTTTCTATTGTAAAGACGTGAGATGTGCGGCGAGCCAAACTTGACATTGATTTCAGGTTGATGATGCTTTTCCCTTAAGTTGTTAACGGCTCATAAATCCGTTTTTAACATGCATTCGGCGTGTGAGTTCCAGTAAGAATAACCCACGTCCTGTTTGTTCTTGCTCAGCATCATTTAATGCCTCTGGATGTCGACCCATAAAAGTCATCTGCGTTTCACATCAGTGATAATGCGTCAGCCCGCCACTCCAGCTACTCTTGTCCTCTCCGTCGCTCTCTTTCCACCCCTAAAACTGCTGAGCTGGCTGTTTTTTCTTTTTTTTTTTTTGGCTGCCAGATAATCTGCATTGTCCATTCACCTTGCCTTTTTGCACCCTGATGTCATGCACCCACGTCTGCTGTTGTAGCACTTCGGCTTATTACAGTTCAACGTGAGCTACGGGACAACCGCACTGAAATGGTATGCGGAAGAGATAACCCTGATGTCCCTGATCAGACATCTGATACACAGTGATGATCCTCACACAGCTAGATTTAAATCAGACTTGGTCAGGGAATGTTTACACACAGAGATCTAGGGCCTTAGTCTCATCTCATCAACCTTACAATGAATGAGGCTTCCCTTTAGAAAACAACCAAATTGTTTTAGTTGTTACTGCAAATTCCTTTCTGGCACAAATGCGAAAAAGAAACCAACACTATTTCCAATTTGTAATGCCAACTAAACTGCTTGCCTTACAAAAGATATTCCCCTTAACTTTTCTTCACAGCTTCTTGCACCCGTCCAGATAATTAACTGTTTTTAATGACTTGGCTGGGAGCCAGTAGATATTGTTTTTGGCAAGACAGCCAAATGTTTTACTGATGAACGTCTTGTTTTCTCTGCTTCTGGAAGGCAAGGAATTAAATTGTTAGTTGGTGTGACACATTGGACTCAAAATGAACCATTTCCATATGGATTTACAGTTTTACTGATTATTTTCTCACGTGATATCGCCATGGACACTAGCCCGTTGCACCGTTAAAGTGACTTTTTCCCCTCCCAGCATTTTCCCACCAGATACACACTGCTGGTATTGACCCTAAACCCACTTCATCTCTCCTCCGCTCTTCTGCTCTGATCCATGACTCACAAAGCCCATTTAACCTTTACCCGGCACTCGGTTGCTACCCACCGGCTGCAAGCAGCAAGTCTCACCCGTTTTTTAGCTTCTGCTCGTTTTTATCGGTAGGGAAATATAGCCGTCGGCCGTCTCCGTGCTGAATTTTGCTTGGTAGCAAGCAAACATAGCTGAGAAGACCACTGGTATTGATGACTACAATGTGTCAGTGTGTCCTTGCTAAAGCACAGGAAACCCCTTTACTTTGTTCCAAATTCATTCAAGCCAAGTCAACCATTGAGGCCATATGATATATCACCTGCAAGATATTCACGCGACAAAAGAGCCATTAATAAGTGGAAGAACAGCTACTTTTCCCACGCTGGTTTTTCCTCCAAGTAAACACTCACGTAACCATTTAGCACAAGCTATCAGGTGTCTGGGGAGGGTCGCATGACTGTTGGACCACATGTTTGTCTGTGTGACTTACTCAAATAACTGTTTACTTTTAAAGCCTATAAATCAGTGGATCAATCTATCTATACACACAGATTTAGCCGGGTCCCCATCTCTGTATTATATATCCCTGTCTATCAATTAACTATTCGGAGACTGATGGTTTCAGGGAAGGCCTGACTGCCGTACACTGGACTACAAGATAATTCAATATAGAATGCTGCTTTCTGTCCCCCGGATACTGATAAATGTCGACCACCCTGCACTTCATAAATGGCGTAGCCTGCTCTCGGAAACATTTATGAAACAAGAAAGGCTTCTTTTACCTCTGCTTTCACTTTTTAATGCATGAAATAATTTCATGGAGAATGCTAGAATCATTAGATTAATTATATAGTCCAACTTTTACAGGTTCCAGCTTCTTAAATACCTTCTATAATGTTAAATTCATATTTTGGATTTTTGAGTTTTTCACTCATCGATGAGAAAATAATCGGTGGATGATTTGATAATGTAAATAGTCTTTAGTTGCAGCCTCATTGTCTTTTGGTCCTATGATGATCATTTTTTCTCTTTAAACTGCTTTTTTAAGATTACCGAATTACTATACGGTGCTTTAGTTGTTCACTATCTTGTGAGGCTGCTGCAAGCTACAGGATGACCGACTCTAGGTGAATAATTGATACCCTCTCGCATATGCAAAAATATATCTTCTGGCTCTGAAGCACCACTGCTTTGGTGTATCAAAGCCGGGCCACAAAATACTATGCTGAGGGATAAATTATTGAGTGCTCCGCCGCTCTTGTCACTTGTACTCACTTACAATCCTGAATGTAGCAGGGTCAAATTTGGGATGACTGGGGATGCGCTGTCGGAGAGATGTGAGGGCTTCGGTCTCAAAATCAAGATTGGAATTTATTGTGTTAAGGATCAAATCATCAGCATACAAAACAGTCAGGAGTAGTCAGTACTCAAAAACAGGCTTTTCTCACCCTAGACTCACACCAGCATTCACATTAACACCCATTGATTAATAGTGTGTATCAGGTATCACGGATCCCTAAGTGTCAGCACACGGGGGTCTTATTGACAACGAGATTATTGATCCCTGGTTTAGGCACGGGGACCCGGAGGGCATCAGTGCAGCTGAAAGTGGAATCCACTGTTTTTTAGACAGCTGTGTGATCTTTTGCAAGCTCATTAACACGGGCGGGAGTGGGTTAACTCTGTGTATCTCGGTTAAACAAAATCCCAGAGGTCAAATTGGCATTGTATTAGACGACGACTCCTCCAGCCAAAAAAAAAAGGTAGTTAAATTCTCACCAAGTCATTTTCACAGTAAGCTATATTTTAATTCGTAAGAGCTATTTTGCTCAATACCTCCTTTCTTTTTTGCTTTCCAAGTGACACAAAGACAGTTCTATCATAATCAAACTATTTAACATTAGAGGATGGAGTCGTGGCCTGTCCCAATGTAAACCCTGGGCCGCTTCGCTGCGAGGTCCACTCATCAGTTCAGACAGACATCTGTTTTTTAGAGCACCAAAGTGCTGACTGTGGCCTTTGTATAGAGATAGTCTCCCTTTTGCAGCTGGGTCCGTGTTGTCTGGCCCACCACAAGCTCAGTATCACTGGCCAACGGAGCTGCACAGCCCTGTGGGCAGCAGTGAATTAGCACATGCCTGTGTGTGTATGTATGTGTGCAACTAGAGATTCAGAGTTCCTGCTACTTTGGTAGGTCCATCACAGAGCCTCTTTCTCTCTCTTTCTACACTTGAGTCAGATGGATCCTGCAGGTCTGGGCCGGGAAGAAATGTTCTATATCTTCACTCGGTGCTCCTCAGATCATCCATGTTGGCTATCAGCCTTGTCGTATCATTATATCGCTAGAGGGATACAGTTGAGATGTGGTTTCTGCATTAAAAGCTGCTTTAAAGTATGGAATTTATTTGAGGGTTAATTAATTTGAATCAAACATGTTTTCGACTGATTATAACTCAAGGCGTTGTGATCTAGAGACTCGATGTTCTGGTTTACTCCAGACATGAAGAAGGGAAGGAGTGTGATTTACAGTAATTTGAGGTGATATAGTCAATGGGCGATGATTGGCATGTGTGGAAGAAACCATTCCTTTAAAATATTAATTTCTTTTGCTCCAAAAGCCGTGTAAAGGTGTCAGAGGATAGATATAAGCAGTCCTCCTCAGTTCCCAGATTGGTGTCGAACAATGAGGTTAATGGGACTCCGTCTTTTCTCAGGAGAGAATCATTGTCAGACGTTTTTATCCAAAGGGAATTAAAAGCAAGAGTGTCGTCTTTGCATATTGTAAATCTCTCTCTTTCTTTCTTTGAGCCTCTCAGACGGGCGTGGTTCTGTTTTTGTTCCCTGGATTTGACTGCAGGTCCATGTTGTGTCATGGTGCATTTGTTTAAAGAAATTCAGGGAAAAAGGTGGGGAAGCAAATGAAGTCGGTCTGTGCGTGGGCGCACGTCTGCGGGAATTGATTGCTCTATACGGACACACGTGTGTCCCATTCATGCTACGGCGATCCTGGAAGAAAGCGACGGCATCACAGCCTTACTGAACCATGACGGCATCCAAATAAGCATTTTCATTTCGCCGCTCAGGTCATGAATCATGGCTCAGGATGGCCTCAGGGACATTTGCATGCCACTTCTGTTTGTCTTTTAAAGTCGCAGGATATGGGATTAGGAGTATTTTTATTGCCTTTTATCAGCTCTCAATATGACGATCCATACCTGAGAAACTCTGAGGGAGACGTACTTAAAAGTTAAAACAAGATAAAAACACCACGCCCCATAATTTCTTGATGTTTTATAAAAAAAAAAAGAAGCAAATTCATATTCTTGTGTCACATGATTGCTGCAGGATATACAATGTGTGAGGTGCTTTGTTTGAGTGGTGTGAGACTAGCTTTCCTCAGTATGACAAAGCTACAATCTGGCATCACTCTCCACGCCTTGGCTTTGTTGAACATTTAAAAAAAAAAAAAAGTGATATCCCATTTACAGTAATCTCGCTTGGTTTCTGCCAAACAGAATGTAGCAAGTGTAATATCTACACCTCGCTGTCACCGTAAGCTGTCTGAGCCGCTTCCTGAAATCACATAGGGGAATTCCTCTCCACTGGTGTTACTAATATTAGGAGGCCTCAATCCTCTGTTCCTCTTCTCCGTCTTCAGCTTTTCTCTGTTAGGTGGAAGCTATGCAGTCAATATTGGACGTCTCCCAGGCCTCCTATAGGCCTATACCCTCCACTGTTTGCCCTCCCTCGCAAACAGCCCCTTTGTTCCCCACACTCTTCATTTCCACATTTCCATTTCTCATTGCCTCCTCTCATTGTCTTTCCCTTGCCTCCCTTTTGTGTGGTGCAGATAAGATGGTCTCTACGGGTGCCGGCTGACATGTCATGTCACTGATGGCCAAAACTCCGCTCTGTAATTCTGCTGGACTCTCTCCGTGGGGATGCAAGTTACAGCCTCTCAGATCCGTACAGATCTGGACACATTGGCCACTATCGCATCGTTTCTAGAGAGATGGAAAAATAATTGTAGAAACCACTTGAACTAATTGCAAGTCCAATGATGTATGGCTGGGTGATATATCTACGTTGTGCATTCTCCATGACAACTCCAGCTGCTCTCATATGTAAGGATCTGAGCATAAGCCTCCAAGTGACGTAAACATTGCTGTAAAGCAGTGTGTCCGCTCATATTTCAACATTGCAATAGAAGCAACATAGAGAAAATATAGATAATTCTATATTATATGACATAAGTCTTATATAATTTGTCAGGACATTAATTTCTCACATCTGTGTCTCTCTGCCGGCAGTTATTGTCTAGATTACCATGTTGTCTTTACATGCACAATGCCCTCAAGGACAAATACTGCTGTGTTTTATTATGGTGACTGAATTAGCATTAGGTGTGATGTTCACATGAACCCTTTCAACCCTTGGGCTGTTTTGTCAAGCTTCATTTTCTTCTGCGATTATGGCGGTAAGTCATAACAGTGGCCACCTTATTAAGGCTTCATTGGAAATTATACTAGCATGCTAGTCCCATAACCTATAAAATACGTGTCCATTTGTTAAAGTCTATCTCAAAATATTACTCACATAGGTACAGCTTCTCTTTTTTTCCCAGTAATGCTTCTCCCCTGGGTGTAGCTGATTCAGGGTAAACTACAGTAAGCCAATACGATGCTAGCACACACCAGGGTTATTTTAATGACAAATTACATTAAAAAACAAACAGCGAACTACGCTTTTTGCTTCATCAGACCAGTCAGGCTTGATTGCCATCACATGTGTCTTAAACCATCCGGTGCTGATTAGCAAAGAATCCACACACACCCACTTCAGCTTGATTAAACCAATCAAAAGTAATATCGGCAGAAATAAAGATTATTTCCCATTTCTATAACGACGAAAATAGATATGGCAAAATAGGTAGCCCATCATATCTAGAAGGCACTGAACACTCATGACAAGATGCACATCAGAGAACACTCTCTCACATTGATTTAATGGAGCAGTGAGTCACATGGCGAGGTGTTTCTTCTGCATTGATTGTGGCCGGACTACCCCCTTTTTTCCTTCCAATCTTCTTCAACAGTTTCCTCATCTGTTGCTCCAGACCTCCCACTCTCCTCTGTTCATCCCTGCCGCTCTCACGTCTCCTCTCCCTTTCATACACTGCACTGTTGGGGCTGTAAAATGACTCTGATAATTGGATCCAATTCCCAGAAAGCTCCCACACCTGGACACTTTTACAATATGCTCCCCGTCAGTTGCAGAAAGCTTAGCGGAGGATCAGCTGCAGAAGAATGCTACTTCCGACTGTTCCTTAATCTCGATTTATCATTCTCGCTCTTACCATCTCTGTGTGTAAGTGACAGTCTTGATGACTCCATTGTGTGCTCGGTGTATTGTGGAGTGGGAACGGTGGGGATGGGAGAGTTTAACCTCTGGGGGGAGAGAAAATAACCCAACTTTCAGGCAGCCGTAAATCTCCCTGATTAAACCCAGCTCCCTCTGACTGCTCTTTTTGTGTGGGACTGGACTGTGTGTGTTGTCTGTCATCTGGAGGATGCTCTCAGCCCGTTATAAAAACCTTCAAATAGCCATGGTAACCAACCACCTCCTCTCAGTTACCATGTCCAGCACACACATTGAATTCTTCAGTAGTAATTCTTAAAAAGCAGCTGTAAAGGCCATCCCGACACAGGCTTGTGGTATTTTTCAATTTAGTCTTACCATACTGTTTTGACGTTTTTCTTTTTACTAACCTGTAAAGCATGTTCCTCATTTGTGGGATCCCCCAGGGGTCTACTCTGGGCCCCCTTTTATTTACTTTATGCTACAGCTAGGGCATGAATATACATAATACTTATAATATTTATTGCAACTGTATGCCCTGATACACTGTCATTAAAAAAAAAAAAAAACACACATGTATGACATGGATGTAAACTGCAACATGACTGGCTGGCGGAGATATACAGCTGGTGGTAATTCTTGTTGGATTAATCCATCACCCAAAACTCCTCCCTATGCTGAATTTATAGCTTTTTATTATGCATCACCCGACTTCTACTTACTCCCGCCATAAGTATGACCACAGAACACACATACACATGAACAGGGTAATAAATAACCCCAAGGCCGACACCGAAATCTCATCACACACAGATAATATGTCTGATACTTGATGAACAGACAACCTCAAGGCTCCAGACAGTCGTTGCTGCCCAAGTGCTGCTGCTTGCCGACTACCAAGTCACTGTGGTATGTCTCACAAGTGTATTATACTTTACATTGCGTTGCTTGGCAATATGACATACTTTTTTCCTTACCTTGAAACTGAAAGACAGTGGCAAATGCCTTCCACCTCTTTCCCTTTGTCGGTGCGCTGCCGATACCCTATATTTGTTGAAAGAAGCAAATTTGTTGCTTTTGTGCTTTCTGCTGTTTGCACTAGCCGGCTCCAGGGCAACTGGTGTCTGGAACATGTTCCCAAGAGTGAGAAAGTTTGACTTCATTCATGGCAACCTGGGTTCTGGGTCTAAGCAATACAGATGAGCTTGTCTTTTTTTTCTCTCTCAGTGGTTGGAGAGAATGGGCAGAGACATGAGAACGGATCCATTTGGATGTCAGCCTACAGAAGAAATTCCAATTGCATGTCATTTTAGGAGAGTCTCTGCTACTAATATGTTATTAAATGGATATCAAGCAACTTGGAATTTCATTTTTGTGCCCTAATCGTTATTTCAACCCACATTCAAAGCAATGTCTGCTCGTGTGTCGGGGTTTCGATGATGTTTCTACCAACGGTGGTGCATACAGATGCAGTGGCTGGTAGCCCCCATGCACGTTGAGACATTTGTTTAAATTGTAATTCAGTGTTTATTACTGGAGCAGGTATGGCATATGATCTGAGATATTGGAGAAGGAAGCGTAGGGATTGAATTAAGCGCAGAGGGCGACCACCAGCGACGGAATCTTACGACCAAATTATCTTTGAACATGTATTAAACCTCTAATAGGGAAGTGACACAGGGGTTGTTTTAATTTAGCAGTTTGTGTGTATGCGTTTGTTATTATGTAGGAACAGATGATGGTTATAGTGGGTGTGGAGGCCAGGCAGTCCAGGCCATGTGTTAAGTGTTTTTTTGGGCAGCTGCTACCATCGCTGATTGCTGCACGCACCCGCATTTCTATTCATGCCTGGGGTCAGTTATTCTATCACGGTCTGCTAAACCCCCCCTCTCCATGTACCACACACACACCAAAACATTCAAACACATGCAGGGTGCTGGATCCCAGTGGATCCATAAACTCGTGCAGCTAATTGAAACAGGAGAGAGATAGTAAATCACAGTGGTATTGCACCAGGCTTTGGGACATTTGGCTTTAGCAATCAGACATAGTGATCTCTCTGTGGTTGTTATGAGGACATTCAGAGAAACAACCGTCTTTATCTCCAGGGAATGTAAAGTATTCAGAGCTTACATTCGTGGAGATATTTTAGTTCCTTCCTGAAGATGAAGTGAAGGAATCTGATCTATTTTTGCTTCCTGAATTCTTCTGAAGGCTCCTCAAAGAGATTAGTCTAACGCTACATACTGTGGAATACAACGCTTGTCAGGTTGCTCCTCTTCTGTCCCAGTTGGCAAATGATGCCAATAAAGTTTGTTTAAAATATGCATATTAACCTTCTTGCTGAGAGTTATATGTCGAGGTTGATAACATGTCTGTCCGTTAACTATGAAGCTCCCACCAGCAGTCAGTCAGCTTAGCTTAGCCTGAAGACTGGAACATTTAAAGCTCACTAATTAAAATGTCACAATAATCGAAGTGGATACTTCTTGTTTGACTTCCTGGAGTCTTGTCACCATTTGTTTGCCCAGCAAATTAACAAATAATCCAGCACATAACCCCCTCATAAAACAGAATCCCTGAAGCTTCTAGATGGTATCAATCGTATCTGTCTGCAAGCAAATACGCAAATTACCCCCAAAAGGTTGAATTATTCCTTTAAAAAGGAAATAGTATTATTTGCAGTCACATGGTCTCTCTATTTCCGTCTCCATGGCGATGTGTTGGAACTTGACGTCAGGCCTGCTAGCTCTTCTCTTGCCACCTCCCAGCTCCCCTCAAGTCTCTCTCTCTCTGTCTCTCTCTCCTCCCCCTCTCTCTTGCGCTCTGATGAAGCGCTTTTAGATTTGCCGCTTAATAATGCATGTTTCTCACTCGCCCTTCATTTTTTCATGTGTTCTCTCTCTCTCTCTCTCCCTCCGTTTCTCTCCCTCCATCATCCTCGCTCTGCCTCTCCTGCCGGGGGTTTTCTGATGTCACGGTGCGTCCCTGTCTCCGTTCGTTAACGTCTCCCTCATCGTCCCTCTGTCCTCTCTGATCTTATAGTTGGCTCCGTTCAGTTTGTTCCGGTTTCAGTCCAGGTTACTAAATTCATTCAGCGTGGTTCATCTAGGCTACACTTTCAAGTACAACTTATCAGGCTTTAATACGATTCCAATGTGCTGATGTGAGACAAATAATCCTCATTTCCACCCCGTTTGCCTCTCTTTCTACATCCTTCTGTTTCCATGGTAACGGGTCATGGCGTGGGGTTGGGCTGGGTCGCTGCCGTTCCTCCAATCTCTCTCTCAGTGACAGCAGCTTCTTACCCATGTCATCGCAGGGAAGACCCCCCTCATCTTTTACATTACCCGACGAGTTCAAACAGCTCGACCTTGGCTCATTAATGGCTGCTCACATAATCCACTGGTCTTCCTCCTCCGAGCTAACTGCACTATTAATGGCTTCACGTCTAAACGGGCTGCCGCTCTTTCGTCCGACACATTTGTTTTGCTAATGTGAGATGAATGGAGAGTCTCTCTGGAGATTATGATAATGCATTCACGGTCACGGAGGGAAGCCCGTTCGTGGGAGTTGGTGGGGTGGGGGGGTTCACCGTGTCATTTGTGCGTGTCCCCTGTTGGGAGGTAAAAGTAATAAAAATGACTGGAGACGTTTTGGTTATTGATTGAAGGTGCTCGTGTTCAGCAAGACAATGTCATTTACTGGGTATTCCCTGGAGAGCTGGGAGGAAGTGGCCATGTATGCATGTTACGCTGTGTGTGACACTGGCCTGCATTGATGAATGGATTCAAGTCTGTTAGCTTTGAGAGCCAAATATGTCCCTTTGTCTCCATTATATTATGTTCACTGCATTTGGCTGCAACCAAGGACTTCTTTTCCCCGTCTTATCTCAGATAAGAGCTGAGCTGTGCTGTAATGGTGCATAATATTTTATAACATTGTTTGCAGTGTCAGATTTTACCTTCACGGTATGACTGCACACAGATTTTCTCATTTTGGCCCCACTAATGGCTGCGTTCTCCTTCTTGTCGTAGGTCCTGAAGACAGACATCAGCTGAGATTAAATCCTCAGAGGTAAGTCAGGTTTCGCAAATTATTAAACTGTCTCTGCCTCACTATTGTATCCATTACATTGGGTCTTGTGATGCTGCAGTTCTTCTCTGCTCTTACGTTGATGAATCAGCATCTCCATTCAACATCCAAACCTACTGTGGTTCTACTTTTATTATTAAATCACATATCTTGCTGATGTGTATGTGTCTCAGTATGACCCTGGTGGATTACTGCACTGTTGCATGGATACATATATGCTCTACATGGATGTACATTATATAGTGTGACCCACACTGATAGCATACAAACATATGTGTTCAGAAGTGGAGTGGAAAGGCGATTTATCAGGTTAGCATCGATGAAGAGTGCTGAATGTTGATGTGTGTGTTATAGTTGGCAGTGGTTGATTAGGCTTGTTTTGTTGCCTTGTGACCGATAAAAAACAAACTATAATTAACTCATAAGGGAAGTGAAAGATGATGAGTACAGTAGATGTGGTGTCACATTGGGCTCATGCTTTAAAGAGACTGTCCTGTCAGCGAAATAGTCTAAGATCAATCTTTAATTCAGCCAACATACTGCCAAAGAGCTATTCACTTATAATGAAATGTAAAAGCAGAAAGCCTTGAGCTTCCAATAAAAATATTCTGAGTGTAACAATATGTCAACACAGCTAAAAAAGGTGAGAGGACAACATGAATACCCACGCCTGCGAATACAAAAATAGGAGCCACATGGTCTGATGTCACCTGCTGCTCACCTGCTGATACATGACACACTCGTGCTCTGTACACACAAACACACTGTAACACACCCATACATTATTAAATCAAACTGCAAATTGTTAATTGCTTTATTTAAAAAAATAAGAAAAAGGGTTATATTCCAGTAGTCCAAAAATAGATCTAGAGCACACATCCAATGCATCTTGATGATACACACTGACTTGGTTAACAGAACAACTCCACAGATTACAGGCCAGTAGTACACAGCATGCTGCTTCTGGCTCAAGGAGAACCCATAAAACATATCTGTCAGTAGGGAGCTATGTCTTAGTAAGTAGAGCAGGCGCTGCAGCGCAGCATTACATAACACACCACTACAATGTTTCCACCGCCCATTTCTATCAATGCTACCTGAATAGCCCCATGAGAGCACTCTCCCATATCCCACTGGTCCATAATTTTAAACAGCGAGTCATTATCACAGTGGTTTATTTCACCGAGAAGTGGTTTGCATTCAGCTGGTGTAGGTTGGGATGATGGAGCTCCTCTCCTCATCCCCGTCTTTGCCCTCCTACAGCCTCCCGTCTCCTCTTCCATCCCTCTCTATATGAGTAATCCTGATGAACAGATGGGTGGAGGAGAAAAAAAAAAGGGCCATGCCAGCTTGTTGCACTGCCATAAGTGTCAATCAGTCCCCTCCCCCATTACCCATCCCATGATGCACTTTCCACTCCTTTCAACATTTCAGCCTGAAATCCCCTCTTTCCCCGTTTTGGTACTATGAGGGAAATACTCCTTTTCTAGCCTTACAACAGGCCCTAAGAATAGTATCTTCATTAATATCCTGTACACCGCCTTTGATGGGTGTGTTGAAGCCACGACAAACAAGCTTCAGAGCTTCACCAGGCCTCGTAAAATGGAAGAAAGATGTGTAGAAGCCTCAGCCATAAAAAGCTATAACAGTCAAGCATGCAAACACTTAAAGAAATAAAGTAACTCAGTCACATACCAAGGCCACGTGCATCTGTCTGCTCATCAATACCTTTTACCTAGCAGCAGCACCCAGGAATACCAATGAGACTTGGCTGGTTTACAAGCCCAGTAGGATTGTGAGGCCACTGTCACGTTGTCGCACTATGAGAATGAGACTATTGATTTTAGGTCCTTTTTTTTATTTTGTATGTTTTTTTTTCCATCAGCTACGTGTCCTTGTATAATACATCACTGCTGAACCTCATCTAAAAACATACTGCACTTACTATATTTTAAAATGTATATGCAAAATTGTACATAAATACATGCACACACAAAATATACAGAGACACGGATAAACCAATTCAACCCCACACACACCATAACCCTCTGCTCTGGCTCAGCCCACAACTTTTGATGGGATGACCTTAGACAGGCGAGACATGCGCTCACAAACACACACACAAACACACACACACATGCAGGCATGCAACACACTCATGCACAGATTGGCACACAGCCAACATCTAACCAAGCCCCTGGCAGCCAAGGAACTGCTCCATACGGCAAAATGTGTGCTATTGTCCAAATATCACAGCGCTTAATTCGATCTAAGATTAAGCAATTTTTAATGGCAGCCATCAGTAATGGCTTTTGATGAGTTACACATGAATGAGTCCAGTGTTTTTGCTCTTGAGCAATTATCATTTTTCAAAACCCTTCCGGTTTAATCGTGTAACCCTTGGTTAAACAAAACCACAATTTACAGTTTGAATTTAGATTGTTAGCTTGATTCATTTATCCATTTGTCCTCTCTCAGGCGGTGGGTGTGACACCCTCTGAGGCGATGTACACTTCCTATTTTGCACCTTTTCAGAGAGGATCCCTCTGTTAGCCGAATGTGCCTGGAGCAAAGCTATAAAGATTCAGTTCACATTCTCTGAATAGGGAAGAGAAAGAAGGGAGCAGGAAATAGGCCATTCATATCAGTGGTTAAAGAGTGCTGGGGTGCATGGGAACTCATTGCAGCAGGGTTAAGTTGGTTGTGGGACGAAGGCTCAGCACATCTTCAACCCTTGATCTTTGGTCATCACTATTACCAGAGAAATCTGTGTATTTCTATATTTCACTGCTTGACTACAGAATGGCATTCTGTGCAAGAGGCACACACTTTACCATTTAATGGTACATAAACTTGGCTGAATGTCAACTTTTTCAAATATAAATATATATTTGTGTTTTGAGTCTGTGCTTCCGATAATATACCCATACCACACCCACAGTTCCCATTAAGAATGATGTACTCCCGTATGCAGATGACACTGCCTCTTGTTTGTAATAAATCAGTTTTTTTTTTGCATCCATTTAAACTGGTTAGTAAATTGCTTCTAAACCAAAACCTCCATGTATGTGGTTATTTTCTTTTCTATCATTATTGCACGCTCTCTGTATGTACGTATCCCCGCTTGAACTGTGGGCATATTTTTGATTCCCTGGAGGCGTCACACAGTGCCCTAGAACACCCCCTGCCATTTCAGCGTTATCCCAGTGGTAAACAACATGAAGGACAATAGCCGGCCCCCCATGCAGTGGTTGCAGAGGTGTGGATGGTGTGTGTGTTGGGGGCTCATGCTGACTATCAGCACTTCACAAAGCCTCAGAGAAAAGCAGGCGCTGGGAGATTCTGCGGATGGTGCTGGAAAAACTGCCCCCCCCCACACCAAAAAAAAAAGGGAAGGCCCTCTGTGTTTGTGTGTACGTGCAAAAAGAGGCTGAGATAGTGTGCTCTGATTAGGTGGCTGTGGTTGATCCGGTTCGGGAGCTGTTGGAAACAAAGAGGCTGCCAGGTCTGTCCTTTCACTGCAAAGAAGTGGTGTTAGCGCAGTGAAAGCTCCTCTTAAAATAACTTCCAGCGTGGTGGACAGCTTCCGATGAAGTCAGCGGTGAAATCATGAGGCCACCTTGAATGAAGCTGCTGAATGGAAATAAAACTCTTGTATGCAAATACGCCATTACCTCATCCTCACTAGGGTTAGTCTTCTTTTCTTTTACAATCAACTTAACACCTCACCTCTGCATTTCTCAGTGTTTTTTAAGAGAAATGCACCTTTCATAACACCCTGCATGGCTTCACTTAAGCTTGAGAGCGAGGGCTTCATTCCCATGTCTCTCCTTACCTTTCAAGGTAAGAAAAGTGTAACGATATCCACCTATTGTCTGCAGCCCTAAATGTACTTGAGGAAATAATACTTAACTCCGTAAAAAGATATGAAACACGCATGAATGGTTCAGTCAAAGCATCGCCCTGAAGAAGTAGGGCCACTTTCTCACCTTACAATGGGCTTTGTTCGTGGCAGACCAGTTGCTTGATGGGGGTTTGTCAAGGGAGGAGGAAAGAGAGGGAGTCAAGTTATCAAGCTGATGGATATAGAGTCGAGGACTGATAGCAGGTTGGAGTTTTCTACTCAAGCTCAGCACTCTCTTCAAGTGTTTACACAGAGGACTGGTTTGTTCATTATGTCTTTGGCCAAGTAATGATGGCCTAATATCTAACCAGTTTCTAGACCTCGATGGAAATAGTCATGCGGTCAAGGAAAGAGAATTCTGAAGGATTTAGGAAGAAAAAAATGCACGAGGCTATGTAATTGCGATGGCAGAGGTTGGTGACGACGGGTCTGCTGTGGTGAATCTACAACGTTTCAAAGGTGGATGACGAAAAGCGCATTTTACACTTAGCCGCCTGTGTTCGTACTGTATTATTCATGCAGGCTATATGAACAGCTCCTTCAAGCGACAGGCTGCGTCACCCGCAGTGTGTGAAGGACGCTTCTTTAACATTCCAAATGTCACCGCCATGGACCTAAAAGGGATTATCTTATCATAAACGTGGAACACCTGCTGAAAAAATATTGGAATTGTATTATTCATGTTGATTATTTATGTTTAACATGTTGCTATATTTACGGTTCTAAATAAAAGGGTATATTTCCCCGCTGGAAATAGACAAGCGCACATGATTGCAGGCTTTTGAAATACTGGGATAAGCTCTAACCTCAGACATCCGTTGCCCAAAGGCGTTTGTTCAATGTCATAAGCAATGGTCTGTACTGTTTGTGTATTTGATTATAAGAGCTCTTGTTCTTTCCCACTGTCTGTAGCTTCAGGGAGTTTGGCTTTTTGATTCAACGACTGGTAATATTTCAATTTAGTTTCCGTCACAGAGTGTTAGAAGTTTGGATGTGCAAAATTCTGCTCTCAAATGTCAGCGGTGAAGCGTTCGTTATGGTGACTTCACATTCAGGCTGTGGTTTCCCTCTGTGTGTGTGTTTCAGGGGACTCTCTCTTTCTCGTGACCTGGTTACCGGAGACACTAGACTGTTTGAAGGCCACCTCAGTTCAGTGTAGTCTGGCTAGTGAGTTATGATGCATCGTGGACTGACAGACTCATTTTGGCATCAGTGTGTTCGCGTACAAATAGCGATCTCTCTATGTACCGAGCCACAGATGAGAGCATCCACTCCAGTCCAGTCTGGTTGGAAGCAGTCTGACTCATAGTCTGATATCTTTGAAATATCTCTGTCACTGTGTATTTTCACCCCCCCACCTCCCTCCTCCCGTTTTGCATCCCCCCTCCCTCATCTGTCTACTCAGGCTGTCACGCCTCAGTGTCTCTCAGTGTGACTGAAGGCTGCGGAGTGACCAACTTAGCACGTTGCTTCGGGGTTTGCAAACTGAGAGGCAGGAAGACTGTTGGGTTTGTGTCAGCACGCTTCATGTCATTCTTTGTTGTTGGAGAATTGTTGGCCCTGGTTATATATTAAATATTCAATATATTCAAAACATCCTTTCACATCTCTGCACTGCTGCACCAGTCATAGTGTGAGATTTTTTTTTTTTTACAGGAAGCCACGATCAAACCATTTATACTTCCGGCAAATTAAACTCAACAGTTAGTAAGGGGCCATTAACTTCCAGTTACTAAGGGTTGAGTGCTCAGCTCAGTCCACGTGCCCAAAGCTACAAAGATGGAATAGATCCAGATTTGTGAAAGTCAATGCGTGGTGGGAATGGGAACAGAAAGTGGATTAATTTGAAGGGCGTAGCTGCTATCATTATCATGGTTGCTTGTTGCCTTTTATGGCTTTCTGTATGGGGAGTGAATAATATTGACTCGTTAATAAAGACCCCCAGTATATCATTGTAAACTCACTGCTGAAATCGGAATGAGAATGTGAGGAGAAGGGTTTGGCTTTAAGGGAAGAGGATGTCAGTCGATGACAGAGTGAAGTAGAGGAAGGTAGACAGGAAATAAAAGAAATAGACAAGGATGGAGTGATCAAGATGGGAAAGCAGAGCTGGAGGGCGACTCTTTTACCTCTGGGCTTCAGAGGATGAGAGAGAGAGAGGATGAGAGGTGACCTGCTCACTAGACAAGGTCATCTTCCTTTGAATCATCATGTTTGGCATCCAAGGAAATGAGCAATGGAGAATGATTAGCCACTTGAATGATGTCGCCTCCAGAGAAACGTCTTCCACCACACAAAATACCTTATAGCACGCTCAAACTGGGTACGAAAGAGCGTTCATCCTCTTCACCAAGATGGGTCAAAAGCTCAGTTTTATGGCGCATGATCATGCAAATCAAAGGCTGCAAGGAATTTCCACTATGGACGTGCGAGCAATTTATGCCAGTTAACACTCTAGTGACATTCTAGCCGTTGAAATATGGAGATGTTGACATTTGCACGTGGCAGCCAGTTTTATGTTTGCGTCTGTTTTCTGTTCGTGCCCGTGCTCGGGGAGTCGTCTCTGTCGTCAACTGATTTGTTTGTTTTTTACCCTCCGGGCAGTTAATCTCTCTGTCTGCCTCTCTGGAGATGCGACCCGGGTCAAACATTAAAAACAGACACACCGCTGACAAAATGAAGAGTTATAGTTCCATGTCGGGGGGATTGTTAAGATGAGTCATTACTTCATATGCAAGTCAGGTTAGCTTAACGTTAAGGCCAGAAATAGGAGAATATGAAGGCTTTCTTGCATTATTTGATTTATTTTAATGAGAAGTCACTTAGAAACAGGGAAACAGCCAGCCTGGGGCTGTCCGATGGTAACCAGCACCTCGAAAGCTCAATAATTACCACGTTGTTTGTTTAATCCGTACAAAAACAGTGTAATGGTCTCAACTGTCTGCCATAAGGAATAGGGGCATCCCCAAAAATGTCTAACAGGAGCCGTATGAAGCAGTGAACTGCAGCGTTTTGATGTATATTTGACTATTTTGTGTATAGTTGTCTTTTACATACCTTTTACAGCCCCCTTCCGGCTATGAGAGTAATTATCATATGGGGGAGACCATTACTAACGGAGTAGCATTTAGCTGGACTTAAAATAGAATCTCTGTCTCAAGGATTAAACTAAAAAAAAAAAATGCATAGGAAGACATGAAGAGAATATTTAATATTTTTAAATATTCATAAAGGCCTCAAAATCCCGAATTGGCCCTACTTTAAAAAGGGAGAAGAACAGTGAAGCAATTTATGCAGCATTTGATTTTTCACGCGTCCCCCCCATCACATCCTTCCCTCAGGCGATGGAATTTCCTATTCCTCCTCATCCTCTGTAATGTTTGAATGCCTTCTTCATTTTTTTTTTTACGTCCATGTCCCCTTCTTCTTTCGTCACTTATTACTTGACAAAAAAAGCAAGAAGTCAATATACGTGTGTTGCTGTGGGGGAGTCCATGTCTGCTGCAGCAGCACGCAGCATTATTGCAATTAATCTGAAGATTGGCTATAACATTTGCATGATATCCCATTGCCTTTTTCCACAATGAGATTAGAAGAGTTAGCCTGCCTGGCCGGCATCTAATGGAGTGAATGCGCAACACTGTGCTCTCTCTGTTGTCTTCCGTCTCGATTAACCAGTGAGAGTAATATCCAATAGGACGTGTCGGCGTAATTAGCTGTATCCTGGGGTCGTATTAGCTCACACACTCTGCCGAGCTCAGCTGGATAAAATCTGACACAGTCCTTTCTCTGTGTGTGTGTGTGTGTGTGTGTGTGTGTGTGTGTGTGTGTGTGTTCATTACCATGCTCTCCTTATGTCATCAGACATGCTTCCTCCCCAGCAGAGTGGAGACGTAACAGGCCAGAATCCAACGGTGTGCTCGTTCGTTTCACCTTCAGATGCCTCCGGAGACCCTTGCGTGTTTGTCCACGTGTGTCTGCGATATATATATATGTCCAAAGCTGCATGTGTTCATCATGAATAATGAAAGTGTCGGGATGGACCCGGCTGCAGCTCACTGCTCCACCTCGAAATCCATCTCGGCCCTCTGACAGGAGTTCCTGCCTTCGGCTACCGTGACTCAACCGGCTCATGCAGTGGAACAAAACAAATCATTGAGTCCAGCGCTGATAATTATTGTAGTCTGTCATATCCTGAAAAAAAACATATGCACAACTATTGGTGCAGTGATACAATACACATTTTAAATGAATGCAGGCTGATGCAAATGTGACAGAGGCTCATAAAAACCTACAAAAACAAACATTTCCTGCTCCCCCGTGGTGCAGTTTACAAGCCCATTAACACCAACATGCTTCTACATGCCACCGCTGTACGTCACAATGTGCAGCGTCTCTTTCTCACGGTCCACACAGCAGGAAAGTGCTTGCGGGCTCGTATTCGCGTGACTTCATGTGACGCGTTGGCAAGGATGCGTTCACTAACGGGTGCGTTTGTGCATGCATGTGCCGATCTTCACCCGCAGCAGAGTTGTGATTGTTCTGCCCGATCGCGCTCACGTGCCATATGTTTACAGGCGAACACGTGGTAGAGAGGGGCATCTCGGTGGTGCACATGAAGACCAAATAACTCTCTGAACATAAGAGGGTCTTATTTGTAGAATATAGCACTGACAAGTACAGGGTGCTTTAGTTGTTTAAGTTATAATTACTTTACGCCTATCCAGCTGTCGAGCTTTTAGAATAATAATAAACAGTCTATGTACCCACATCTTTCATTTTTATGGACTGATCTTATATACATCAACTCGGTGGCGATGTCGTCTAAATAAATCCGTTAACAAAAGCCATAACATACCATTATAGTGATGCATGTAGTAATTGTTCTTTTTTTTTGGTTCCCCTCTTTAGTGTGCATCCGGACTGCGTCTCTCTGTCGACCGCTCGTTGAATCTGGACAGAAGGTTTTCATCGTGACACACCCGACCATGGACAGGAACAGGAAGTGGGTGCCGGGCTTCGGGGCCGTAGTATTGATACTAAGTCACATGACTTCAGCGCTGGAAGTGCCTCTTGATCGTAAGTATCGGCCCTATCAATACCACGTTTACTGTGATTACCGAAAGAAAAAAATCCTGAAAACTTGACCAGCTGTTCTTCCTGCATGAACACTTCAAGCTCGATGGAGAAAAGTTAAACAAAATTCCACTCAAGTTTCATGTCGTGGTGCACAATGACGAACATTACATCTTCTATGGGCCACTTAGGGGGCTTCAGAGCAGCTGCATTAAGCAGCAGTTCACTGGTTTTCTTGGGTTCAGCTTTGCACGTTACAGCATGGACTTAAAGTTGATGAACTTATGAATGACCATCTACTCTGAAGAACTGTGTCTCTCTTTATATCACACATCACGTGTGACATTGTGATGCCTTCAACTACTTTTCTTGCATTGGTTGCACCCGCCTGAACAAGTCATGTATAAAAACAAGAGGGGACTCATGACCCTACCAAACTTCAGGCTCAATAAAATGCTTAAAAAAAGGTACTTGAACTATTTCACCTGAACCTGTGCTTTACTCCTTACTTTTGCAAAAACTAACACCCTTTCCTCAATATTCTATCACTGTGGTACGGCGTGTCACGCTGGACAAAAAGCTAAAGTACTGGAAGGATGTAAGTTGCCTTAAACGCTGCTGTGACTTCTAGTGTGGAGTTTTTGCACCTTAAACCTTTTAATTTAACTTGCTTCCGTGTGTTCTAGCAATGGTAGATGTGCATGCCGCTATCTCGTTTACACCGTTTACTGTGTGAAGTGACTTGCTTGCTTTTGGGGTGATGCTTGTCAGATCACGCACCGGTAAGATGTTATGAGAACATCCCGATGGTGATCCGCGTGATGCTCGTTGCATGCTGCCTGCATATGTGCTTGATTCTGTAATTCAGTGTGCTAAAGCTTCTTTTACAGCGTGTGTCTGATCTATGCTTCTACGTCCGTGTTCCCCCAGTGCCCCAACCCCCCACTATAACGCTACAGTCCCCGAAGGATTACATCTTTGATCCGAGGGAGAACATTGTGATTCACTGTGAGGCCAAGGGGAAACCTCATCCCAGGTGAGGCAATCCTCCCATCCCGCTGACGCTTGTTTATCTATTCCCGTCACACACCGCGCTAGCATACGTCACCGGTTACCTTTTCCAGCTAACGGCGCAATTTAGGGACAGGAGCTTGTGAAACGAGTCGACCCCATTTCCATTCACTTTTATGGTCTTTTCTGTGAAGTTACAGATTGGTTTCTGAGGGGCAACTTATCCCCGGGGGCAGTGTGGGAATATAAGTCACCATAGCAACTGTTGTCATAGAGACCACTTGAGCAACACACCTGGCACAGTGAATTAGACACAGTTTTGATGTGCCCCCCTCCTCTACAAGATCAGGGATTATAATCAGTCTGCTTCAATTGACCACAATGCATCTGACAATTTGGCTAAAACTGTAATTTCCTCTCTTTTGGTGTTTCCTTGTGGCTCCTAGCCTCGCAAATCCGGTGCTAATTATCCTTCTTGTTGATTGTAGCTTTTCATGGACAAGAAACGGGACTCACTTCGACGTGGAGAAAGACTCCAAAGTCCTGATGAAGCCTGGTTCGGGAACCCTGGTCATTGATATCAGTGGGGAAAAGGCCGAGGCCTACGAGGGAACGTACCAGTGTACGGCACACAACGAGCACGGCACCGCTGTATCCAACAGCATCGTCATCAGACAGTCAAGTAAGACGTCTGGTTATATTCTACTATATTATATCTATTGGCTTTCATGAATAACAATAGATTGTAGAGGCTTGAGCTCCAACTACAGGAGGATGCCTTATTTTCCGAGTAGTAAAGAACAATTGGCTCGTTTAATCCAGCTTCCAAAAATGCTCACTTTTGCAAATATGAATGAAATATATCAAATGTGAGCCTCCCGTGCCTTTGTTTGATGTTTATGTAACTCGCAGGGTCCCCCTTGTGGTCGAAGGAGAGAAATGAGGCCATTGTGGTGCAGGTGGGGGTCTCCCTCGTGCTGCAGTGCCGGCCCCCTGCAGGGCTGCCTCCACCCGTCATCTTCTGGATGGATAACAGTGAGTCGCGTGCATGTTTACTTATCTGCACACATGGCACATTATAGAATTGATGGATGATAGACGCAATGAACCCCCATTTTACCGACTATGAAAAACTGAAGCTCTTGCAAAAATATAACAAGACATTGACATGTCTTTCCAACCCTCTCAGACTTTCAGAGGCTGCCGCTGGATAAAAGAGTGTCCCAGGCTCTGAATGGAGACTTGTACTTTTCCAACGTTCTCCCAGAAGACACCAGGAGCGACTACATCTGCTACGCTCGCTTCCCTCACACACAAACCATCCAGCAGAAACAGCCCATCTCCGTCACCGTGCTGGACAGTAAGTCACTCCATTTATTAGACGTTACTTGCTAAGATTTTGTTTGCGCCGCTTTGACATTTTACCACAAAATTGATGTATAAATGTGTTGCAACAGTTTATACCAATTGTGACAATATATGAAGTTTTGAAACCCTTCGCTTGCAGATTTGAGTTTTGGATTTGTAATTTTATTTGTCATGTTTTAATCACATTGTGATCAATGGGATCTTGTGTTACTCTTTCCAATCCATATATTGGTCATGCATATGTCTTCATGAATGTTGATGCTGTTCTTCCTGTGTTCTTTCCGGAGCACAATGATCATTTAATGTGTCAATGTTTTGCAGCAACACATTCCCGTTTTCTTTCCTAGTTTTGCATGCTTCTGATTTTCTGTTATATTACAGTGGAAACAATGAATGAGACTGTGGCTGCTTTGTACAATGTCACTGATTTCTATAGTGGTGAGTGCTGCTGGTTTATTCCCATTTAGCCCCCTCAGTGTGAACCCAGCCCTATTTCTGCTCCCTGGCCTAACCATCCCCAATATACACACTCACCTTTGGGTTAGGGTTAACCCTAATCCTAACCTTAACGTGGTCTCAACCCCCTCCTCTCTGGCTATTACATCCTTCCTCAGGTTTGTCTCTGTCCTGAAAGTGTTTTGTGGAGTGTTTCCTTATGCAAATTTAGGGTCTTAATGTCTTTATATCAATAATGACTTGACTGTAATGGACGATACAATAGTTACATGGCAATAGTCCATGATTGGCTCTGTATGCAGATCACACATTAACCTTCAAAGCATGCACAGCATTAAATGTCAACTAACTGCATCTTCTCTGGAATCAAGAATACACTGATCTCATGATCTGCTACATCAAGCACACCCTTAATGACTATCTGAGATGGCCACATGCAGCGCATGACATTAGTATTCTAACGTGGCATTGCTCTTCCTGCACCTTCTGAAGTGCAAGAGGATCATCTGTATCTGTTTTCTGACCTTTGCTGCAAAGGGATGTTAAAAATATCTCCATTAGGAACTTCTGAGGGATGTGTGCGCGCGGTTGGGGGTTTTGCTAAGATACCGGCGTGTTGCCATAGCAACTACCGACGGCTACCCTTCTCAGGGATATTCCTCTTGCTCTCTGATTCTGAGATGCTACAGTATATGATGAGGCTTTAAAAAAACTCACTCACTCATTTACATTACCCTCCGATCAACTTTGACAAATCACTTCCTTCTTCCTCATTTCCTTCGTGAGAATATGAACGGCCCCTCTGAGCTCCTCGCACTGTGGCGGGAGGAGCCTTCATGTGTCATGTAGCGTTCAGCTTCTGATTTTGTGATGTGTCCTCATGTGTTCAGACAGTCCAGAGGGGGAGCGCCGCCCCGGTTTCATGATGCCTCTGGGCCCCACCAGCACCACGATGGTGCTGAGAGGGGAGACTCTGGAGCTGGAATGCATTGCTGATGGCTTGTAAGTCCACATCTGCTGTATCTTTAGTCAACATGGATGAAATACACCATTTTTGCATTTTACAACAATGCAGAAGACAGACAACATATCTCTGCTTCTTTGACAGACCCACTCCAGAGATCTCCTGGGAGAAGGATGGAGGAGAGCTGCCAAGCAACAGGGTGTCCTTTTATAACTTCAAGAAAACGCTCAAGGTTTCTGATGTGAATGAAGCTGATGGTGGGGACTACCGTTGCACAGCCACAAACAACCTGGGTACTGTACTCCACATCATCAAGGTCACTGTCAAAGGTATGCAAAGAGTATTTTAAAAAGGTTTTATCACCATATCAGAATTTTATTTTATTGCACTTCTGTAGTTTTGGATTTTAATGTAGGATGAGGAATTTTGTAAAGACTTGGTTTGGTCAGGCGGCAAAACAAAATCAAGCACTATAAGCATGTTGATTCACAATGGGATCAGTAGTACTATCACTACACTAATTAAATTCTACATTATGGAAAATATTCTCCATTCCATAAATCTCCAATTTACATAGATGCATATATTTTGTATTATGTTCTGTAGTAAAAGGCTCAGCAAAGGTTTCCTTTTGGTATTCTCTCAAAAATCTTGCTCTTTGCTCTATTTGTCATCCACAGCGGCTCCTTTCTGGGTCAGCGCTCCCAGGAACCTGATCCTCGCCCCCAACGAGACCGGCATCCTGACTTGTCGAGTTCATGGGGAACCCAAGCCCAAGATCAGCTGGTTTGTCAATGGAGTCCCCATAGAGAGTGAGTGAAATGAGAGCATGTTTTCAAATTTTTTGAGGAGTGTATAATACGGTTGTTGAATTGCTGGAAACACTGGTTGAGTTGGATCACATATCCTGTCTTTTGTCTTGTGATAGATGCACCCGAGGACCCCACTCGGAAGGTGGATGATGACACTGTTATTCTTAGCAATGTGCAATCAGGGTCCAGTGCCGTCTACCAGTGTAACGCATCCAATGAATTTGGCTACCTAATGGCAAACGCATTTGTCAACGTTCTTGGTGAGTCTGTTTTGTCAAAAAATCCATATAGACTGGTTGATCAGAAATGTGTGTACCAGGGAGGACATGCCGATTGAGATAATGTGCTTCCTCCCATAGCGGAGCCACCGCGGGTGCTTACTCCACCTAACCGAGTGTATCAGGTCATCACCAACAGCCCTGCGTTACTTCACTGTGCCTCATTTGGCTCACCAATACCGACCATCACATGGTAAGATTTTCAGCAGGTTTTCTGATTCTAGGCTGATTCATGTTTTCATGGGTAATGCCTGGAAGAATCAAAGTCCTCAGGATCATTAAATGCTTAAACCAAATGTTTGCCGTTTCTGCGCAGGTTCAAAGACAGTCAGACCAGCATTAAGAACGGAGACCCCTATGTGATCCACGAGAACGGCACACTGGAGATCCATGTGGCCCAGCCTTTAAACAGTGGAAAGTACACCTGCATTGCCACCAACGACTTGGGGATCAAGGAGAACCATGTCTACTTGGAGGTTAAAGGTCAGATATGAAGATTTAAAAGATTATATGTTTGGTCTCTGTAACCATTAAGGTTATGTGACCTTCAAGCTTGGTTGAACGACAGCACACTTGAAGCCAGACGAGAGTGCAGGAGGGCTGAACGACAGTGGAAAAAGGGACAAGCTGCAGGTGTCATTTAACATTCTGAGGGATAGCTGGCGTAGATATCAGCAAATTATTAAAGCTGAAAAGACATTTTTCTGATATCATTTTAAAAAATTGTCACATGCCTCGGGTTCTTTTTAAAACTATTACTAGTCTGTCTGTCTTGAAGCCTCATCTGAAACGTGAGCTATTTCTGCTATTTCAGTTTTTTATTGATAAAGTAGCCAACATTAGAGCTAGCATCTCCACCCCTACATATGACCCTTCTATTGCTGTCACCTGCCCTTCCACTTTTAGCCAGTTTGAGCCTGTCCCTTACTCAGCTAGAGGAAATTATTTCCCATATGAAGCCCTTAGGCTCCCCCTTAGATGTCCTTCCCCCTCGCCTTGTTAAAGAGGCCAGCAGGGCTATAGGACCAAATGTCCAAACAATTATGAATGACAGCCTTGCAGGAGATGTACCTGTAAATTTTAAACATGCTGTGGTGCAATCGCTGATTAAAAAGCCCAACCTGGACACCTCTGTCCTCTCTAATTTCAGGCCTATGTCCAAGCTCCCGTTTCTTTCCAAAGTTTTGGAAAAAATGTTGTTCAATTGATGTCTTTTCTAGACACGCATGGCATTCTGGAGGTGTTCCAGTCTGGCTATAAAGCTCTGCACAGTACCGCACTCCTAAAAGTTTTTAATGATATCTTTTTGGCCACTGACTCTGGTGACTCTCTTGTTCTTGTACTGTTAGATCTCACTGCTGCTTTCGACACAGTGGATCACAACATTCTGCTCTCCCGCCTGGAGCACTGGGTGGGCATTAAAGGTTCAGCTCTGGAGTTCTTTAGGTTGTACCTGTCAGGAGTAGGCTTTTGTGTCAGCCTGGGCTACTCTGTATCCTCTACAGCACCTCTCCCCTGTGGGGTGCCCCAGGGCTCAATTCTTGTGCCACTTTTATTTATGTTGTATTTGCTCTCCCAAAGATCTATACTTAGAAATCATGCCCTCTCCTTCCACTCAAATTGACTTGCCTTTTAAACTAAATAATCCTGACTCTATAAAACCTTTGTTAGCATGCCTTGAAGATGCATGGCTGGCCTTGAACTTTCTAAATTTTAATTAAAGTTTGACTTGGGCAGCACTTTGGTCAACTTTGTTGTTTTAAAATGTAGTCTATAAATAAAGTGGATTGGATTGGAAGCTGTATTATTATTAACAAAAAGTCTACTTTCTCCATCTTTCAGAGCCCACCCGTATCCTGACGCAGCCAGAGTACAAGGTGGTGCAGAGAGGAATGAGCGTTGTGTTCGAGTGTAAAGTCAAACATGACCCGTCCCTCATTCCCACCATGACCTGGCTCAAAGACAATGAACAGCTGCCTGATGGGAGGTACAATGACCTTGAGACTCATAAGAGATTAACTTAAGTCATCATAAGACTTGTCATGTTGAAAACTCCCATCTCCGTTATACTCGTTCATCAGGTTTGAGGTGAACATGGAAACTCTGACCATCAAAGACGTCACAGACGGAGATGAGGGCACCTACACCTGCATCATGAACACCACCCTGGACCAGGACTCAGCCAGCGCCATGCTGACTGTCGTAGGTAGGTTCACCAAGCTTGCAGTCAAGTGTATTTTGCACTCAACAGTTTACCAGAGGTCAGGGATCGTGAGTGTAGAGACGTCACATTGCAAATCCAGGATACATATATTTTATATATTGTAAGTTTAGTGAAACATGATGAACTGCAATGGTGCAGTCAGTCGTGTGCTGATTGCAGACAGGTGTGTCTACACTTGCCACTGCTGTTTTGCTTGATTGAATTAAGGCAACCCATAATTGGCTTAAAATATAATTTAGTTTGCAGCAATGGAATGATAATGACAAGTATTGTTAATGGTTTGGACTCAAAACAAAGGAGAAAAGGAACATGATCATAATTTAGATAGATTTTTAAAATCTTTCCCGCCATTTTTAAATTTTAGCGAAAGTGGGCTAAATCTGATTGAGCATCACGTTATCACAGTGTTTTCCCTGCTCACTAACATCTAATCTCTTGTACTTTACTCTTGCTTCTCGCTGTCTCAGAGGCTACTCCTACTCCAGCCATTGTCTACGGTAATCAGTGTCCACAGATTTCTGTAGCATTTTGAAGCTTTCATCGTCTTCACCCAACCATCACGTTCACTTTTGTAAAACCTTCCGTTTCACCACCCTGTTTATTTCATGTCAGTTGTTCTTTTTGTTTTATTTATTTCATATTCCACCATTTGATATAATTTGGTTTGTTAAGTGTTTTGTTTAATATATTTGTATATATGGTCTGCATTTTAGAATTAAAGAGTTTGATTTAATTGAGGAATCCTGGCATCTGCACATTCGTGGTTCACCCACACAGGTGTTTTTACTTCACCTGCTTGATTAGACCTCAGGTGTTCGTGGCCATGCGCAGGCTGGAGTTGATTGCCAAAGTCTAATCAGCCAGAAGTCAGGGCACCTGTGTGGATGTGCATGGTCTTAAAACAACAAGGTTTTCTTGAGAATATTATAAAATAAAAATATTTAAACTGTCTCCTGTGTATTTTTGAATACAGATTATAATATCAACAGTGCTGTATTTGTCCACACTTTCCATTAGTTTTATTTTATTGCATGGGTATTTTCATCAGAAATAAATTAGATCAATTCTGACTATAGTCAAGCTCAAGCTACAATTTTCATTGAACTGTGGCTTTTTAGATTTGAAGTGGAAACAGTGGCAAGGACTTTCTGTAATCAGATAGCATTGAGAGTAATAAAGAAATGTTTCTGAGGTCTTCGGCTCCTTGTTTGCAGAGATACCTGACCCTCCGACTGACCTGGAACTAACTGACCAGACAGAAAGGAGCGTTCAGCTCACCTGGATCCCCGGAGACGAACACAACAGTCCCACACAGAGTATGAAACTTTATCAGACTACACTTTTCTCCCCTGCCAAACTTTAATTCAGGCACTACACCCAGAAACTGAATTTCCCCATTGAAAATGTGTTGTGTTTTGCACTTAGTTCAGATACAGAATAAGTGGTCTTGTGATAGTAAACAAAATGGGAAGTTTGCACGATGGGCAATGAGCCACCATGGTTAAATATTCACCTCTTGAACTTTTATTTATATATTTATTTTTTAAATCTTCCCCCAGAATTTCTGATCCAATACGAGGATCTGCTTCACCAGCCGGGGGTTTGGATCAACTTGACGGAGGTTTCGGGTACCGGCACCACAGCACAGTTACACCTCTCTCCGTACGTCTACTACTCCTTTAGAGTCCTGGCTAGGAATCACGTTGGCTTCAGCAAGCCTAGCCAACCCTCAAGCCAATACAGGACCAACCCTGCAGGTGGTTACCTTCCCCCCAAAAAAGTAAAAATAAAGTATGGCAATATTTTAAATATTCATTAGATCAAACATATTTTTGGTTTTCCTAGAGCCTGATGAAAATCCATCGGCTGTTCGTGGAGTTGGAACAGAGCCTGGCAATTTAGTCATCTCCTGGACAGTAAGCTATCCTTTTAGATTGTTGTGAGTTATATATGAATAAAGGCCTTTTGCCAAAGACGAGAATATATTTCAGTGTGTTTTTCAGCAACGGGAAAAAACAAAAAGAATTCTCTTTGCAGCCACTGACAGGATTTCAGGCCAACGGGCCGGGTCTGGAGTATAAAGTGCAGTGGAGACAGAAGGATGTGGACGAGGAATGGTCCTCGAAGATTGTGGCCAACGTTTCCCATTTCGATGTGACGGGAACTCCCATCTACGTGCCCTACGAGATCAAGGTTCAAGCTATGAATGATTATGGCAAAGGTCCAGAGCCCGATGTAGTGTTTGGATACTCAGGAGAAGACTGTGAGTGAACGGATCACCTCCGAACTGTTTTCTGTGGGGTTTGTTGGTTGGTTTGTTTGTCTGTTTTTCAGGGGGATTGCATAGAGACTTGCAAAGGCCAAGGAAGAATCCATTCAATGAATAACAGTTGCAATTCATGCAGATACTCAAATTATTTTTCCCTTTTCCTTAGTACTTGTATTGCGATTCTGTGCAAGTAAATGCAAAAAAAAATAATGCACAGAAAGTGGCTAGAGCTGCACACCTAAGCGTTGATTCTCAGTGGGATCGGTAGTACGAGCAATACTTTGCAATCACGAGGAGTGATAAGATTCAATATGTATTTTTGTATTTTTTTGTGGGCTCAGTCAGATTATAAGTTTTGACCACTGACTTGTTTTGCCCTTTAATAAACTTTTGCAGGAGGTGAGGTTGACTTCAATTCATATGTTTTCATGATATTATCTGAACTAACTGCTTCTCTGTCGTGCATCTCTGCAGTGCCTTTGTCTGCTCCTGATAGTGTGCAGATCATGGTTCACAACAGCACACTTGCAGAAGTTCATTGGGAGCCTGTTCCTTTACCCTCAGTAAGAGGGAAACTACAGGGATACAAGGTATTGTTCCATATATGGTCATTTCTACAGCATGTGTTTGGTTTCTGCCAGTAGGGATAGTTTCCACTACTTTGCCTGTCAAGTCAGTGCTCAAGTGACACGCAAGCATTCAGTAAGGTTTTTAAACCCCTTGCATGTTGCAACTTCCCCAAGACGCTGGTCGATGTGTCGACTCCTCATTGGATAATTGCTAGGAGGGCGGACATTTTGCAGAATGTTTATATAGGCAGTGCTTTCTTTTGTCTGTAACACTTTGTGTTGAATGAGGTGTGTTAAGATGTGGTGTGGTTGGAGGAGCTGAAATAAGTTCCTTGGTTGGGTTTGCTGGGTTTTCTTGCACTTTTAGTGTGTAGCTGCAAAACATGCAAGGGCCTTAACATCTTGCTGAATGTTTGCGTGCAGAGGGGTTGTTTCATAAAGCTATATTGCTTCAGTAACTCAGGCTTCTCTTCAGGGAATTTTGAATCGAAGCAGGGCTCTAAATAAATCTGACCAAAGTTACTTGTGGAAACCTCTACAAGCAACAGGGTCCCTGTCAGACATGAACAGTGTTAAGGTCTACCAACCAAACTGAATTGTATTCACAATTGATCTACTTTATTAGGTCAATGTTTTAAACATGACAGCAGGTCATAAGGCTCTATCAAGCCAATTTCTTTTAATCATAAGGCTTTGTGCATATGCATGAGGTATGATAAGGAAATTAACTATATTACACATCAGGCTAATATACGATGTAAATCCTTGTGTGTTTCCTCCAGGTTTACTACCGTCGCGAGCGTGGCTTGCATGCGACAGAGGAGGACATGCAGCAGCCGGAGAAGTTTTTGCTGTTCAGTGGGAATCGTAGCGAGGGACGTCTGCCGGGCCTTGAGCCCTACAGCGTCTACAACCTCACCATCAAGGTTCAGAATAACAAAGGAGAAGGGCCTCCAAGCCCCAGCAAGAGATTTGAAACACCTGAAGGAGGTGTGTATGACTGACATGGTACTCAATCAAAGTAACCCCGTTAATATAGCCAAATCGCCATAGCAACCCCTTAACATAACCTAGCGCCGACCCATAGTTTTCATGGAAAACAACACCCTACCTCTGCCTACACTCTAGCAACCCACATAGAAGATCACAGCAACTGCCTTGTAATGCCCTAGAAACTGCCTGCAACCACCTAGCAACCATCTAGTTACACCCTTGAAACCTCATGGAACACCCTACCAACCATCTAGTTACACCCTTGAAACCTCACGGAACACCCAACCATCTAGTTACACCCTTGAAACCTCACGGAACACCCTACCAACCATCTAGTTACACCCTTGAAACCTCACAAAACACTATAGTAACAACAGTCCAGCTCCATGTTCTACACAGCTACTATCCTATTCATGCATACTCCATATAAATGTTATAAATAATCCTGTGCAGCATCAAGACTTTGACTGTTCTGGTGTTGTTTTCAGTCCCAGGGCCTCCTTCTTTTCTGAATGTTATAAAACATGGTTTGGACTATCTCACTCTCGAATGGGGCCCACCAACAAACAACAATGGACGCCTCATTGGATACACACTCAAATACCAACCAGGTAGACTTACCACCTACCTTACACACCACCATTTGTGTGTTCTACACAGTTTTATGCAGCAAGGAAAACCACCCATTGTGCATTCCTAACTGCAACCATTTTGCTCTATCTCTGCAGTCAACACCACCAATGAGCTGGGTCCAGTCAAGATCATGACCATACTCGCCAACGAGAGCACCATTACCGTCGGCAACCTGAACTCCAGCATGCTCTACAAGTTTTACTTGAGTGCAAAGACAATCAAGGGCTCTGGCCCAATTGTCATAGAGGAGGATTCCACAGTCATAGACACAAGTGAGTTATTTTAGGCATCTAAAAGAATCATCTGTAGCAAATTGGAGCACAAAAGGAGGAAAAGGTCAATGTTCTATATCAGTGGCATTTAAGCAAGCGAATGACGTAGTGCAAGGGTCAGAATCCCACTGCGCTGATGGATATTAGACATTCCTGTGAGCTGAAACAACCTTGATGTTCTTCTTCATTCCACACCTTATACCCCCTCTATCTCTTTCTCTCTTTTTTCTCTTCTCTGAAGCTCGTATTCAGCCCACAGTAGAGATGGGCAAAGGTAACCCAAGTTTGCCACTGGAAGCACCTGCATGCTATTCATACCATCAGATATTATGAGATACAGAAAAAAAAGAGCTTAGCGTAGATATTTTCTGTAGTTTAATAATTCCTGCATGTTACTAAGTAAGCATGTCTGAAAATGTGAATAAATAGGGTTTAATGTAAGTGTGACATCCATGGCTTGTGTCCTGTTCTGAGAATAGGTGGCACTTACTACAACATAGGTTAAAGTTGCTGTGAGGAACTTTTAACTGGTTATGAAACAGTTTCAGTTTTATACAGATGGGACCCTGGACTTATAGCTGAGTCTGCTGGACGGAAGGGAGGCGAGCCAGATTTTATGAAGGCATTCTGGTGTTTGGTAACACTACCACTTGTGTCCACAGGGGCCGCCAAAATCACCCCAAAATTTAAGTTCCTCAGAGTATCTTTAAAAGACTGGATTTTTAAAATTAGCTGTGTGTAACTACCTTCTTCAAATGAAAATGTTTTCATTAGAAGCTGATCGCATGATGCTTGTGAATGTTTCAGTCCAGTACTAACACGTACTTTGTGTACCTGCTGAGGCTACAAATGGATCGTGTATATAAATGATTAGAATTTGATTCAGATAACATGCATGCTGCCATGCTGTGATATGGAGGCTGAACCAGGTGCTTAACTTTTCTTTGAACCTCAGGATTGAGGGCTGTTGCATCATGTTTTAACCCCGGCATGTCAATAGTAACTTTCTCTGTAAAACACTGGCTCTGCAGTGCTGCTGTCTACTGTGTATGCGTGTTGTCTCACTCTTTTCCATGTTCTTTCAGGCCCAACAGAACCCCCTCACACAACCTCCCCCATCACTCAGTCTCCGCATTCCCCGTTTCACAAGGGTACAAGCACTCCCCGTATCCCCGTCTACCTCCCCAAATATCTCCACGTATGCTCTGCCATGCAAAAAATGGTCCATCTCTGCAAACGTGTCTTTTTAAAATACTAGTTATTCTTATTATTAAAAGGAAAAGCAGACCAAGCTGGTAATTTGACTTGTTTTAGGAGGACTAATAAGTCCTCACTGAGATGGCCATTTTTTGCAACTGTATAATTGATCTGATTCTATATTGTGGCAGGATTTGTGACTGCTTAATTTTTTTTTTTTTTTTTTTTTAATAACAAAAAAAATGATGCTGTATAGTGGAACATTTTTCTCAAACTGACATGCAAGGTGGGACAGTTTTTGTAAATTGAGGTTCTGGTCAGTTGTACAGGTTTTTTATACATCTAATCCTCAAACTGGTTAACCAGACATGGAGTTCCTTTTTCATGCTTGACCTGAATTCGTTGAGTGGAAGAACTCAGCTGATGTATTTTTGTGCTTTAGTAGGTTTGTCAGCACCAGCTTTATCTAAACACTGGCATATTGTGTGATATTATTTTCACTGGCTCGTGTACGAAGGCGCCATAGCAGCATTTGACATGTTTTATGTCATAGTAGGGTACAAAATTGGTACATTTTGGAATAAAATCCCTTGTTTTGCCCTTGTTCCCCCCTCCCCCCTTGTGTGCTCAGTGCCGCCTGTCGGCCCTGTGTTTGGCAAAGTTAACACAACCATGTTGGAGGACGGTGCGGTGATCAGTTGGGATTACTTTGGACACCATAAGAATGTATATGTGGAATATATTGTAGAAAACAGTAAGGCTTTGAAATTGATGTTCAAATACCATCATTCAATTAATTATTCCCCCCCGAAAGGCTCCCTGAATCTAATCCCTCTCCATCCGCTCCACCAATTCCAGGTAAAGAGGACTGGAAAAAGGAGTTGGTAAACGGTTCACACTGGCATATGATAAAAGGTTTAAAGCCGGGGACGTCCTATAAGGTGCGTGTGGTAGCTAGAGACCCGGCCGACCCGGCGGTCCACAGCACAGACGAGGTGGTGGTCACGGTGCCAGGTGAGGCGGCATGCCTCAGGGTAGACTTGTCTTTGGGTTTTTAATTGTCTTTCATTTTCCCATCCCCCATTCTGTCACGGCACTGTCTCATTCAGACATGCGCTGCTACATTCAGACATGAATGTACGGTAGTTAGTTTGCTAGTTAGCGCACAAGCATGTCAGGAGTTGACATCAAGTGTTTGATGCATGTCACTTAAAATCATCATTAAGAGGGCCATTATTTTACTCCTGTGGCTTTTTGTTTTTCCTTTTTATTGTGTTTACATCGCCTAAACCATCATTGCATATTAACCCATTTAAACATTTTATTTCTGTGTTTACAGCCGTTTTAATCTGTGTTGCTCATCACAAAGAAAACCACCATTTTAGCAGCCTGGATTGAGATTTTTGGACTGACAGTTGATCTTTACTTCTTGCCTTCCTGTGTGTGTCTGTGTGCGTGTGTGTGTGCGTGCGTGTGTGTGTGCGTGCGTGTGTGTGTGTGTGTGTGTGTAGCTGTACCTAGCCGGCAGGTGGACATTGCCACCCAGGGCTGGTTTATTGGACTGATGTGTGCCATCGCTCTCCTCATCTTGGTCCTCCTCATAGTGTGCTTCATCAAGAGGAACAAGGGTGGCAAATATCCAGGTATTACACACACACTATGAATAAAACAGGTAATTTCAAGTTTATTCACATGGACGGATGGAGAAAAATAAATGTATCATTTATCAGTGAAAGAGAAAGAAGATGCACACCAAGACCCGGAGATCCAGCCCATGAAGGAGGATGATGGGACATTTGGGGAGTACAGGTGAGAGAAGGAAAAGAAAAGACTAACATACGGCTAAGATAGCACCTCAACATACAGCAGTGTATGGGATTTATTTTATTTTTTTCATTCATTCTGTCCTAAATCCTAAAAACAAGATGAATAAAAATGTCATCACATCACATTTTTCTAAAGGCTCCTCAGGAGAGTTGAAACCAAGTAGTTGCTATGTGAAATGTATTTTTAACTTGTAGCAAAGCCGTCACTGTGCTTTAAATGTTTCCATACACATGCTTCTGTCTCGTTTGTGCATAAAAGAATAGATGCTCCGTGTGGCCCGTGAATTGCTTTTTCATGTGTCCTTCCATTCTTTGTTTTGTTGTTTTTTGGCGAGTTTAGGTCTATGGAGAGGTAAGACGTGATGGCGGTAAAACCAGCATGCAATTCTATAAAACACCTCAAGCTATGTCTCGGACTTGAGTCGAACTAAAAAAAAAAAAAAAAAAAGCAAGGGAGAGCACATCAGCTGATCTGGTTTATCATCCTCACTGACATAGTCAAACACCGTAACCACAGTTACGACATTAACACTGACATTTAACGTGACAAATGACTGCTTCTAGTTCCCTAGCTTCCATCATTTATTTATTTTTTTAATACAAATGCATTGAGCTTGCCTAGTTATGACTGAAATAGGATGATATTGAGCAAATGAACAGGCTTTAATTGTGGGGGAAAAAACTGAAAAATTTGCATTTTTGATGATTGCATGTAAACCAAAAGCATATTGGTTGATTTTATTTGAAAAATTGTCGATATATAAAGGTTTAGTATTGCAAGTGACTGAACAGCACGCATTTGCCAAATCTTTAGCAGTGGTCATCAACCCTAAATTAACAGCATCTAGACTTACAACGGCACTAACATTATAGATAACATTCTAAAATAGATGTAGCTGAGCTGCACCACTGTACAAGCACCCTTATGGCTGTTGTCACTGTGTATATGAACTGCTGTGTATGTTTGTCAATAACACTGTGCTACCAGAACATTTGACCAAACTGTACACCAGTGATATGTCCTGTGTGGTATTTGTGCAGTGGAAAAGCCAGACTACTCATGTAAACTGCTAATGCTTGGATAATCCTCTCTGACGACGGGGTTATTGACCACTGCAGGAAGAAAGTTGCTTGAATTATTTCCTGAATGACCTTTCCTCCAACCTATCTGACCTTTTGCAGTGACACGGAGGACCACAAGCCGCTGAAGGGCAGCCGGACGCCGTCCAACGGGACGGTGCGCCGCGACGAGAGCGACGACAGCCTGGTGGACTACGGCGAGGGCGGCGACGGACAGTTCAACGAGGACGGCTCCTTCATCGGCCAGTACAGCGGCAAGAAGGAGAAGGACACGCACGAAGGCAACGAGAGTTCGGAGGCGCCGTCGCCCGTCAACGCCATGAACTCGTTCGTCTAACAAAGGGGCGGCCTGACTGCGACGGTCGCTGCGGCCGCTCCTCGTCACCCTGGCAAGTGTGACCCATCTCTGTGGTGACAGTTGCTAAGGTGACAGCCGTTGTGGACACCTACTTGTACCATGGCGGCTGTCACTCCGGTGGCCCCCTCGCCAAGGCTACCTGTCACCAAGACTGCTGACGCCCTCATCTCCACCCCCCCGCCAACCCCCCTGTCACACTGTGACCTCTGATCGACACACGCTCAAAGACACCCCCCTCCCCCCCCATAAGCATTGAAAGAAGGTGTGAAAACGAGGGAGGCGAGGACTCCGAGTAAAGGGAAGGAGGAAGGAAGCAATATAGAAAAGCAGAAGGAATGTACCAGAGAGTTTCACCACTCTGAACAGAAGTGTGTGTGTGCGTGTGTGTGTGTGTTAGTGCCATTCGATCTCCTTTGCAAACATCCTAAACACGATATCCAAATATATATTTTATCAAAGTGCAGGACGTGACCCGCAGGCAAGCAAATATGCATCGAATCACCTTCGTAAAAAACACGTGCATGGAGTAAAATCATGATTCTATTTAGCATTTGACCACCTTGGCGTTGCAGAGGCAAGCCGTGTGTTGAGACTGTATATGGTGCACGCCTACTAGCGACTGGGTATTCCCTTTTTTTTTTTTTACCGTTTTGTTTTTTCAGTCAAAGTGTTAAATGGCGTACGATATATATATTATATATAGAGGAAAACAATTTGGGAGGGTCTCTGTGGATACTGCTGTGAAAAGTGTGACTCAAAGTAGAGGCTAGCAAAGTCTTTTGGCGACGGATGAAGTGTTGTACATACATAATAGAAAAAGAAGAAAAGCTATATTTCCAGGTCGGGGTTGTCCATTTGTAGTCATCGAAAAGCCTGGCTAGAAACACTCACCAGCCAGCCAGAACTCCCACATGTATTCCATTTGATTTATTTTAGCCTCATGTTTTCTCAAGCTTGTTCTTTGCTTGTGTTTTTTTTTTTATCCTCCCAATCCACACTGAACCTATGCTTCTTGTTGCTGAGCACCAACTGAACACAAGCGGAGCTGTGATTGATCCAGTGTCATTGTCAAGTTCTTCCGACCCCCCGGATCGTGGCCCACTGTGCAGGCCTTTCTTTTTAGGCATGTCCACTTATATAATGGCAGGAAAAAAAAAAGAGACAGGATGCAGTCGTGTACAATAAATGCACCTGAACAGGGTAAAGTGGTTTCTGGATTTGCAGACTTCGATGATGAAGCACGGTTTCTAGTGCCTTCGTAGAGAACAGTGATTTAGATCCATAGAGCTACATCCCACAGACCTGGGATCAGTGCGGTTCTCAAGGGTCCATGAATACTTTGCATAAAGGCTACACCATATAACTCAAAAGACTTGGGGGAAAATAAGCTCTGCTTCAGAATGCATTTGACAGGCATGTTAAAGCTTTTGTTTTGAGCGAGTTGGTCTCAGTTTGTGAAACATCCATGTGGGCTTATTAGCTGAAGACGACCTGTCGGTCTCACGTTGGGGTCCAGGGTTCCTACCAGGGCAATCACTGTACACTGGCGTTAGTTGTGAGGATTAATTTTCAGCTAGAGATTGTTAGTCTTGTTGACAATCATCACTTACCATCAGCACATTAAAGCAAATGTGTGGAATATTAAAAATGGACACCTCACGAGACGTCGTCATGTGTTCATTTTAAACGTCCTCCTCCTCACACATTCGTCGGGAGGCGGAGCCGCTGCTCCAGCAGCTCTAAACTACTGCCAACCTACTCACCAGGTAACTGCCAACGGGAACCAGGCTCACCATCTGGTCCGGGCTGCTGTTATAGAACGGGACTCACTGGTAGCACTTAGAAATGAAGGGGTGGGAGGGGGGGGAAAAAATTGCGTAATGATACCGAATGTGGGGGAAACAAATGTATCTGTTTATGTGAATGAAAATATTGCTCGTTTTCACTGCAAATGGTAAACACACTGACTTTGGTTTATGCATTTAACCTGATATCTGTGTACGTCGTCACGTCTGAGCCGCAGCACTCAGTGAGTTTTTCTATTTCTGTACATGAATGAAGCTCGTGTGTGAATGTGTGGGTGCACGAGTGTGTGTGTGCGTGTGTGTGTGTGTGTGTGTGTGTGTGTGTGTGTGTGTGCAGCACATGCATGCTACTGTTTCACAGCGTGTGTGATGTATAAAATCAACGGTCTATAATTCTGACGCGTGTGTCTACTCAACAGGAGACACAAGCCTTTTTTTTTTTTTTCTTTTCTTTCCAGAGAACATTTTCACATCTTAGGTTTATCATAACTTGCATCAAGTTTTTTACGTTGTGATGTGTCGGCTTTCAACGTGTAGATATTTCTGTTGTATTTTGTAAATAACGGCTTGACTTGAGAGCAGATGCGTCGAGGTCAGAGGTGAGAGCTTGACCTCAATCGGCCCCACTGCATTATGGATAGGAGGGCGTTGCGTGAGACTATTTACAGTTTTCACTCTTTCATTTGCTGTGAAATTTCTTTTCTTTTTCTTTCTTTTTTTTTACTCGTCAGGTGAAATGAAATGTTTAGCCTATCAGGTATCAAAGGAGATTATTTAACTTGTGACTGAGCTCTTGTGACACCTGTATTGTTTCTGTCTCTGACAGTTCATGCACCTTTTCTGTATTTTTTATAAACAGGTACACGCTTAAACAAGACGTGTCATCACAAACTGTTGCCCCAAACTCGACATCAGATGGAACCGACACGTCCTTTTTAAGAGTGTGCACTTAAAAAAACAACAAAAAAAAGTGTAATTTGGAGCATACAGAAGGATGGACGGATACGCAGACTGGCATTTTAGAGTGTGAATACCCTGGAAACAATGTTCTAGTGACTGGTGAACAGTAGGATATACAGTATATGATATAATTTGACATTCTGGTTAATGTTGAAGCTACATGAGAAGCATGAACGGCTGTTGAAATGGTTTAATCTACAATATAATATTGCAAAAATATTTTGTATTTCAAATGAAGATAAAAAAAATGAAATAAATGTTGGTTTCAGGATTTCAAATCAATTGTTTCTTTTATGTGGTTATGCATGCAGAGCAAATGTGTGTGTGTGTATAGCTCCACCTAGTGCATGAAAGTGACATTTGGTTATCTGTCATAATAACCCCACAAAGATAAACCACTGCAAATTAATCCGTGGAGGATTAACATACATCTGTTGTATGTGCTGCAGCTTTATTGTAGTTTTCCATATGGAGTCGTTCTCAAAGGACAAACAAATAAAAAAAACAACATTGCTAAAAAACAGATTAAAATCACAACTTCAAGATTCAAGATGTATTTTGTCAAAATCAGAATACATTCAAAGGGTAGGAAATAAAAAAATAAATAAAAATAAATCTATAATAGATGCTAAAGAAAATTAAATGGTGGATTATTCTTCAACTTCAACCCTTTTTTTTAATCAAAACTGGTCACATTGTAGAGGAATAAAGAAAAAAATCACTCATGCAATTGATGTCTGGAGTCTGTTATTAATAATAGATTGAACTGAGGGTAATTTATGATGCACAGCACATGGCGATGGAGGGATATGGACTCTAGACTGTCTAGGCACCTTTTCTGCTCCATATTTGTCTACATCAAATGCATGTTAATATTACTATTAAGACATATGTAGTGCATATGGGTATATGATCAATTATTGCATTTGCTGCCTTCTAAAACATTATTTTTCAATCAAATCTAATCTATCTAATTGATATTAAAATAACCAATAATATTCCACTAAAAACGACAACTTAAAATCCTTGTCCATAAAGGCTTTATCCCCCCTGTCTGCGATGCGCAGCAGCATGATCCCGCCCATACTCCTCGTTGACCAATCGCAGGCGCGTCCTCGTCGCCAAACCTCAGAGCTGTCACTCAGCCGCTCTCCTCCAATAGAAAAGTTGCGATGAGGAACGGGACGCTCCGGCGGGTGGGCTGCGGGGCGATGCGTTTCGGGTCCAGGTGTGCCACGCGGACAGGGTACTGAAAATATCCGCCTCAAAAGGTAAGAACGACGCCACATGCTGAGTGTGCGTGCATGATGCGTGACGGCTCGTGTGTCTGGGCTGAGTGCGGCTGATGTGGAGGATGTGTTCGGCGCTGAAATGGACCGGCACAAGGAGATGCCATACCGCAATGCAGAGCAGCGGATTACCGGTGCCGCTCAGTCGTCATTAGGGCGAAGTGATGTAAGCGGGCTGCGCAGTTATTTTGGGGGGAATGACTGCGGCAAAAGTGAGCAGTTTTTTTAAAAATGTTATAGTTTCTCACTCTGCACAAGATAAGAAAGTGTGTTTCAGGGAGGTGAAAAGTGTCGGATGCTGCATGCGTCAGAGGCGCAGGAGGGTGCGGGATGCAGCATGGCATCCGTGTGGTAAAGGGCAACATGTCCTTCAAGGGCGAGAGGGCAACTCCCTTCTAAATCAAACACTGTTTAAAGATTGTTTTCTCTACTGTACTGCTGCATCTCAATACATCTTTTTGGTTAGTGTGACATTGCAAATTCTGATATCCAGTGTATCCACATATCGTATATATAGTATATATTACTTTTATTTACCCCTGGACTGCAACTGAAAAATGCAAAACCTATTATAGTCCAACAACACTCTTCCCTCACATCTTCAACATCAAGCCTGATTTGATTCCCTGCCTTTATTGACATCTTCATGTTGTTGTGACAGACAGCAGACATCCAGAACCAGCACTTTAACCCACTAACCAACCCAGAAAACCACAAGATGAAAACAATCTTTTTTTGATTCAGACAGACAGATATACACACAGCAATCCTGGTTATTCGGGCAGTCACTAAGACACTGGGCTTTAATACGTGAGCTGACCTAAATTTCGCTTTGGTCTGTCAAAGAGGATCTGTGACGGGATTATCGCTGGGGGGGGGGGGGGACGCCATGACAACTCACTCTGATGAATTGATCAGAATAGGCCGTAGAACAGATTGATGTCTTTCGGAAGCTTGTGCATCAAAGTCAGGTGATTTGTTTGTGGCCTGTGAAGCAGCACCATGACTCTTAAGGAACATGGGAAGCAGATGCAGTGTAGGTGCTGCCAACTGCTGCTGTACTGTTGTGCTATTAATGTTGAGTCATCAAGAGTGCTGCAGTCTCTGCATGTGGATGGTTGCCTACCTCTTCTCTCTCCCTCACACACACACACACACACACACACACACACACACACACACACACACACACACACACACACACACACACACTCATGCTGGCTCCTTTTCCTCCCTTCATTTTGTCTGTTTCTTCTCACAACAAGAATGACTCAGCAAAGTTGGTCTACACTGCTGGCAGACAGATGATTGCAATTTTCCTCATTTCCTGTTGTGTCCTTGAACACATCCCCTTGGCCTGAGTGATTCCCCCCCTCAAATGTTAGAATGTATTGCACAAGAGAGGCATTCAGTGCTGCAGTGTTGTCTCATGCCTTAAGAATGTCAAGTTCTCCACTGAGACTATTGTGATTCTGCAAAATCAGGCCTTCTCCATCCCGTTCTGTTTGTTCCTCCCCCAGACTTTTATCCCTCTTCGTGTCTCTGTCTTTCCCAGTACATCCTGCAAGAGTCGAAACACACAGCTACCGCTAGGTCGTCCTGCAGAAGTGATGCGTAAGCATGTGTGACGGCGCAGCAGGAGCTGTCTCGCTGCTGCAGTGCTACCTTGTTTTGTTCCCTAGTGTTAGTGTGTGTCAGTGCACACACACATACACACACACACAGTACAGGCCTGCATGTCTCTGCAGGTGCATGTCCTTGGAGGATGTGATGACTATTTTCAGTGTTCTGCCGAGTCATCCACTTCCTGATTCATTTATATGAACAAGGAGGTTTCCAGCATGTTCTGCACTCTGCTTCCAGTGTGGGAAAATCATGCACAGTCATCAGTCTGGATATACCTTGACAGCCTCATTTCTTTTCGTCTCTTCTTCAGCCCTCTCCAGTCCATCGACGTATTGTTTGCCCATCCGCCTTACTCACGTATAGCTGCAATAAATCGATTTGTTGACCGCCATGGCTTCCACTGCTTTACTGCTGCTGGCGCTCTCCTCCTCAGTCTCCCTCACAGGTAAGAGGCACTGGGATGCCTGGAAATGTACACACACATTAAACCCTTTAAATTCTGTCTAAGCCCTGCACGATTAGCGGACACGACTGTGTTTTCACTTTGCAGTGGCGGTCCTATTTGGTGAGCCTCGAATCTTTGGAGGTGAGTTTCCTGTAATTGTGTTCCAATTGAGTATTAGAAAAAAAAACATGCATGTGTCAGAAAATGTCATGGATGAATTTCAATGAAAATCTCTCAGATGATGCTACTGGATACGGCCCCATCTTTGAGGAGGAGCCGGTGGATGTGGTCTACACCGAAGACTCCCCCGATGGGAGAATCTCTATGAACTGCAGAGCGCGAGCGAACCCACCTGCTTCATACAGGTCACACTACAGAAGATTTACATCTGGGATTTACGGTGTTTATACCACGAATAAACCATATTGTGTAATGTATCACTGCTAGGTGGCGCCGTGATAACTGGGAAATCAAGCTGATGGAGCAGCCGGATGATCACTACAGCCTGGTGGGGGGGAACCTGGTCATCACCAACCCCAGACAGAAGAAACACGCCGGGACGTACATCTGCGTAGCCAAGAACATTTACGGCACCGTCATCAGCAAGGAGGCCCGCGTCAAGTTTGGATGTGAGCACGTGAACCCTAGTGGTGCAGCAGGGAATTACAACTCATGCATGATATTCTTTTTTCTTGGTGTCACAGAAGTTTCAATCCGTTATTTTCTCCTCATCTGCACGTCATGTAGTCGTGGAGGAGTTTCCCCAGGAGGACAGAGACCCGGTGTATGTCAAAGAAGGACAAGGGGCTGTTCTTTTGTGTGCACCTCCAAAAGCGTGGCCACGTACGTACAGGTCCTTTATGCCTCAAAGAGAAAAGACAGTTTTGCGGCGATAAATATAACGGTATTTTTTTCTTTTTCAGAGGAGGTGACCTACCGCTGGATCTTCAACGAGTTCCCGGTTTTCCTGTACACGGATCGCCGTCGCTTCGTCTCCCAGAAGACGGGGAACCTGTACATCTCCAAAGTCGAGGCTCAGGATGCAGGAAACTACTCCTGCTTCGTTTCCAGCCCCATCACCGGGAAGAGTGTCTTCTCCAAGTTCATCCCTCTCATCCCTCTCGCCCCCGAGGATGGTGAGCGAAACGTTCTAATTTAGAAAGAAAACAATTACAGAAAATATATACACGTCAGATCTGCCATATTGAACGTTTTGGATGTAATTTACTTTCTTGGCCTCAGGTGAGGAGAGAAAATACCCAGCAGACATCAGGGTGAAGTTCCCAGATACTACTGCCATGCTGGCCTCTAATATTACATTAGAGTGCTTTGCTCTGGGAAAGTACGTTTTCATTTTTGCACTGAATTGACACGAGACGTATGCTTTCACATTCAGGCACTGGTTTATTGTATCTGTGTGTCTGTGCAGCCCGATCCCTCATATTGTTTGGAGGAAGGTGGACGCCACAGACCTCCCGGCGACTCACGAGATCAGCGAATCAGGAGCCGCGCTTCACCTGTACAACGTGCAATACGAAGACGTGGGGGGATACGAGTGTGAAGCCATAAACACTAAAGGAAAGGACTGGCACAAGGCCTGGCTCTATGTGGAGGGTAAGGGATGCCAATGGAATGTACTTCCAACATTAGATGTAGATGATCTGGATATTGGGTTTCATTTTTAAGCCTGTGTTTGTTTGTCCAGCCGCTCCGGAGTGGGCAGAAACCATCAACAACACTCAGATCGACATCGGCTCAGAGCACACCATGCGCTGTGTGGCGTCAGGGAAGCCCTTCCCTTTCATCCGCTGGTACAAAGATGGATACATGGTAAAAAAAAAGAAGAAGAAAAGTCACAGATTTTGTCACCTGCCATTTAAGAAAAGTTGGCTTTTGTGCTTTCTTTGAAATCATTTTGACGTTTAGGTTGTGTGTGTGTGTTTTCCAGTATGGGAAGGGTGAGTTGAAGTTTTCCAGCCTCACTTTTGACGACTCTGGGATGTACCAGTGTATCGCTGAGAACTACTGGGGCATCAAGTACGCCAACGCTGAGTTGCGAGTCATCGGTGAGATTTGTCCAATAAAACAAATCCCTTCTTTCTAGAATATGATGACATTTGAGACAACGACTAAACATTGAAAAACACTTTTATCATCCTACAGCCTGTGCTCCTACGTTTGAGTTTAACCCGGTGAGGAAGCAGCTCCTCGGGGCTAAAGATGGCCGCGTGGTGATCGAATGCAAACCCCGAGCTGCCCCTCGGCCGCGCTACACCTGGATGAAGGGCAAGGAGCTCCTCTACAACAATTCACGGTCAGTCACCATGAGTGTGCGGCTGTGCCTCACCCGTCCACTGTCAAGCAGCTCAACGCCATTGTGTTTCACTTTCAGCATCGCCATCATGTTTGACGGGAGTCTGGAGATCCTCAACGCCACCAGCAACGACGAAGGCCTGTACACCTGCTTTGCCGAGAACGACAGAGGGAAGGCCAACAGCTCCGGCTTTCTCACCATCACAGGTCCGCCAACATTGCGTGTGTCCGTAGTTAAGTTTACAGTGAGCCAGCCGGTATAACAATCTCTGTTCCTTCCCCTTAGAGGCCACCAGCATCACAGAACCACCCGAAGACACCGAGGTGGAGGTGGGCGACGAGGTGATCCTGAGGTGCGCCGCTTCGTATGACCCCATGCTGGACATCACGTTCATCTGGGCCATAGACTTCAGGGTCATCGACTTCGACTCCGAGTGGCAACACTACGAACGTGTCATGGTAGGGTGATGGTTTCCCTTCTCGCCTCCATTCCCATCTGACACCGATGCCCTCCCGACCTCACTCTTTCATCCCCTTGATGCTCAGAACGACGACGGCAGCGGTGATTTGAGAATAAAGAACGTCCAGATTTGGCACGAAGGCCGCTACACGTGCACGACTCAGACGGTGGTGGACAGCGATACTGCATACGCCGACCTCAGGGTCGTAGGTCAGTCCGGTCATGGAGGCACAGCTTTATTTTTTTAACACGGTGCCTTCGTTCCAACGTGCCTTTCCTCCCTGATCCAGGAGTTCCCGGGCCTCCCGGTGTGATCCGGGTGGAAGAGATCGGGGACTCGTGGGTGAAGCTGTTGTGGTCTAAAGGATCAGACCACAACAGCCCCATTCTCTCCTACACCATTCAGACCAGACACTTCTGGGCCCTGAATGAAGACGACTGGAAGGACGCCAGCTCCAGTGAGTACTGCTCTCTGCCTTTAGGGGGCCAACTCGCACCGAATCCAAGCATTCTGACCTTATATGTTCTGATTGCTTCAACCTGCCCTTTGTGTCTCCTTCAGTGCCGACCTTTCTCGACGGCAATATGGAGAGGGCCGAAGTGACAGACCTGTACCCCTGGATGGAGTACCAGTTCAGGATCATCGCCACCAACGAGTACGGCTCTGGAGAGGCCAGCATCCCCTCCCTGAAGATCAAAACCTGGGATGCTTGTAAGGAGAAAGTGACATGTTTTAGTCAGGACAGGTGTAGGGGAAAACAAAACCTCAATGACATTTTTCCTTTTTTCAGCTCCAGTGGTTTCTCCCACTGATGTGAATGGTTATGGGAGTCGAGATGGCGAGATCATCATCACGTGGAAAGTAAGCGAGAACTCGCATTCACGTATTATCGCATCCCGAAAGCATCCCCACATGCAACAAAATCTAATCTTAGTCTTTCCTTTTTTCCCTCTTTCCACTCCTGACACGTCAGCCTGTGGAGCCGTGGTATTTCTCCGGCAAAAAATTTGGCTACATCGTGGCGTTCAAGCCTCACGATGCCTACGACTGGATGTACGAGACGATTTCCGACCCCGAGACGAGGCGTTACGTCCACAAGGACTCTTTCTTCATTCCCACTGATGAAGATTTCCAGGTCAGAGAGTTTCAGGTGAAGATCAAGTCGTTTAACGTGAAAGGAGACGGACCATTCAGCCTCACCAAGGTCATCTACTACCCAAGAGATGGTTAGTTTGCTGTCAGTTTATGGTTCTTAAATCCCCTTTTGAAATATAAAGTAAAGTAAGACACTAAAGTTGTTTTCTCATCCATTTGTCTGATTCTTCAGTACCCATAGAGTCTCCGACAGACGTCTACGCCAGGCCGGTGTCCTCCACCGAAGCTCTGGTCTGGTGGCTGCCTGTGGTTGACACTGGTACAGGCCTGCAGCAGTATATTGAGGGATACCAGGTACAGAGCTTTTACTGTGGAAGTTGCACACTGATTATTTCAGTCTCTAAAATCTAAAATAAAATGTCTGAAGGCCTAATTTATTTAATGGCAGAGACTTGTAGCCATTTAAAGATGAAATAGTATTGATTACAAACCTAGTAAAATATCAAAGTTTTGCATTAACAAACAGAAATTAGTGACTGGTGGCAAAAAAAGACACAGTTGAATAGAAATTAGATTGGTAGTAGCTTACGTATCCACATGTCATATTTTGTTTTCCCAGAAGAAAAGATGATTTTTATAGAAAAATATCAAGGAATTAATCAATTTTTTGCGTGTATTGAATAGGTGAACCATATGCCAGGGGATGTGATTTTTAAATTTCTCTCTTCATCCATTGATTGCTACATCATCTGATTTCACGTCTTGTTTCTTACTCACCAGGTGAAATACTGGAGAAAGTACGACGATCCGGAGCCGGGAGCAAACCGCATATTTGTTTCAGCCACAGTCAACCAGACCCGGCTGGAGAACATGCTGCCAGACGCTCACTACCTCATCGAGGTCCGTGCCTTCAACGGAGCCGGCCTCGGACCCCCCGGTGAACACTGTGAGATGTTCACAAAGAGACCACGTAAGACTTTATCACTCACAATCCATCTGCACTTGCAATAAGAGTGATTAATATAGACGTGGCTTTAACATACGAATCTTTACAGCACCACCAGAGGCGCCCAGGATGTGGCGCTACGTTACCTGGACAGGACAGTGGTTGTATGTGTGGTGGGATCATATCCAGTACGACTGGTTTGGCAATATTTCTTTCCCACTGTACTACAAGGTGGGTGTGGAAAGCTTTTCTTCTTTTTTTTTTTTTCATTAAATCTGATACTCACATTTACATGGAGGTAACAGCAACTGCTTTTTGTTTTAAAGGTCATGTTCAGAAAGACGGGCTACATCTATGGGAAAGTCTATGTCACTGGCTGGCACTTCATGGACTTCCCCATGCCTCAGTTCGGAGACTATGAGCTGATGGTGCGCGGCCGCTATGAAGGAGGGGACGGCCCAGTCAGGAAGATTAGGATTAAGGGTAAAGCTAAAATATAAAATATACATATTAAGATAAGTTTTCTCCTCTTTGTCCATTTGTCTGATGGTGTTTCTTCTTCCTCAGGTAAAGCGCCAATGACCACGCCCGCTCTCAGCCTGGTGTCTACGGTGCTGCTGGCGCTGTGCATTGTGGGATTGGGAATGTAAGCACTGCCACGAGTGACATGTATATAATAATAGACTCTAGGAAGTAAACATGTGGATAGAAGAGATCCAGTCTTCACCTCCAAACACTTCACACTTGGTCAAGATCCTACATCATGCATCCGCTCTGCTGCAACACGACGCAGGAAGTTGGTTTTCACAGCAAAGAAACACAAACATCAAGTGTTTTTTTTATGGACTTTCTTTATCATCTACATGAAAACACAGCAGTGCTGCTGTAAGACCCCTGCATTGGCTACATCTGTATGCCAGAAGATCCAAAATGTCTTTTGATTACAGATAAATTCCCAAATTCAAAGCCAAAACAACCAAGACAGATGCGAAATTGTAGGCTGATATGATTAAGTTTTCAGAAAAATCATTTCGTAGCATTTTGCTAAACATGTAACTGTTACTTTTCTATCATTCAACCTCCTTCATGTTCTAACCACTGTTTCCTGTTTGGAGCTGAAACGAACTGGACCAACATTACTCTACCAAAGTAGAATTCATAACAATCACTAGAAATCTCTCAGATGGTCAAGCAATGAAGATTATATATAGATCAAAGGATGTGTGACTGTGTGTAGATTCTATGAACATATGCCACTTATCTTTTTTTTTTCTTGGAACATACAGTATATCACATATTTTGAACAAGCTTATTCTTCACAATCATGTTTTAACTTTTTTAGATTGATTTCCTCGGTTTCTTCCATGCTGCTGTGTGACAGGTGTAGACGATGCCTGCCTAATCATTTAATTTCCTCACCACAATCATGTGCATAGACGATTAACGAATTCATTCTTGCCGCTTAAATGAAAGCCATATCACTTTAATGACTTTAATTCCCTTTGAGACCAGTGATGATTTCTGAATGTAATATCTGAATGTACCAGGAGGCCAGGGTTGGACAGAAATCATTGTATATCACATATATGTATGCTTATTTCCTTTATGTCAGGTTACAAGACCATTAAACACTACAACGACCTATATTGTCTCAATGGTGTTAGTCATTTTTTTTAATCAGCCAATTACAGGCGTTCCTCTCAACACTGTGGGTGTGTCCATCTCAGACAAAACCCCCGTTCAACCAGACACCAACCATCATCACTTATATTTTGGAAAATATTCAATCCAGTAATTTCTCAAAAGCTGCATTTAGAATTAAGGAAGTATCCTACTATTAAATACATAATTTTCACAAATATAATATATGTTTTTCTCTTCCTGACTTGTTTAGCGCTCTCAGAAACTGCAAACTGAAATGCAATGTGTGATTTCACTCAGCAGATGTCAGTATATCCATGTGCCATTTACCAACATTTCCAGTATCACTCTGTCCAATCACATAAGGTATATACACATACATATATATTATTTCTAATCTGAAGTTTGACATATCCATTTTATCGTCTACAGTTTCTTTGCAAAGCAGGCTTGTTAAGAATCAAAGTTTGATTTTCTGTATGAGTGGGTATACTACATTAAATGTAGTGTTGGTTTCTTTGCTCATTCATTCCCTGCATAGCATATCCATCATTTCCTGTGGTGTTTCAGAAAAAAATGTCTGTGTGCTTTTGTTTGTTGTATAAGGTACTCTCTATTAAGGAGGCTTTTATCTCCCCTGTCTCCACCTCCATTACCGGCAATAACCCCATTTTACCTCCTTCCCTTCAAACAAATTACCAAGACACAGAAAATCCCATGTGAGGCTGAAATCAATGCTGCTATCTTTTACAAACACATGCACAAAGGTGAGTCCTCCTCGGCAGGGAGGCGAGTCGTCCTTTTTATTCATATCTTCTGAGATGCAACATAGCAGTGGGTTTTGTTCCAGCGTGTGATGAAGTACCTAAGTTGTGTCCTGCTTATATTCTGTTTTATCAGAGTGCATTTACATGTGGAGGATCTGACTGATATTGAGCTAAGATATGTGCAGGAAGCACATCACCCCTTTGGGCCATTACTGTAAATAAGAAAGGCGATTCGGCCAACTCGCCTGATCGAGGTGAATATTCAGACAAAATCTGGCATCATGCCGTACTATCAAAATAAAATGCATGCATATGCACAGTAAGGGGTGACACTATTATCATACACACCACATCTTAAGGCACTGTGTAATACCTAAAACCTTATATTATACCCTACATGGGTTCCCTGATAAATGACAGTCGTCAATACAGCAGCCAGTTGACTACATCAATAGTTTTACAGAGCTTGAAATGAAATGATTAATCAATGAATACATATATTTAATAGACCAGTGATGGAAAGCAACTAAATAACTCTCAACTACAGATTTTACACACTTCACTTATCAACTGTATTTTCTACTACATTATATTTACAGCTACATTCAAGCTGCTCGACGGATTACTGATTTTTAATTTGTTTTAATTTCAAACAAAAGTGGTTGACTTAACTGTGACATCAAAATGCTGCTTAATGCTTAATAATCAGGAATAGTAATCCACTAATGAAATATAAACATAAATTGGCCGATCACGATGAGTACTTGTCCCTGTTCTTGCCCAATAAACTCCCTCTGTTCCTGACAGCAGGTATACTAATCCCAGGCATCAGAGACAGTGGATAAACTCCCAGGATGCACTGGAATGCAGCTGATTATTTACGTATTAGGTATTCCCTTTGCTGCTTTCCATTTGATCAGATGACGCTCTCTGGCTGTCAGGTTGGACCTGTGATGCTGGGAGCACATACATAGATTTAATAATAGAGCTGGATCCCCTTGATGCTCAAAGCTGGTTCAGTCGGTGTGATTTCTTACCTCTCGAATACACCGATTTATTTTTTCTTCTACAGCCTTTTAGCCCCATTTCCATTCTCTGAATTGTCCTTACACCGGTGGCTGTGTTTTGCACAACAGCACACCATGAATTTAAATAGAGAACACATTTAGCAGCAGTGTTGCAGCACTAATGGGAATGCTCTGAATGCTGTAATGCTGTAACGGTGGGAAAGCTGAAAATAATGCCAGCAAAGAGCCAAACCCCGGACATATGCATTAGCCTCCGCACTGGCCCATACATCGCATACATTTGGCAGGGGCCCCCCTGGCCTGCCAGCTAGTTAGCTACAGACTAGAGAAGCCGCTCCTGCTTGTCCCACAGAGCCGAGTAGCCCATTGAGCAACATCAGATGGCTCCCGGGAGTTTGGAAAAAAGCCACACTAAATCTCCCGGACCAATTTAGTGGGGCAGAGCTGGCTTGTGTTAGCAGCGCAGCTAACCCAGTTAGCAGCCTGTAAGAGCACCGTCGGAGGCCCCTCCCGCTGTTCGATTGGCCGAAATGGGTCGCGGTGTCAGATCAGGAAGTAATTGCCTCGTCTATGGATGGTTTATGACCCTGTTTACCCTGTGAAGAATCGCTCCTTCACATATCCCTCCTTCTGGTGGGTGGTACTTTGTCAGGCTGATGGTTGTGTGTGTGATGTAGGTGCCCTCTCACTATTAGTGAACAAAAAGAATGTGCACCTCGAGGCTTGAGGAAACCATTTTATCTGTATTGTGTGGCGTTGGAGGGGAATTGGTCCTTGCTGAGCATAGTGAACCCTCACAGAAAAGAGTTTTATTGTCCATTGGCTTAATTGAGAAACTTTATTATGGAAATATTCCCCAGATACCCAGTACCCGACACTTCTGTCTGAATTCAGAAATGACAACAGACAGGTTGAGCTATTGTGTGGCTCGGTTTTTGTGCGGCTCATCAGCCCCCCTGCCAGATTTGCTCCCCCCTGTACCAAGACCTCCTACTCTGTTTCGGCAAATCCTCTCCCTTCCTGTCTGTCTCATGCTGGCAGACCTGGAGCTTGGTATCGCTGATGCCAGAAAAACTGTTTCCAATCCTCTTTGAGTCCAATTAAAGATTAACAGCAGTATGTCTAGAGCCAGGGACCTTTATTACTGTAAATACTTTTTTTCAGCTTTTGTTGAGGGGATGTTCATTCAGTGCTGTTGCTGAAATTGGAGAAATGGGCATTCCATACAAAACGTGCCACGGTAGCAGCAGCGCTAGTAAACAGAATGTACAAGGACACATTCAATTGCTGGGATGAATTTATTCCTAGATCCGGATAGAATATTTCACTCACGTGTAACAAAGACAGAGGCATGTTGGTACTCTAGACTCAAATATCTCATCAACTTCTAGATGGATTGCCATCAAATTTAATACCCTAATGAATTTCTCTTTACTTTCAACAAGCGCCACCAACAGGTCAAAGTTGTCACTTATAAATGGATTGGCAGACTCTTACAGACGCATTCACTGTTAAGTCTTTTAATTAATTGACGTAACATAAATGTCATACCTGATAAACAGCAGCATGTTAGCATTATCATTGTTAGCATGTCCCACCCAAATACAGTACAGATACGACTTTAGTAAACCTCCACAGCTGATATGACATATCACCACTCTGCTCTCATGATCTGATTTAATATGTTTTAATGATTGAAGAGAATGAAGCAGTGCCAGGTTGTCTTTGCCTCTAATTGCTGAGAATCAGTCCCCAGTACTCATAATTACCAAGTCTTTCAGGTAGGGAGTTAGTCAGTCATCATCACTCTTCTTGTTTTCAACCGCAGTGCGATACAGCTTCTTAGTGTAGTGAAGCACAATGAGGTGTTGAACGCATCCTGGTAGTCCAGCCAAACTCCCCCCTTAGCTCCGCCCCCTGCCAAGGTGCGGTATAAAACGCCTTGGCTGCTGCTGTTCTGTTTTGCTTTGTTTTTGGTTAGGGTTGCTTTTTCTTTCTGATTAAGTTTGTTTTGAGATTGTTTACTTATCAATTGGGTTGTTGGTTTTTCGTTAACTTTTGATTTTCTTTGTTTCAACAAGTGTTTTCTTTCTTTTCTTGATCTTCAGGGTGGCCTGGGTGTCCTCAGGTGGGAGGCTAGGCACCGTGGTGGAACCTCATTCTGTTGTATGCAAGTTGGCTGTGGGGCTCTTCTAGTGCATGTTTTTATGTTTGCAGTGTTGCCCTCCAGAGTAGGGGGTGGTGGTTCTCTCCAGTAGCCTGTCCAATTGAGGCCCCAGTCCCCTGATTTTAGTTTATTATTCAATTTCATTTATGTTTTAGTGTTATAGTTTTGTTTTGATTGCGTTTTTGTTAATAAAATATATTTTCTTGTACCGTTTGAAGTCCCTTATTTTTAGTTTTCCTTTTAAGTTTCCTTTCACAATATCAAAATAAAACCTTTATTCTGTTTATACCATCTCTGCCTCATAAGTCTCGACTCTGTGCCCTTGGGTAAATTTGGTTTTCATATCCTGGGATGCAAGCCCCCAGGTGGCGTTGTTGACCCCTAAGTTGGTTCCCTCGGTTATCTTTATCCCCCCCCCCTTACTTTAAACCACTCGGAACTTTGCCACATTAGCAAGTGAAATTGCCAACAAAAGACAAAATTATTATATTCTGTATCTTGTGAAAGGACTTCTGGGATTAGTGTGGCATGCTCCCAGCTGACAAACATGAGGGCCATGCAGTGAAGGATGGATGTCCGCGGGGATTGGGGAGGGGAGCAGTGAGGCAGGAAACAAGCTCGAAAAAACAGACGGTGAGATGGGGGAAAGAAGATAGCCTTTGAAAGATGCCACTAAAATGAGGCAGCATCACTCGGTGCCTGTGAGGCAAAATCATCTCCTCGATCCCTCTACACACCCTCAGAATGGTGGCAGGATTTGTCACACGTTCCCTATTCAGGGAGGAGATGACCTGAAAGTGGAACATTAAAGTTTGGAAACATGAAAGTGTAACGGCTGAGCTACACCCAACAAAAAGTATCCTGTTCAAATCCACTCTTATACTGAAAGATGTCAGTCTGTGAGCTGTGATGAATGTGTCGACTTCAAATAAGCCCTCTGTGGAGTCTGTCTGTATTTCGTCTTTGCATCTGCATGCAAGTGTTTTTGCATCGTCCTTTGTCTCCGGTTTGAAATCGGGGGAATTTGCCTTTTGGGGGACATTTTTGCCTTTTTTTCTCTGACAGCAATCCGCAGATACAAAATCCCTTTCAGGCACACATCATCGCGCACTGGTGTCAGGAAGGCGAGCAGATTGCGTCAGTTGTTTGCAGGCTCAGGTTCAGCCAGACACAGCGGTTAGATAGTCGTTAGTGGTGCTGCCTTGTTGGGAACTGATCCAGTGCGTCTTCTTGCATTGCACGCATCTGTACGCAGCAGACACTGTCCACCTCAATGAGAAATTGTATCCTCTGTCAGTCATAACATTTTTATTCCCACTGAAAAAGACCAACACAGCAGTAAATATGTCACTGCGTATAAATGATGGCTTCCCTGTGTGGGCCAAATCGTAACAAATGTGTTGCATTGTACGCCTTCTTTGTCTGAGTATGTGACACTGATAGCAAACAGTTGTGATGTTCTGCTTTGACAGATGAATGTAATTATGGTCATAGTGTAACATTTCCCCCCAAGTTCCAAAACTCCAACAAATAAGCCTCATCGCCTCCATTAGGCCAAGCAGTGTAGTAGTAGTAGTGGTAGTAGTAGTAGTAGTAGTAGTAGTAGTAGTAGTAGTAGTAGTAGTAGTAGTAGTAGTAGTAATAATAATAATAATAATAATAATAATAATAATAATAATAATTTGTATTATTATTTTTTTCATTAGGGCTTCATGGTGGTGTAGGTTCGAATCCCGGCTGGAGGTACTTTGCTGCATGTCACATCCCCCTTTCTCCCCCATGTTTCCTCTCTGTTCACTGCTAAATAAACAGGTGTCTATGCAAGAAAATCATTCTTAAAAAAAAGCCATAGTCATGTTGTTAAAAAGAGTCATACTATAGCATGTCGAAAAAAAAAGTGAAAAATCGACAAATTTCATAAAATGTTGTAAAAATGATTTAAAAGTCATAACAGATGCTTGTATATCGCGTATCAATCAAAGTCTGAGTGTAGTGAGTGCAAAAAGGTCATGAAAAGGCTTAGTCATATTTTCAGTCAAAATATATTCTTAAAGTCAGTCAAAATATATTCTTAAAAAAATATTTAAAATGATTAAAAAGTCATATAAATCGCTCATATCGCTTGTCGCGTCAAGTCTGAGTGTAGTGAGTACAAAACAGCGATAAAAAGCCATGGTCAATTTTTCCAGGGAAAAAAAAAGTCATACTATAGCATGTCGAAAAAAAAGTGAAAAATCGACAAATTTCATAAAATGTTGTAAAAATGATTTAAAAGTCATAACATATGCTTATATATCACGTGTCAAGCAAAGGCTGAGTGAAGTGAGTTCAGGTGGCTGAGTGGTTAGAGTGCATGCCATTTACCCATGTATGCATATACGCAGCAGCCTCAGGTTCGAATCCCGGCTGGAGGTACTTTGTTGCATGTCACATCCCCATGTTTCCTCTCTGTTCACTGCTAAATAAACAGGTGTCTATGCAAGAAAGTCATTCTTAAAAAAAAGCCATAGTCATGTTGTTAAAAAGAGTCATACTATATGTTGAAAATTCACAAAAAAGTCCGTCAAAATATATTCTTAAAAAAATATTTAAAATTATTTAAAAGTCTTAAAAATCACTCATATCGCTTGACACGCCAAGTCTGAGTGTAGTGAGTCCAAAACAGCCATAAAAAGCCATGCTACTTTTTCCAGGGGAAAAAAAAAGTCATACTATAGCATATCGAAAAAAAAGTGAAAAATCGACAAATTTCATAAAATGTTGTAAAAATGATTTAAAAGTCATAACAGATGCTTGTATATCGCGTATCAATCAAAGTCTGAGTGTAGTGAGTGCAAAAAGGTCATGAAAAGGCTTAGTCATATTTTCAGTCAAAATATATTCTTAAAGTCAGTCAAAATATATTCTTAAAAAAATATTTAAAATTATTAAAAGTCATATAAATCGCTCATATCGCTTGACGCGTCAAGTCTGAGTGTAGTGAGTACAAAACAGCCATAAAAAGCCATGGTCAATTTTTTCAGGGAAAAAAAAGTCATACTATAGCATGTCGAAAAAAAAGTGAAAAATCGACAAATTTCATAAAATGTTGTGAAAATGGGGCTGCACGGTGGAGTAGTGGGTAGCACTCTCCCCTCACAGCAAGAGGGTCCTGGGTTCGATTCCCGGGTCGGCCCGGGTTCCTTCTGTGTGGAGTTTGCATGTTCTCCCCGTGTAAGCGTGTGTTCTCTCCGGGTTCTCCGGCTTCCTCCCACAGTCCAAAGACATGCAGGATGGGGATAGGTGAGTGTGAATGGTTGTTTGTCTCTACATGTCAGCCCTGTGATAGACTGGCGTCCTGTCCAGGTGTACCCTGCCGTCGCCCAATGACAGCTGGGATCAGCTGGGATCACCCCCCCGTGACCCTAAATACAGGATAAGCGGTAGAAAATGGATGGATGGATGGATGTTGTAAAAATGATTTAAAAGTCATAACAGATGCTTGTATATCGCGTATCAATCAAAGTCTGAGTGTAGTGAGTGCAAAAAGGTCATGAAAAGGCTTAGTCATATTTTCAGTCAAAATATATTCTTAAAGTCAGTCAAAATATATTCTAAAAAAAATATTTAAAATGATTAAAGTCATATAAATCGCTCATAACGCTTGTCGCGTCAAGTCTGAGTGTAGTGAGTACAAAACAGCGATAAAAAGCCATGGTCAATTTTTCCAGGGAAAAAAAAAGTCATACTATATAGCATGTCGAAAAAAAAGTGAAAAATCGACAAATTTCATAAAATGTTGTAAAAATGATTTAAAAGTCATAACAGATGCTTGTATATCGCGTATCAATCAAAGTCTGAGTGTAGTGAGTGCAAAAAGGTCATGAAAAGGCTTAGTCATATTTTCAGTCAAAATATATTCTTAAAGTCAGTCAAAATATATTCTAAAAAAAATATTTAAAATGATTAAAGTCATATAAATCGCTCATAACGCTTGTCGCGTCAAGTCTGAGTGTAGTGAGTACAAAACAGCGATAAAAAGCCATGGTCAATTTTTCCAGGGAAAAAAAAAGTCATACTATATAGCATGTCGAAAAAAAAGTGAAAAATCGACAAATTTCATAAAATGTTGTAAAAATGATTTAAAAGTCATAACATATGCTTATATATCACGTGTCAAGCAAAGGCTGAGTGAAGAGAGTTCAGGTGGCTGAGTGGTTAGAGTGCATGCCATTTACCCATGTATGCATATACGCAGCAGCCTCAGGTTCGAATCCCGGCTCGAGGTACTTTGTTGCATGTCACATCCCCATGTTTCCTCTCTGTTCACTGCTAAATAAACAGGTGTCTATGCAAGAAAGTCATTCTTAAAAAAAAGCCATAGTCATGTTGTTAAAAAGAGTCATACTATATGTTGAAAATTCACAAAAAAGTCCGTCAAAATATATTCTTAAAAAAATATCTAAAATTATTTAAAAGTCTTAAAAATCACTCATATCGCTTGACACGCCAAGTCTGAGTGTAGTGAGTCCAAAACAGCCATAAAAAGCCATGCTACTTTTTCCAGGGGAAAAAAAAAGTCATACTATAGCATGTCGAAAAAAAAGTGAAAAATCGACAAATTTCATAAAATGTTGTAAAAATGATTTAAAAGTCATAACAGATGCTTGTATATCGCGTATCAATCAAAGTCTGAGTGTAGTGAGTGCAAAAAGGTCATGAAAAGGCTTAGTCATATTTTCAGTCAAAATATATTCTTAAAGTCAGTCAAAATATATTCTTAAAAAAATATTTAAAATTATTAAAAGTCATATAAATCGCTCATAACGCTTGTCGCGTCAAGTCTGAGTGTAGTGAGTACAAAACAGCGATAAAAAGCCATGGTCAATTTTTCCAGGGAAAAAAAAAGTCATACTATATAGCATGTCGAAAAAAAAGTGAAAAATCGACAAATTTCATAAAATGTTGTAAAAATGATTTAAAAGTCATAACATATGCTTATATATCACGTGTCAAGCAAAGGCTGAGTGAAGAGAGTTCAGGTGGCTGAGTGGTTAGAGTGCATGCCATTTACCCATGTATGCATATACGCAGCAGCCTCAGGTTCGAATCCCGGCTCGAGGTACTTTGTTGCATGTCACATCCCCATGTTTCCTCTCTGTTCACTGCTAAATAAACAGGTGTCTATGCAAGAAAGTCATTCTTATAAAAAAGCCATAGTCATGTTGTTAAAAAGAGTCATACTATATGTTGAAAATTCACAAAAAAGTCTGTCAAAATATATTCTTAAAAAAATATTTAAAATTATTTAAAAGTCATAAAAATCACTCATATCGCTTGACATGCCAAGTCTGAGTGTAGTGAGTCCAAAACAGCCATAAAAAGCCATGCTACTTTTTCCAGGGGAAAAAAAAGTCATACTATAGCATATCGAAAAAAAAGTGAAAAATCGACAAATTTCATAAAATGTTGTAAAAATGATTTAAAAGTCATAACAGATGCTTGTATATCGCGTATCAATCAAAGTCTGAGTGTAGTGAGTGCAAAAAGGTCATGAAAAGGCTTAGTCATATTTTCAGTCAAAATATATTCTTAAAGTCAGTCAAAATATATTCTTAAAAAAATATTTAAAATGATTAAAAAGTCATATAAATCGCTCATATCGCTTGTCGCGTCAAGTCTGAGTGTAGTGAGTACAAAACAGCCATAAAAAGCCATGGTCAATTTTTCCAGGGAAAAAAAAAAGTCATACTATAGCATGTCGAAAAAAAAGTGAAAAATCGACAAATTTCATAAAATGTTGTAAAAATGGGGCTGCACGGTGGTGTAGTGGGTAGCACTCTCTCCTCACAGCAAGAGGGTCCTGGGTTCGATTCCCGGGTCGGCCCGGGTTCCTTCTGTGTGGAGTTTGCATGTTCTCCCCGTGTAAGCGTGTGTTCTCTCCGGGTTCTCCGGCTTCCTCCCACAGTCCAAAGACATGCAGGATGGGGATAGGTGAGTGTGAATGGTTGTTTGTCTCTACATGTCAGCCCTGTGATAGACTGGCGTCCTGTCCAGGTGTACCCTGCCTTCGCCCAATGACAGCTGGGATCGGCTCCAGCCCGATCACCCCCCGTGACCCTAAATACAGGATAAGCGGTAGAAAATGGATGGATGGATGGATGTTGTAAAAATGATTTAAAAGTCATAACAGATGCTTGTATATCGCGTATCAATCAAAGTCTGAGTGTAGTGAGTTGAAAATTCACAAAAAAGTCCGTCAAGATATATTCTTAAAAAAATATTTAAAATTATTAAAAAGTCATAAAAATCGCTCATATCGCTTGACGCACCAAGTCTGAGTGTAGTGAGTCCAAAACATCCATGAAAAGCCATGGTCAATTTTTCCAGGGAAAAAAAAAAGTCATACTATAGCATGTCGAAAAAAAAGTGAAAAATCGACAAATTTCATAAAATGTTGTAAAAATGATTTAAAAGTCATAACAGATGCTTGTATATAGCGTATCAATCAAAGACTGAGTATAGTGAGTGCAAAAAAGTCATAAAAAGGCTAAGTCATATTTTCAGTCAAATACCGAAACACCTTCATCTCACATACTTGATGAAGGCTTTCATGAATGACCCCTGCTGTGTTATTATGTAGAAAGAACCCAGCTGTTCCGAGGGAAGTCACACCTTTCTGTTGTCTCGAGAAGCCTCTTCCCCTTGGGAGAGAAAGTTATCCCTTGCCCAACATTATTGGAGAATGGACTGTGTGGCAATGCAACATCGCCCTTTCTCCACTGTCAGTGATTTTAGTTAGCGGTGGACGGAGAGGAAACATGAGAGAGAGGGGGATGTGACATGCATCAAAGTACCTCAAGCCAGGATTCGAACCTGAGTCTGCTGCATATATCTTACATGGGTAAATGGCATGCACTCTAACCACTCAACCACCTACATGCCCTGCCAAAGGCTTTTTTGGACTCAATACATTCATACTTTGATTGACACGCGCTATACAAGCATATGTCATGACTTTTAAATCATTTTTAAAACATTTTATGAAATTTGTCGGTTTTTCACTTTTTTTTCGACATGCTATAGTATGACTTTTTTTTAACAATATGACTATGGCTTAATTTTTTTTTAAAGGTGATTTTGTTGCATAGACACCTTTTTAGTCGGCGGTGGATAGAGAGGAGACATGAGAGAGGGGGATGTGACATGCATCTAAGCACCTCCAGCCAGGATTCGAACCTGAGTCTGCTGCATATATCTTACATGGCACGGACTCTAACCACTCAACCACCTATATGCCCTGCCAAAGGCTTTTTTGGACTCAATACATTCATACTTTGATTGACACGCGCTATACAAGCATATGTCATGACTTTTAAATCATTTTAAAAACATTTTATGAAATTTGTCGATTTTTCACCTTTTTTTTCGACATGCTATAGTATGACTTATTTTTGGGGGGGGGGGGGGGGGGGGGTTTGACAAAGCCTTTTTATGACTATTTTGCACTCACTACACTCTTTGATACACATGCAATAGCATATGTTATGACTTTTAAATCATTTTTACTACATTTTATGAATTTTGTCGGTTTTTCACTTTTTTTTTGATATGCTATAGCATGACTTTTTTTTTAACAATATGACTAAGGCTTAATTTTTTTAAAGGTGATTTTCTTGCATAGACACCTTTTTAGTTAGCGGTGGACAGAGAGGAAAAATGGGATGTGACATGTATCAAAGCACCTCCAGCCAGGATTCAAACCTTTTTTTTTTCTTTTCTTTCGACATGCTATAGTATGACTTTTTTTAACAATATGATTAAGGCTTTTTAGGACTTTTTTGCTCTCACTACACTCAGACTTTGATACACATGCAATATACAAGCATATGTTATGACTTTTAAATCATTTTTACAACATTTTATGAATTTTGTCTTTTTTTTAACTTTTTTTCCGACATGCTATAGTATGACTTTTTTTAACAATATGACTAAGGCTTAATTTTTTTAAAGGTGATTGTTTTGCATAGACACCTTTTTACTTAGCGGTGGACAGAGAGGAAACATAAGAGAGAGAGGGGGATGTGACATGCATCAAAGTACCTCCAACTGGGATTTGAACCTGAGTCTGCTGGGTATATCTGGGTAAATGGCATGCAATCTTACCACTCTACCACCTCTGTGCCATGAATAAGCCTTTTCATGCAAGTGGACTCACTACACTCAGACTTGGTGTGAAAAACGATACGAGCGATTTTTATGACTTTTTAATATTTTTTATTTATTTTTTATTAATTTATTTTGGATGCCTGTTTTTTCTCGTAAAACAAATCCGCAATCATTAGCAATATCGGATTCACAGGATGTTTGTATGATAATGCTTTTATATAGATATTTAAATATAAAACTGATCAAAAAATGTGTTCATTTTTTAAATTTAATTTATTTAATTTCTTTTATTATTATTTTATATTTATTTTTCATCGTTATTTTTTTGTACTTCTACCACCACCAGATAAATAGGCCTGTGCAAAGAAATCATATCCTGAATTAACAAACCCCAACTCCAACCCTAACCTACTAACCCTAACCCAATAACCCTAAACCTATACTTACCCTAACCCTAACTCTAAACTTAAACCCAACCTTTATTGTCTGGTGCTATCTGGTCAAACAAATGTGCAATTCTTACCAATATTGGAGTCACAGGATGTTTGTATCACTATGATGATTTTCTTTAGATATTGATTTTCTTTAGATATTAACAAAAAAAATTGTTGCCGCATACCTCTCTGACACTGGGTAGTTGCGCACCTGACACTATCGACAGCCATGCTACGGCTATGTGAGGCTGCACTGCTCATGTTATCATCAACATGCTTGATGTCTAGCTCGTTAGCGTGTACGCATTCACTAATTAGCCCTTAACACTAAGTACAGCTGAGGCTGATGGCATGCTCATTAGTTTTGCAGGTATTTGGACATAAACCAAAGTAGTGGACAAATTATAATTATATTATATATTATCTCTGCAGGCTGTGTAGTATTCCCTGTGACTAGTAAATTGGCTTTGACATTAGCCTACAATCAGAGGAGTCCCTCAAAATCTTGGCACTCTATTATGATCACACAAAACCTCAATGAAGCCTGTGTCGAACACCTGCGATGAACCTTTTTTCACAGGAGACAAGTACAAGAGGTGAAAGTGCCTTGTATTGTAAAGAGTTAATGTGTTTTCACCTTGATTGGGACGGATGCATTTTTAATGACCAGTCCTTGCTCAGAGCAAGAGAGGCATCAAATTATGCTACGTTAGTGAAAAATGCTAATGGGTTTGGCTTTGGGTTGCAGCTGAAAGACAAAATTTGCAGTTTTTATGCCCCCCCCCTCCCCCGGTGAAATCTTTTAACCTGCATTTGTTTAATTCCTGAAAAGCTGAACGGGTTCATCTACAAGGTAGATAATGCATGGTGTGGTTTTCCATTACACCCACATATAAAAGACTCAGAAAAACAATATTATTTCATTCTTATGAAAAACATCTGTTGCATGCAGTTTGAGACAAAAACACTCAGTAAAAAGACTTTTCATGGCCTTGCGGTCCATAATATTTACAATCACCAAACAAAACAAGTGTTTTCATCCACAGTTCAGCAGCGCTTATCTCCAAGCTTCAGCTCCGACTGCACCACCGGTGGCATGTTAACTCCGGCAACACCTGGAGAGAATCAGGCACGTATCAAAGCGGAGACATTTCAGCGTCTTAGGGACTTCTTGTCAAAGACACAACACGGCAAACAGAGGTACACAATACACACATTTGTTTGCACATATGCAGATGCAGGAAAAAACGCGTGCATGTACAGACACAGGCGGGCACGTAAATCCAACCGCACACAAATAGTCTGATTTCCTTTGCTGCCATCTGTCAGTTGTAAGAGCCTCGGGGGAGATTGGCTGCAGACTGTGCCACAGTTGGGTGCTAAAATGAAGCGGAGCAGATGCTTGGGTTGCTTTTTTTTTGGAAGTTCCTATACCAACCTCCAAGAGACGACTGCCAGTTTCGCTCCACATGAGGATGCTTACTGTGCTCCTGTCATGCAGTAATGTCAGTTATTTAATGACTCCCTTTGCAAAGTGCTTGGAGAAACATCTGTGTTCTGTTTATGCTTGTCGTTGAGAGGGATGGGCCGCATATGCTGAAGAAAGTTAAGTCAAGACCTACAGGAGGGAAACAGCAGGGGCGTCTGACAAAAATGACATTCTACCATCACAAGCAGGATTTTTTTTTTGTCATCATTTGTCATGCACACTTGGGGTTGTTCAACAGAGGCATTCTTACATCACATTATTAGATATTTTTTTAAATCACAATGTATTATTTTGGAATATTGTCTCATAAAAAAGTGAAATAATTGTTTTTCCTGCATTGTTTAATACAGCTAATTTCAGACCAAAGACCACCAATTAAGTACATAACACATGGTATAATAATAATAATAATAATAATAATAATAATAATAATAATAATAATAATAATACATTATTTTTTCATTATTATTATTTTTTTATTAATTTAATGCTACTAGGAGACAACGCACCAAGCTGACATAATCACAACATAAAAAGTTTAGTAGATTGCCTATTTACACACATTAAATAGCACAGATTTGGTCCTTGTTGTTTCTGGTGTCTTGACTCCCCCACCCTCTCGTCTTGATTACCTACCTGCCCTAATGTGTTTCCCCTGTCTCTCTGTCAGATCATTATGTTTATGTATGTGTGCCAGTTCATTTTAGCTTGCCTAACGTTCAAGCGATTCCCTAGAGTTCATAGTGTTTCGATTACTAGACCTTTTTGCCTGTTTCTCTGACCCTGCCTCTGCCTGAGCCCCTTTGGGTTTGTTTAGCTGTGAACCAAACCCGCTTTTAGATTAAAGACTTTGTCTTTTCTGAGAAGCTGAATTTTGGGTCCACCCTCTGCTCGTTCCTGACAGTTGCTAACTTTGCCCGCTGCTGGTTTGTCTGAGGGTTTTATGGGGGGATTATCTTGCTTGCTGAAAACAAGGTTGATGAGAAAAGTGAAAGTGAACCAAAACACAGTGACCTAAAAGATGCTAAAACGTAGATAATTCTCCATGGGTTTGCCACTGGAAATGATCCTTTTCACATTAAACATAGTCTTGGAGTGACTTACTGAAGGGGAGGATGGAGAAGAAGAATGCAGGGAGGAAAAAAACCTGCATGCACCCTATGACATCACCGCCTCATTGTAAAGAAACGCGGTTTCCTATCAATTCCCAGTTGAAATGATTCCACAGCCTTGCATTAGTCACTGACAGATGACACAGAGAAGCCCCTCTTCCCATTGTTCCTGAACATTACCCAAATTAGCCGAGTCTCTATGCTCGCTCCCCGCTGATGTCACCACAGCTCATCTGTGAGAGCAGATTAGTTTCTAAATCGTCTGTTTGAATAAGCCTTTATATTGAGGAGTGATATTCAGTTCTACTTTTGGATTGCTCTGTTTGGATAAAAGATTGTACGAAGCAAGTCTTCAAAGATAGAGAGAGAGGGTGTGTGTGTGTGTGTGGGGGGGGGGGGGGGGGGGGGGGGGGGTCTTTACTTGTTAGATCTGTGAGCAAGTAGGGATTTAAAGTCTTACGGACACTTCACACATTTATTAGGGCTACGTTCCATGTACCATTGGGGGGAAAATGGGAAACGAAGAGGTTGAGTTAATCCAGTTTTAAGTTTGAACTTCTATCTTAACCTTATTATTTGACCACAACTTGTGCCAATTCTTTGCAAACACCAAGAACTCTTCAAATCCACTCGGCCTCTCATGGGTCGTCTCACAAAGGCTGCGTGGTGCGCTTCAAACTTTTTTAAATTTGCTCTGTGATTGAGTTCAAATGACAACAGGTTTTTGCTTCACCTCTCCCGCCATTCTCCCTCACTAAGCAGATGTGAACAATCTCCTGTCTCAAAAACAAAAAAAACGATTAACCCCTTTGGACTCATCGATTCCAGACTACCTGTTTGTCAGGTTTGGTTTCTGAACCCATTTCTCACTTCTCCTTAAAAATGTACAGGGGATTCTCTGAGGATCAGTACATCTGGAACACCGCAGAGAAAAGAATGAAATGCTCAAAAGCACTCAATCGCTCACAATCCCCTTTCGCCACAACAACAAGCGGGTGGCGGCTTGTCAACCTCTTGTGACCGGTACGCGGTTTCCTCTCCGTGCAAAAAGGTTAGCGACAATCGTGGACAGAGGGCGTGACCCCCGGTGTGTCCACCAACGTCAGGATGAGGTCAAAGGTCAGAGGGCAGGGGTTCTTGGAGTAATAGGGTCAGGCAGTGATACATTACTGTAGCCTTAATGCAATCAACTGGTCAAGATCTGTTTGAAGCCACATTAGATTCTTTCTTTTGATCCAAATTAGCTTCATGTTAGCTGCTAGCCATGCAATCGCGCTTCAAATGACATATTTAAAGCTCCATTCTTTAGTCAAAGTCTCACCCTGACTAAAGATACCCCCCCCCCCCCCCCCCTTGTGATGTGAAAAAGGACACAGACATTCCAGCGGAGCATGGAGATTAATTTAGTGACCTTTGACCTTTTTAGAATGACCCCAATCACATCTGAGGTATAACTAACAATAATGAGTGATTATGATTGTTAGCAGCTGTGAGCGACTTGGTCACTGATCCGTCCTTAATCAATAGATTTGAAATGTTAAAAGCTCTACTGAAATGATGGTAAAATACACACAAGCCATTAATTAGCCCCACTTTTTCCGTAGCAAACACAGTATGACACACTTAAGCCCGGCACATTGTCACTCATAAATTGAAATAATTTGGGTTTTGCAGGAAATAGGGTAATCTGCCAAATTCTGTGTGTGGAGCTTGTCCCCGAACGTCTAACATGGCACACGGCTGATGATGGATCACCGTTTTGCCGCTGATGGGTGCAAAGCAGTCGCAGTGCGTCTGGAGCTTTTTCAAACGGTTCTTAATTAGAAGTAACATCTGGACTAACCAGCCTGGAAAAATGAAACATCAGGAAGAGATGACATTTAAAAGGAAGAGTCTACTCACAGGACAGGATTTGGACGGATATTTTGTTTTGGACTGAAGAACAAGTCAATTTCATTCGTGTGGCCCAATATCACAAATCACACAATTCACCTCAGTGGGCTTTACCTATACAGTATACATTAACCTCTGCCTACCTGGGGACAAATGGAAGACACTTCAGGACAACAGAGGATGGTTGGAGGATGGATCCCTCTATCAGGGCAGTAGATGTGGAAAGTATACTAACCTGATCTTATAGGAAGACGCAAGAAAGGCGTTCTTACTGCACGCTAAAATACAAAATTATTGTGCCATTCAAATGCTATTTGGTGAGACCAGACTGGTATGGTAAAATGTTAGACAGACAGATGGAGAGAGAGACAGGACCCTGAAGTAATCAAAGAGCGACTAACTCAAAGTTAAGGCTAAAGGGATTTCAAGGCCTCAACAGTCGCTGTCTGATGTCAGCAGGGAGGTTATTCCAGAAAAAGGGGACCCGATGGGAGAAGGCTCGGCATCCAGCTGACGTCTTTTCAACTTTGGGGACGGATGAGGACAGACGGGGGAGCCCCTGTATAGCCCCGTGAGCATGAGATGGTATATACGGTTTAATGCGATGAGACCAGCATGAAGGGGTGGGGTGGTATTATTAAGTTGGTTTGCGTTAGCTGTGGGCAACCAGAGGTAAAGTCGGAGCTTAGCCGCAGACGGCTGCGCTTGCGTCTAAAATAAGAAGTGGCAGTCTAATATGATTGATATGACGGCACAAAGAGAGTAACAGAGTAGAAGAGCGAGGAGATTAAAATGGCAAATCGAGGAGGGAAAAGGAGCAGACAGCGGTTGTCGATCACATCGTCGAAGCAGCTGGCAGACAGTCAATTTATGATGAGAAACACCGCGCAACCTTTCATTCTATAATGACTGTTATTTTCGAAACCCCTTGCCTCGACTAAAGATAAAAAGTATTGTTCAGAGGAGCGTATTTGCATGCGCGGTGAAGAATAAAACGTTGACCCGGAGAACCCCCGAGACGGATGAAAGTACCGAGGCTCCAGTCAGCCGGTGGGCAGCAAGAGTCTGACGAGCCTGCGAACCGGTTTCCTCAGACAACAAGACTTGCAATTATCTCCACCGCAGGCCAATCAGACACACTGCGCCGGGGCAAGAAGACCTGCAATCAATCTCCAATGCTTGTAATGAGAAACATATTTTTCTCTGCCAGTGAAAAGATAATCAGCAGCTGAATGGAGGGGTCAACAGGTCTCCTCTGATAGGACGGAGCGAAACAATATAACACAAATCTCTATCAGCCTCCGCAGCTGAATCCTGAAACAAGGTTACCTTCAAACCTGCAGACCCTTAACACAGCTGCTGGCTGTGGTATTGATCAGTGTGTGTATGTGTGCTTTCCTATGGGCCCTATGTAAAAGCATCGATTTGAATATGTGATATGAGAGTATACACAACATAGTTCACTCTAATATTTCTTAAATTCAAGAGAAATCTGCCTCCACGATGTATCTTAATGTAACCGATAAAAGAAAAGGAATGAAGGTTACTGAAGTGCTGTCAAAAATGTGTTGAAGGGAATAAAACATTTGCACATAATTGCAAGATTCCTAAGTGGAATACATTTTTAACAAAATCTCAATACTGGGGTGATAAAAGAAAGGAAAAAAGAAAAAAAGTAAACCCATAGCTTTTAAGATTAACCTGAGGAAAAAATATTGAAAAATGATTCAAGAGAATACATTAAAGCCACATGTTGTTAAAAGAAAAAAAATCAGCTATTTGGTTCACTCATTATTCATTTCGGTGCCCTTTGAAGTATAAGTGCACTGTACTTGGCTACATAATTTAATACTTTGAGTTATTATAGCCTACAGAGGGACTATATATCCAAATACAAGACGTGCTTATATCTCTCAATGGGGCCTTAATGAGACACCATATACCTCTTTTAATCGCTAATATAATCATACCTTGCACTTTTGGAATTATTCTTATGTACAGCAGTATCAATTTTCTCATCGAACTCGACAATGAAAAGAAATAAGCATATGTTGAACTATCTCTCATTGCAATTGCTGCTGTTTAATGGCGTTTGTGATGTTTTCCTTCTCCTCAGACACTGACGATCCCACCCTCCGGACCCTCTGGATCCCACTGTGTTGTCTAATTGCTTACAAATTGCTTTGTATTATATAATAGTTGCGATAATTACATTAATTTGTACGATTGTATCAATGCTGTGGCGCGTCTGCATGCTGATGCGTTGAAGTTAATGGAGCTGGTTTTATTTTGTCATTGTTTGTGAGATGGAGGTGAAACCAATTTTTAGATAATTGGAATTAGTGATTGAAATTTATGTTGCCACTTAAATTAGCCTCTCTAATTTTTATTAGGCGAAATAAGAATGAATACATGGGGCGCGGGCTGAGTTTGAAAGTGAAAAGCATTCAATTTTTTAAAGTGAAGCAGAAAAACAGTTTAGATAATACAACAAATCCATTTCTTATGCTCTTCTGTTTTCATTGGAGGGGGAAAAATTCAATATCTCATTTCTCATATCCCGCTGTGTGGCCTTTGAAGCTCTTGTAATTGCGAAACAGACTAATTCTATCACGGCTTTGGAAAGTTTTCTACGGAGCTACCGAGGAGGATATCGGAGGTTTTCCTTATGTAATCAGTTGTTTGTGGTTTATGGCTTCAAATGACACAATAAGACTTCAAGGAAAACATTGTGCATCATTTATGCAAATAAAGATGATTATGAATACAAAGGGTGGACTCAATGAGTGACCTCCACGTTCATCTGACCTCTGGTGACTCCCAGTTTATGACCTGTGAAAGGATACAAAGCCCTCTGACCAAAGCCATAAATCCATATTAGACACTGTGAAGGGAATAATTAGAGGAACCCTATTATTTATCATTGACGGTTTTTTGAGATGCCACATCAAAAGAAATGATTTTGGTTATTTCACATGAAAGATTGTGCATTTCTGAGCAGCCCGGTTGGAAAAAAATAAGATAAAAAAAAAATAAGATGAAGTCAAGGTTCTGTCAATCAAATGGGATTAAACTATTTGTGAATAATTATCATTCTTAGTCATGAAGATGTACTTTTATAGAGAACTTCTAAAGATTCAGAAACAAGATCTCGGTAGCTTTTAACCTGGCGCACCATGGTGCGAAAACACTTTTCCCAAAGCTCTCGTATAATACCGACTGATGTTTAGAGGTGGAGAGATAATAAGCCAGCAGGAAGCCCAAACATTATTACATTAACATCTCAAGAAGTGTTGCGACCGCAAAATGACTTGTTGACAGCGAAAGTTTTGTGCTACACCAGTGTCATCTCATGTAGCCTTGTGTTTTATTGTCCACACTGGAGCAGGATAATTGTCATGCATTGGAAGCCGGGGAGCATGACGGGCAGATAGACGGGGAGACACACCATATATATATATATATATATATATATATATATATATATATATATATATATATATATATATATATATATACACTGTACTTGATACTGACAGAGCTACTGCTATTTGTCTCACCCCGAGCGGGGCAAGCCAACCCTCTCTTTTGATCAATGGATTTTTCATCTCACCATCTTTCTTTCTTACGGTCTCTCCGCTTTTTTCTTTTTTTTTTATACACCACTTTTTTTTATGTCTTTCTCTCCTCTCCTATACTTTCCCTTTTCCAGTTTCCACACACACCCTCAGACGCGGCAGCATTTATGCTGGCTATTATGTGAACCATAGTGGCCAGTTAGGTTAAGTACGTCATATAATCTTCTAATTCAAGGTTTTAACGGGGAAGCCATTTGCGATCGCCGTAATCCTTTGTTCAGCTATTATGCATGTATGGGACCACGATGTAGGGTGCGATACTACAGTGTTAGAGAGGGGAAATTACATGATTACCTCTCTCTTGGCATCTGATGTGTTTATTCTAAACAACTTAGTATGGAGAACTGACTGCAATTATGAGGAAACTGTGCACTCAAAGGCCCTGATCAGATGGCTTTTTGCAATTGTTTATTTGTTTTGCATGCTTAGCTTTACGCTGAATACGTTTTCTCACTGCTGTGACTTTTGCTGGATATCCAGAGCGACATTACTTTACTAACTGTGGTGACTGTGATATGAACATAAAGCAGCAGGCCTGGGGGTAAATTAGTGTTGTTTTCATGAATTAAAACTGTATTATTCACTTTTACAGGTAGTACAGTTAATGGTTTGTATGAAGCAAATGACAGTGGTTGCATAGCAACAATAATTATAAAAAAAAGACACAGCAAACTGCAAAGAAACAAGATTTTTTAATTCATGTTGTAGTTACTGTTTAAATGCTGCAGGATAAGCACTGATATTTGGCTGGTTGGAACAATGATTAACACCTGCTGCAAGTTATTATCAATATATACCTTTCACTAAAGATACACCCACAACTATCTTTACCAAGTGCCTCTCTTATATCATCCTCTCACTCCCTCGCCCTGTTATTCAGTGAGATATGCCTGTTTGGAGACTTGTGACGCAACTCGCACTGTGCGAATATATCCTATCTTTGGCAAAGCCGTAGTAGCAGGATTACATTACTGCATATTAAAATCATTGTGATGTGGTTACAGCTCCGTGCTCAGGCCGCAGTGTCATAATATTTAATCAAGGGCGATGAGATTGCGTGCATTCTGCTGTTTTCGCTGTCATCGGTGTGATATGGCATCTCGTGGGACATGCCACACACTATCACTTTTCACTCACTGACTTTTTAATTCAATTTATAAACTCTCTCTGTTTGTATGTGTTGTGGAGCTGCAACAGTTTGCTGAGCAATAAATGGATGTATGGATGGTGGATATGCTCGGGAAACTAGAGGTAGTAACGTCTGGGGAAGCAAATCTTAAACGCACCTATTATTCTGCCATTAAAACCGACTACATTAAAGTCGGACAATGTTTGGAATGATTGGACCTTCTAATAGAGCTCTTCGTATTTTTTTTTTTTTTTTTACATGCACTAAAAGCTTAGAGTGGTCTTGCTTGCCACTGCAGCACTTGACACTCATGAATGCGGCGAGCCCCCGAGCTAAAATTATCATAAAACCCAAACATGGCCTCTTCATTCAAGTCCCCACATAAATAACCTAGATACTCATCGATATTGGACCAAGTTTATAATTTCTTATCCAGGTGCTTCAAACATTTTTAAAAGTGTTTTTTTTTTAATTGCCGCATCATATCGCTCACACGGGCATCGGCCCGCATTTTCTCTCCTATCTGCGTTAAAGCGAATGTGAGAATCGAAATCAATCAAAAAGCAATTTCTCCCGGCAGGAACACGTGGCAATATCTGGAGTGAAAGAGAGCGAGATGAGTCGGCGCTAGTTCAAATACTCCTTCTGCACACACGTGCTGTGCTACAACTGCACTGTGGAAAAAAGATGTCAAAATATGTCTGCATGGGTTAGCGGCAAACTTTGAGAGTAACTGTACTGACTATAGGAAACATGGGGATAAAAAAATGTACTGCATTGCACCACTGTTGCTCTGACAGTGTTGTATGAAAAAAAGAAAACGGTAATAAATCCAAGAGTGATGGCCGATGAGAGGTTTGAGTCTGCAGAGAGGTGTGGGATGAAGCTATTTACCATTCTGCTAGTTTCCCCCAAGATGCTAGGTGAGGACAACCTCAGGGCTAAAACATAACTCTATTTTTATTCTTTTTGTGAAAACATTTCACCTGGTGAGATAGTCCTCACAGATCTTAGAAGTAGAAAGCATGAAAGGTGGAGTGATGCCTTTTGAACTCTGACACCTAACTGACCTCGTGGCATGGTGGATCCACCAAACAAGCTTCCCCTCTCATGAGATTAAGCCTGTTAACCATTTTGATCTTCCTGACCCAAGAGGACCCCCACTGGGACGCAGGGTGACCCTGAAATGCCCCTATATCCTCCGTTCTGATGGATGGACCACTAAAGGTCGACAAAGAAAAAAGTGCTTCTTCATGGCAAGTGAGCTGAAGATTCAACTGATGAATGCAAACGCCTCTACCAAACACATTATCTGATTATCTCCCGCCTTCGGATCCTTCATGGTGTTTTATGAGATCTGACGTTACAGTTAGATAAGAATTGCAAACGCACTGAAAGCAGGAATCAGGAAGAGGATGCTATTTAGGCATATTTTAGTACATTAAAGACCCCCTTTTAATTGATCTGAACCCTTTAGATCGCTGTTTGGAACTATTCCAGAGGGGATGCTACCTTTTGGGGGCCATAAAGTTGTTGCTTTACACCCCCTTAGCATGGCGCCTGATGCTTTTGAGATGGAAGGGGGCCGCCCCGCCCACAGTCTCCCACTGGTTAAGGGATGTGCTGTCTTACCTGAAGCTTGAAAAAAAATCAGGTAGCCTAGATATCTGTACATTTTGTATATTATGAAATGTTACAGAAATAACAAAAAAAAAAACTTTAACAGCGTAACTTATTATTACTGAATTATTGAAATGACATGAAATTAACGAACGTATGATGACATTTTGTCACATGAGATGGAAGATGTATCACTCTGTTGCTTTTCTGACCTCACAACAATCTTTGGCTGAGTGCAGAGAACGCACAAACAGCCCATCGAGTGACAAAGTGGGAGTGACAGCTGATGGGACCTCTATCATTTCAAAGCAGATTGACATGCTTCATAACACTTTTGCTGCGTGTTCGGCCATCAAAAGCAAGAAATGCCTTCGCAATGTGTGACTCTGCCACCAAACACAACCTCCTGCTAAGGTGAAAAGAAAAATAAGTTCCGGTGCTTCCTCAAACATTCTTTGTCAGATCTGTGCTTTATTGTCGCAGAGAATCTTTGTGCGGGTTACTTTCGCTCCTGTGACACCGACTTTCAGTCATGTACAAAACCACATGGAGAGACCTTATTCGTTTCTGTCGGCCATCAATATATGACACGCTGCCCAAACACACTTGACATCGCCTCTTTGTCATGTTTGCGGTTGGAGGAGAACTCCCAGGTCAAATCAAACCAAAAAAAATGATTTGGCTTTTCTGTGGACGCAGCAGAAGAAGAGGTGCGTTGATTCATCTGTGCACCCACCGACACACACATGTACACACACACACACACACACACACACACACACACACACACACACACACACACACACACACACACACACACACACACACACACACAGGTACACACGTCATTATAGCATGGCTCCACCATATGAGGCTATTTCAGTGACAGATCTTTGCCTAGTGCTCCTCTATCATCAGCTCTGTCATATCGCACGGTTGCTATGACAACCGTGGCACAATGTCAAGTCAAGCGAGGGAGGTAACAAATAAGGCCCTAGTGCCAGGCACCCTACTATTTTTAAATGCGATTGATTAAAACACATGTGGCACATACTGTGCGTGTGTTAATTCATGAATATGTGTGTCATAGATTTCCTGACAGGCTGGCATCTCTTTAACAAGCACTTAAAGTGCTCTGAAATGCTTTTGACAGCGTTATGACTTCCACTATTGGTATGTACCAATAAAAACCTACACTGACCTTCTGTGCTTTTCCCCCTGTCCAGGGTGGCTGTAAAAAGAATGGCTTGATATTGGATCGTAAACAACTGACAAGGCTACGGCTGGATTAGAAAAAAATGAGAGATTTATTAGGTGAAAAGAAAGCTGTAAACATCACGTGCGAACGTTCTTGTATCTCTATCCTTGTGAGAATAGTGTCAAGCCTTAGCAACACTTGCCGTGATTTTCGGATTTGAGAGTGCTGCTGACTTTTGAGGGCTTCAGAGGGTCCGAAACGGTTGAACATATTGGAGCTTATTATCTACTTTTGCACCATTCAATTTAATGAACCTCCTTTGTTGGAGACTGCTGCACAAAAGATAATTGGTTTGCAGACAATTATGAGACAGTAGTGCATGGCACAAATATGTCTATGGAAATAAATTATGTACAATTAAGAACTAAAGGGCCTGACTAGCTCAGGACCGGCTAATGAGTTAGCGGCTAGCTCACCAGCGCAGACAAAACTGGATGTGAAGTGTATGAGTGTGAGTTGCCATACCCGTTAGCCCCCACAATTCTTATTAGCATTGTAAAGACAGAGGCCATCTGATTCCTGCATCCCTTTGACCTCCGGGGTCGTATCAAAGCTGCTGTCAGAGCTTTGTGTGTGTGTGCTAAACCGTCTGTGTTCAGGCTGCTTTGAACCACGCACCATGTAGTCTATAATCTATGAAATGACCTTTATGTCAATGCTAAACAGATGGTAGCGTTTAGCATTTCAACACAGACATTGCTAATTTAGCGCTACACTTATTGTCTTTTTTGCTTGAATTAGAATCAAGCAAAAATAGGATAGAAATAGAATAGAAAAGTCATAAAATCGACGATTCATCCTATAAATAAAACATTTTACAAAGTTGGAATGTAAGTGAAACTTCCTGATAAATTTGGGCCTTTTAAGATAAAAATGTTTTGTACACATATATACTATATAATACATGGCAGAGTGAAATGAAACCATTCAATTGGACTGTGATGGGCCATCTTCTCCTCGTAAAGCCATTTTTTCCCCCTCTGTTCTACGGCCATCGTGGGGACAGTAAATATTTTATTGGTCTTTTGGCGAAGATTGGGACCAGCAGGGTGCTAAAGGCCCGCCCAGTCAATCAAGCAATCAATCACATTTATTTGCGTGTGGATCATTTCGGAGACATGCTGTCCCCCAAATATCTGGCAATATTGTGAGCACTAACAGGAAAAAAAACATCAACAGAGAACATTTGTCCACCAGACGCCATGTGGCTCTCCAGCAGATGTCACACATAAAATTATTAAAAAAATAAACTGTGGTATGGATCGGGTAGATCACTATGATGCGTGGTTGCGGTTTATTTGTCCTGTGATCTTTATTAGACTCCTAATGCAGAACCTGACTTTTTCTTAAAAGGCTTCGTTCGCCAATAACATCATCTCATCATCTAAAGATACAATTAATTTCACCTTAAGGAGTTACTGCATTAGATACATAATTTATAAAGTTAATTTAAAAAAAAAAATCATGCCTATCTCATTTCTCCAGTCCTTTCATCACCCGCCGTAGAAATAAAATATCTATTTAATATTTGTAGAGACGTTTGTCTCGCCTCTTCTGGACTACGATGAATTGATCTTACAAGTCTAGGAGATGAATTTACAAGTCTGCAATTTCAACAGTGCCCTTGTTGTGAATATGAAAGCCTTAATCCAAACAGCTATGATTGCACATAATTAACATTTCAACCATCAATGAGAATGAGAAGTGAAAATCTTGCCAAAATTGTCCAGAATTGTAGGAGGAATGGCTGATTATCATAGAGGGCGAAAAGTAAATATAGCAAAATTACAGCAATGCATATCATTGGAGACGAGTTCCTCTGTGATTAAAGAACACAACAAGTGATTTGTTAAAATAGACATGTATGTCGGCCTGTATAGATTTACTCAATATAGATCTGTGTTGCTTGGGAGTTGCCAAATTACTGTATGTTCTACAATCTGCACTTTATTGAGCATATTGACCGTAAGGCCAACCGCTGCCAGTTAGCCGGCCACACCCTCGGCCACAGAGGGCCGCGGATCAATACTGTGTGCTCCTTCACTACATGGGCTCGGTGCCCCCCTGTTGTCACGGACGCTATGCAGCGAACGCAATGGTTTTGAGATGCAAACTCGTGTGGGCTCCTCCTGCCGTGTAAAGGAATTGACAACATGTTTGCGTGTGAGTGGAAGAGACATATTTCTAACATTTCTCCAGCAACTAGAAATTAAGTGCAAAAATAAAAACAGAAGTTCAGTTAATATTTCATGAACATGTGTCGATTTTGTTTGTTTTTTGGGGTCCAGATGGAGCTTTTGTTCCACGTTTTTTTGTGCTCTGACCACACCTCGGGTTGGCAAATTGACACCAGAAGCACCACAATATACGGACATAAGGAGGATCAGGGACACAATGGACACTTCCTTATCTTCCTGGCAGGCGGTAGCTGGTCCTCGGTTCGGATTAGACAGGAAAAGACAACCAGCAGCTGGAACCAGGAAGTGAGACGGCACGCGACATTGCGGGCCCCCACTTCGAGCTCAGTGGCGTATGACTAATCTCGTGTCCTCTGACCGAACACGCTCCGTCTCTTACACCACTTTATCATCGTGTGTGGGGGGCCAGATTAAGGCCACATTAATTCACGACAGGGAAGCCCTTTTAAACCCAGCCGGTGCGCTGATAAAAATCGAAAGGGCGACGCTCGGCCATGGGAGGATGTGCATGCGAAAGATGGAAGAGCAGAGCTGTGAGAGGCAGAAAGAGATTTTTCAAAAAGAGAAATCTAGTGCTTTCCAGTCATAAAAATGCATATAAATATTTGGGTGTCAATGTCCGTCAGCTGGACAGTTGATTCACCACTTTGGGCTTAACAACTATTGGATGGATTGCCATGAAAAAAACATCCAAAGTGCACAAAGAAGGAATCCTCATCACTTTGGTGACACCCTGACTTTTCCCCAAGAACTGGCATGAGGTTGACATTTATGTTTTTTAGAGACATATCTCAACAACTATTGAATGGATTGCCATGACATTTGGTACAGACACTCAGAATGAATTGGAACAACTTTGGCGATTCCCTGAATCCTTATGTTGTTTCGTCTGGTCAAAATCTCAATTTGTCCAATACATTGGTTTATGACCAAAATACTTGCAACATTAACAAGACTTTTATGTGAAGTGACAATTAGCTGCTGTTAGAATGCTAACCCTAAACGAAGATGCACATTGTAAACATTATACCTGCTAAATATCAGCATGTTAGCCTCGTCATTTAAACACTTTGTGTATGTGTATATTTTAAGTAAGAAAGGCATGTCAAAGCATCACAAGATATTTAGTAAATGCCAGGCCACCTCTCCAGTGATAATATGCAGATATGATACTGAACCCATGGTTGAGACATTGAATACAATATATATTTTTTTGCAGTGTGGCATTTTTTATTTATACTACTTTTTGTAACAGCGAGCATCCCAATAACACAATGTCTGCATGCTTGGCCAAGCATGGCTCCAATCCCCACCCATAAAGCCAAGGAATGATGTGTCCTTGTGCTTCTCAGTCTACCTTTGAAGTTTTAGGTCAAGTCTGCTTATGGATGTGTGTGTGTGTGTGGGTGTGTGTGTGTGTGTGTGTGTGTGCGTGTGTGTGTGTGGCTGGCCTCGTGCCCTCCTCTAATCCTGTTAAGCACCTGGACAATGGAGGAACAGCTGGCTCGGCCTTTCTGTGCTCCGCATCGAGTGGGGAAGACGATGATGTGCACAGAATTCAGATGGAGAGGGGAAACTAGAAAGAGACGGACGAATCTAGGTATCTATCGGTCTATATCCTCTGTGTCTATCCATCTATCCATCCGTCTGTTTTATCTATCTCGCTCCCAGTCCCCCGGGTTGCTAGTGGGGCTCTCTCGGCCCTGGTGCTCCATCCATTCTTATGGTTCAATACTGGCACAGATGTTGTGGGAAGATTAAGAGGCCCACTTGTGCCATTAGTCCAGCAGCAGGACCTGGGAGCAGCAGGGGAAGACTTCTCTAATCAGTTTTATTGGAGCTATGCTATTGGGTTAACACATCAGGGTCAGGCCTAGAGCCCAGGAACACTCCTGTGTAAATGTGTGTTTGTGCAGACGGAGGGGGGGGGGGGGGGGGGTATCAGTGTATATTTACACCCTGAGGCTAAGCACAGATAATGTCGCGCTACCTCTATCTCCTTATAAATGCACACGTTGGTCGTCGGTGGAACCTGAGACTCAGCTGCGTGGCAGATGAGCTCCAGTGGGCTTAGATGCTCTATGCGGTGATAGATGAAAAGTCAATAGGATTCATCCTCTCGTCACCTTGAATGTCTGCACCAAAATGCCAAAAGCCAATTCAAGGTACGAACCAGTTCAGACCAGTTACAATTCAAGAATCGTATTTGTCATTTTGTCAGAGAAACTGCAACTTTTTTCAAGAAGTTCAGTTGAGCAAAGATCTTCCGTGCTATTTCAGCCGAATTTTGACAGCTGCCCAATAATCAAAGAAAAGCTGCGGAGGGAAACCTGAACCTGCGCCCCAGTGCCTGAGGACAAATCCACCCTTATGGGCTGTACTTGAACCCGCTCAGCCGACGGTGTGTGTGAGGTCAGCTGGTCAGACGCCAGTTTGGCTGCTAGCTTATTGAGTAAAGAGACAGTTAGGGTCTCATATTGCCCCCGGTCATGCTCCACTGTGGTGGTTAAGTTCCTATATTGAGTAGCGAGCAAGAAAAGGAGGCGGGGAACGCAATCTCCGGGTGTGTGTGTGCTTCAAGAAATGTTTCCATTCACTAAATGGCCTTGTTCAACGGTGCAACGACAAAGAAAGTGTTAGCGACAGCGATTTGCCGACGGCTGCCATGGTTCGTGTGACGCCGAGCTCGCCACGCTTTGTCTGTTTGCATACGCATGTGGATTGTGTGCATGCGTCTATCTCACATCGCCCGGGTGCTCAAAGGGGACATAATGTAGACATAATCTACAACAGCTCACTAATGAATGATTTTTTTTATTATTTTTGCCCGACTGGCAGTCTGCAAATTATGAACAAAAGGCCCCTCTGTGTTTTGCTGAATGGATCCCAGTTTATTATTTCCCTTACTTTTTATGGGCTTGACCATCTTTTGTTTCTCTTTTAACTCTCATTATTTCATAATTAAACGACTGGAGTCACACGGGCTCTGTTTTTTTTTTTTACAAAGTCAGTAATTTTGCCTCGACAATCTGGATCAGGAGACAATGAGTGGAGGAGGGACGGTCATTATGAGGATTGGATCTCAACGCTAGCCTCCTGCAAGTAATTAGACAGTAATGAATAGTTACAATGTCTCGAAAAAAAAAAAAAAAAACAGAAAAGCACGCAGCTTTTCAATTACCGTCACGTACCATCATTTCCCCTCGGCCTTTAGCTGCGTGCTCTAAGTAGCACTCTGATCATGTTTTTACCTAGATGAATGGTTCAGAGTGTTAAATAATGTATGGGTTATGGCTATTGAGTCGCCTTCGGGCTCTTCTCACGCCATTGGCATTGAGACGCCCAGCTGTCTACGCCAGCAAACGCTGCCGTATTGATCTTCCATCTAAAAGTCACACGGGAAGCAAAGTTTATCACCACAGGTGAGAATTGAGCCATTTCACAGAAGCGAGAGAAGCAAAGCAAATTGGACGAGACAAAGCTGTCAATCATTAGTCGGGCATATGCAAATTGAAGTTTAACATGAGAACCCATTAGCGTGTTTCCCACCATGGTCATAAAAGAAAATGGTGCTTTCAAGTTCTGTTTCCGAAACAGAGTCTGGTGCTGTTTTGAACATCAGCAACGGAGACCAAAAAGAGCAATAAATGACATTGCGTCAGATCATCATAAAACCGGAGACATATGAGTCCCAGAGGTGTTTTCAATCTGCCAACTGGAACGTTGGGTCTGATGTGTCTTTGCCGATGTGCTTCAAGGGGAACTTTGTGACAGAAAAGTTTGCACTGGTAACTTATTTAACAGCAGTTTGTTGGTATTCTGCAGGGCCGGCCTGCAGCGCAGACCGACTGCGTAATCATCGTTCCCGATTAATACCCACTCTCTACCCATGTCGCACTGCTCTGACTGCTTTCAGAATTTTCTTTTTCAAAGTTTACACTCAGATTTGGTGCAGATTCAAGGCTGAAATGGCTCCGACTCTACCTAAGAAGTTTCTATTTTCAGAGAGGAACGTGCGGAGTGGCCAATTTTCTTTCAATCACAGCCATATAAGACATTATGCTAATGTGGCGTTTTAAGGCTTCCTTTGAAGTGCAACACTTTCCCCTGCAGCAAGCTATTTTTGGTTAACCTTTCACTGACTGGGAGATCACACTGACGAACTTCCACCGTAAAAATACGAAATGACCATTGCGGCTGTTTGAACCCACCTCGGCCCCCTCTCACCGTCAAGTTAACTACCTGTCAAAGGATTCCTCAAATTTGCAGTTGGACAAGTACGACACCGCTCTGCTGCCGCATTGCCAAGTCCGGCTGTGAGACATCAAAGACGATGAAGTGCATTTTTGTTTGCGCAATATTCTCCACATAATGTCCCATGTGCAGGATTCAAATCCCACATCTCTTAAAGTTATACGAGTCTCTTCAATTTTATATGAGAACATGAGCCAGACATCTGTCCGGTGTCTCGTGTCCGCCGAGGCAATAGAACGGGATGATGGAATGGAGGAGACAAACTGTAGAGATGATGGAAAATGGGTCATGTGAGCAATAAAAAGGATGGTGATAGGCCATAAATGACCACCGTGATGATGTCACCTTCTGGTTGTGCATCTCAGATTTACTTTCCTTTCTGTGAAAAGTGGAGTATGTTGTCACATGTGTGTTTGTGGTGTGTTGTGAACACGCGTTTAACTCTCCGTGTCCGTCAGCAAATCTCAGCTTATGGATGATCGCAGTGGCGGTTTAACCAGAGTCTGGTAATAATTGCTAATCTTCTTCTCTGCAGAGTGGGGGGAGTGAAGCAGAGGAACACAATAAAAGAAATAGAAGAACCCCAAAGTTCATCAGGGTGGTGATGTCACCCCCGAGAAGGCACCTTCAGAGGTCGGCGGAGACAAAGCGGTGACCTCATCAGAAAGGGACAAGAGTGGTGGGAGAGAAAAGGGTTAAGTGTTATCTGGGGGGCTGTATCTGGATCTGCACTGACGCCCTTGACTGAACCACTATGGTCCTTGTACCTGCATGACCGGTGATAAGGAGGATGACGCATCTGTGCTCTCTAGTCTTAGCGGTGACGGCTATTAGTCATGCAGACCCGCTGAATCTAGATTTTACATCGTTTTGTCAATGCAATGGATGCATTTCTTTAAAAAAATCTATATTTCTCTGACTGACCTCTTGAAAGAATTACATAAACACTTGTTTTGAAAAGCACAGTACAATACATTATGTGGCATTGAGTGAGCTCCATGTTTCACATTGTGACGCTGAATGCTGTCCTTGTAAACTGCACACTGAGCTCCCCTCAGGAATAATCATGTTGTATAATATTCATACCAGCTGTTACATATGTGTACGTTTAATTTCTATTAAAACACAAAGATAGAGCTATTTGTAGGCATGTCCAGGGAAACAAATTAAAGATTACGATATGCTAATTTATACTGTACGAGTGTATTAATATTCAATACCGTTGCCTAGAAATAACATTTTCAGGGGAAATGTTAATGCTGCCTCAGTTAAAATCAACGGCAACGTGTTTTCAAGGAAGGACGTGCTACTTTTTGTAGACGCGTACGAAATATATAACTACTTTGACACTAGACCAGGGTTCACAACTTGTTTTTTTGTTGTTTTTCTCAAAGATACCAGCATATCCTTACTGTTTAGTTCGACTTGAGTACTTGACTCATCGTGTATTTAAATAACATGGACCAAAATCTAGTGGGAATCGGTGCTAATTTGAACATAAACACAATGTGTTTGATTCTTCCAATCACTTGTCAATATTTGACCAACGTCTAACCCGAGTGCTGCAAGTGGTTTAACATAACCATAAAAAAAAAAAGGCTTTAATGACAACTTCTCATTACGCTGATTAAAAACGCAATCTGGGCAGCATTACCGTTTCTGTCAAAACACATTTACTGTGTCAAATTAGCATAATTTCAAGTACCACGGGGTTGTGATACCATTACTGCTCTCTCCATTTATCTGAGCAGCATCGCAGCGTCTTCCATCCACTTCTCTCGCCCTGTTCCCCTTTCACTGCCCTCCCCTCTGTCCCCTCACCCCCCCAGTGGAGAGGGGCCAGTTGGGCTGGAAGCTAATTTGAAGACAATCAATACTGGTCTGTGTTTCTTCCTGTGTGTGTCAGCCCAGTCCGGTGCCCTTGTCTAACTGTCAGCAGAGAGAGAGAGAGAGAGGGAGCATCTGTTCGGTGACTATCACTCTCTGACTGTAAATCTATGGCGTCCACTAAACACCACCCCTCCGTCCGTTGTACTGAGTGCAAAAGGCTATCTGATTGAATCCAAATTAGATTGATTTCTCTGCCAAATCCAGTTGTCAAATGTGAGCGTAGACAAACAGCCCCTCTCTGTAACTTGATTAACTGTAGGGATGGCATTTTAACTCCTGTTTGGGTTGTTTTTTTTATTGAATTTTCTGCTTTGAAATGTAGGGATTGTGTACACACACACACACAGATAACAAACAGATGCGCTCTTGAGCATACAAATAACAGATCTACACACACACACACATGCAGCATGTCCTTCACTTCGACTGCAACCAACAACACTGATGTTCAGATACTGAACCTGCCCGAGATAAGACCAGCCTCCCCCCCCCTTCCCTCTTCACCCGGCCCCTCTTCCTCGCAAGCCAGCCAATGAGGACTGCCGTCTATTCATGCAGGAGCGGGTGTGTGTCGGCAGCCTGCCACGGGAGGAGGTGTGTCTCCGTGAGCCAAAAGTGTGTGTGCGTACTAGTGTGCGCTCACACTGAGGGAGGAGGTGGTGGAGTAGAGAGTGTATGTAGGCATGCGAGGGGAGAATCAAGGGGAAGAGGAGTGACAGGCAAGAGGGAAAGAGAAGCCAGGTGCCTTTTTGCTCATCTTACCACTGATACACTCCACACACACGCACACACACACTGAAGGAACTACAACCTCTACCAAAGCTGTGAGCCGATACACGTGGGTGTGTTTGTGAGTGTGTTTCCTGCGCTCGGGGCGACAGAGAAGGGGTGGGAGGATCTCTGAGGATACCACGGATGAGAAAGAGGAGCGGGGGGAGCCAAGGAAGAGGAGCCCGAGTGTGTTTCGCCCCAGGGGGAGCTCACACACGCCGCAGACGGTACACACACTCCGGCAGGGCACTCCGCGCTGTTTCCCTGACAACTAGAATGGGCTGCAATTTGTGCACCTTGCAGAAACGGGAAGAACACTACAAACTGCTGTATGAGATTGCACAGGTAAGTGAGACTGAAAGGAGAGAAGGGGAGGAGGTTTCGGTGTGGATGACGGTGGGGAATGGTCACCTTGATAAACTTAACAACAGCAGAGGAGATGATGAAAGTCGTGGAGGGAATGATTTGAGGAATTGAGCAAAAAAACGTGAAGGAAAGACTGATTTTCAGAAAAGGCACGATGCAGGTTGGGTAGGAAACAAGGAGAAAGGGAGTGAAATGTACAAAAGTAGATACTTCCATGCAGCCAGGCGGAGAGCCAGTGTCTATACAGTGTGTGTGTGTGTCTCCATCAAAGTGAGTGGAGCTAGTTATTTCTCCTCAGCAGCAGAAGATGTGAGGAGAAGTTCAGCTCCTTTTTTTTTTTTTTCCCGCGCTGGCTCCAGGGGAATTCATCACATCTCCTCTTGCCTGCGACTGTCTAGAAGCAATCCAGTTCAAAGAACAACCAGCAAATGTGCTCTGCTGTTTTTCTTCTGTGTTGTCTGTCAAAACTGGACTTGTTTTTTTTTTTTTTAGTTTCAGCGGACCTGACAATGGAGGCTTTTTTTTTTAATTATTGAAAGTATTTCACATCAGTTGAAAAGAGTTAATTGACATTTGGCAGTTTTATTCATAGAATTTCCCCCAAGATATATAAGCAGAAATTCAACATAATAAATCCATCTTTCGACTCCTGTTATTATCTCGACAAACGGCCGTATTGTCATAATGAGCAGTTAAACACTGTGAATGTATAACTTGTCGTCTTGTACCGGGCTTGGTTGGAATGTGTTGATTAGATAGGAATAGGAGTGTGAATCTGCTAGGGGGGGGAAAGTATATGGCCAATGTGCCATTCTTTTCGAAATAGGTGAAAATCATGTGTTGGTTCTCTCTGATTGCGTTGTGAAAACTGACAGGTTTCATCTGTTGTGACGTGTGTATTCTTGCTACGAGGTTTTCTATAGCAGCTATATGTGTGGAGCTGGTTGTGAGGAAGCACGTGCTCCGGGTTTCTACTGTTGTTAAAGTACAGTACGGGCGAATACGAGGCCGGCAGCGAGGATTCATTCATCATTTAGTATCTTACACGGTTACAGGGAGCGGGGAAACCAGATACAACATAACGAGAATGAGCCGTTCTTGTCGTCTGTTAGTTTTGACACGTAAAATACACCATCATCACACCATATATGACCATCCGAAGTGTGCGGTTGTGTCAAAAGTGTGTATGTTACGGCAATAAGCTCTTACGTGTGTCCAATAATAGTGACAGTCGGGCTGTTGTGGGTGTTTTGATGTTGCTGATCTCGTTATGGGCTCTGTAAAAATGTAAGGAATGCATTATCACAGCCCCAGCCCTCCATCGCTGCTCCACGCTGCTTTCATGAACGTTACTCACAGCGCTGCAGTCTCAAGCTCATTACGCTCTCCGACTAACTGCTGCCGCGCTTTAATGAGATGGTGGATGGCTGCGTTGTCTGCCGGGGGGGAGTGCAAGAAAATTAGCCATGTCAGTTAAAGGGAAACCCTAGGAGGTCACGGCTCCTTTTGATGCAGTTGAGGTGAACTGAATAAACAGGCTTAGAACAAAGGGATAAGTGTGCTAACCTACGGAGTAAGACAGCATATATACAAAAAGGTGTGGCTGTCTAAATTATAATGATAAGTAATATGATTTAAAGGAATAGCTTCACATTTTGGAAAATCCATGCACTTTAAACTATCTATGTCTGCACAGTTATGATTTGCCCCTTTACCACAAGGGGCATGTTAGCATAGCTTAGCATAAATCAACCAGTTTGTCGGTAACAAAATGCTAACATGTCTTCTAAAGTTTACTGACTTATTCGTCTGTTTAGCCTCGATGCTAACTCGCCTGCAAATCTACTCCTTTAAGTTTCTAGATTTCCATGCATGAGTGTACGCTGCTTTAAAACGTACACACTGTCGGCGACGTATTTACTGGTTTATCAAACAGACTTCACATATGGCACAACAAGAGACACAGCAGCCAAAGCCCAGTCAATTTTCATTTGGCAAAACATAACAGCAGATGAATGAATGTACCACGAAGCGTGGTGTTTTTGTGGAGAGCATAAAAATGACCCTCGGTTTCCTGCTATTTTTTGCATCACACCGTAGGTGTCCTGGCGCTGTGGCAGGCATCCAAGAATATTGTACGTGTGTGTGTGTGTGTGTGCTAAACGCTCTGCGGTGCATATGTGACAGTCGGCGAACACCTACAGTTCTCATTATCAGTGCAAAAAGAAAGGGAGAACGAGGGAGAGAGAGCGAGATCGCCAGGCAGTAAGTGTGTCAGCGTGACTTTGTCCCGAAACTGGAGGCTAAGGGGATCCAGATAATCCGGAGAGACTCCTCAACCACCCTTCTGTCTCTTCTCTCTTTTATCATTCCAGACTCAGACTCCCCTTTTTCTTTTCCACTCCTTTTTTCATACTTCAGCCTGCTCCGTAACCTTCATTAGTCTCTCCCACCCTCTGTCTTTCTCCCTCTCAGCAATCTGTTTCTCTCATTTAACTTTGGGACACACACACACACACACACACACACACACACACACACACACACACACACACACACACACACACACACACACACACACACACACACACACACACTACAGATTCTTAAAGTGTTTCTCTTCTGCTGTACTTCCAACGGTGCAACACAATAGGACCCACCTGCTCATTATATCAGAGGAAAACCCAAAGGATGCGGATACTGTGGCTAAAGCAGGGATAGAAGAGATGCACAACGGAGCTGGACTGCAGCTTTGGACAGAGACACTTGATGTGATCCTCCTGCATGCGTCTCCCTCACTTGTGTGTTTTTACCACAAGTCCTGGACCAACTTCTCGTCTCGTCTCTTGTTAGAGAAACGAGACATTTGAGAATAACGGTTGTTTTCCTTTTAATTAAAGTGTTGATGCTATAACTTACACTTTAGGGAGAAGGTTGCCTGTGTTTGAACTTTACTTTCCAACCTTTTTAGAGCAGCCTGGTTACACCAGCATTCAAATGGCAAAACGAATTACTGATAGAATTTATGTGATGGGTCAATTCTCTCTGGTGCTCAAAGTAAATCACTGCAATGTTTGATTATGGTGTAACTTTTTCTTAATTTTTTTGTGGACAGAGACTCCCAAATGGAGGAGGAGCTATGTTGCACCATCCATTTTAAAGCTCCAGAGATCACAGACACTCCTGTTGCAAATAGCTATTTTGAATAAACTTTTTGCATCTCAAGAGGTCGACGCTTAGAAGCTCACTCACAATAAGCATGCACTTAGTCAACTTGGCTCGGAAAGTGTTTTTTTCTCCAATAATAAAAAAAAAAGACAGACAAAACAGATTGTTGGCCTTTAGGGTGAATTTTCACTTTACATGTTAAATGTCTTTTATGGATGAAACAATGGCAAGATGGATTGCAGCACTTTTTGACTCATGGTCATGATCCCCCCGAAAAAAAAAATAGAAATAAAGTGTCGAGCACAGACCTGTTCAGCACCTTCCATTTAGAAAAAGTAACGGAGCATTTCAGAGGCCAACTCCGGTTTTCAGCCCGCAGGCCTCGCTCGGTGTCTCCCACACCACAGTGGCTATCTGTGTTCACACAGCTGCACTTTTCTGACAGGACTGCCGGCTGCACAACTCCTGCTGCCCGGCGGCGGCTGAGAGATTTATGACTCTCATCAGACCATTTACATCCGACATTTCATTTGTGATTGTGCGTGTGTGTGTGTGTGTGTGTGTGCACTGACACCGCGGGGCTCCATTCTGGCTATAGCAAATGCCATTCCGCGTATTTTGCTCACGGCTGTGTTAAATTGTCCTACAGCCTCTGGCCTTCAGAGCCTCGCTGGACACGTGTTTTGTCCTGTTTAGTTGTACCAAAGTCAGCACTATTGTAGCACACGACAGTACAACAAAAGCCACTAACTACTCACTGTGTAATCCCCCGCTGAATCTCTGCCAAGTGATGGAGTAATGTTTGAAGAATTCTTAATTAATTAAGATTCAAACCCAACAAAGCATGGCTCGTTGAGCGTTTAGTCGGGTCTGGTTCGTTTCACTGCCGGCTGTGGATGTTGGTTCACATATTCCGTGTAATTGTAAAGTTATAACCCTGGAGGCATTCATTGAATAAAACCCCTTACTTATTATGTCAGCATTTTTTTTTTTTAGCAATACCAGTCAATTAATTAGTGTTTTCATTGTTCACACAAAGGACTTAGGAAACTATGTGCATATTGGACTTGGTGTGGAAGACAAAAGACACATTCACACATGTCTTCATGAAAGACCATCATGATCATGTGCTTTTCCATATAGCCTACCTCCATATCATTATTACCTTTTAGGTTTGATTTCCCCCTCTTTGTACATACATGGGCGTGTAAGTTTCTGACCCAGGCCAATATTTGGTGCAAGCCCGTCCCCCCGGACACAGATGCAGTGCCACATGTCCAGCCTGTCTGACAGCATGGACGAGGCTAGACAGTCACCCCTCCATCCCACCTCTCGCCACCACCTACGGTGTCCAGAGAGCGCCACACAGAGCAGGGGAAGGCTGTGGTCAGACCCACACAGCCGTCACCTCCATATGGCCCACCTCGGACCTGGACCGCGGCTTCGGCCAGATTGGGATGTGAAATACGACGGCGTTATCGGTTGCATCGGTCTAAGAGGTTGTGGATGAGACATTTAAGGTAGAGAAAATGGGAAAAGCACAAAATTGTAGAGGGAGATAAAAGACAGAAGTCTAGGATTAAGGGAACGTTAAAGGTTCAACAGTTGATATTCAGAGCATTGATTTATTAGCAGCTAATTGCTGCGTAAAGATAAAGAGGAGTCACTCTCCCTCTGTGTGTGTTGTATCCAAGCTTTGTTTACATAGCACCTTTTAATGAATCTAATCTTCCGCTCCCAGATCTCACCTCTAAATGATGTTTTGGGCTCATAAAATGACCAACGGGGGGGGGGGGAGGAAGGGGAGGTGGTATCACCTGATTCATCAGCTGCCCCTCTTACCAGGGAGGCACAACACCGGAGCTGAACTGCCCGTCTCTGTTCCTCTGATGGGATCTTGCACTTTTTTCAGAAAGTATTAAATGGAGTGACCTTTCACATTTTTTTTTTTTGCTACATTTTCAGCCGAACAACGTGTCTTCCTGTCTGCGCGGGTCAGCGAGTTTGACCTTTTCACCTGTGAGTGTAATTCCACTTGACAAGTCTCTCTCTCTACACTTGTACCTGCTGTGGGTGGTTTGGAGTAGCGGTTTTGTATCGCCTGTCAGAAAACAGAACAGATTTCTCAAAAAACTACATCCTTGCATTTAAAACATTTTTTTTATCTAATTTCACTGCAAAAAAAATAAAAATAAATTAACGACCACACATTCAAAGCTTAGGAGGTACTAAAAAACAAACTTAGGGTAATGGCTTTTCTCCCCCTAAAAATGTTAACGTAGCATTATGGAAATGAACTCCGCTGTCGAGCACAGATCATCTGGTGTCTTCCATCATGGTTATAGTTGCTCGTTGGGGCACAGCTTGGTGGTAATACTGCATGATTTAGAGGTGCATATGGCCTCGTCACCGGCGCTGTGAGTAGCGTGTCTCCTGGTCGACGGCCAAAAAAACCGGGAGACAGGAAATGGGCGATTATTCAGAGTCAGGTTAATACGGGGGAAAAGGCACCATGGTGTTGTGTGTGTGTGTTTGCTCACTATTAAAAAATATGGAAACAATTGGAAGAGATAGGTGAGGTATTTTTTATTTTAAATGAATATGTGTGCATGTGTTTCCTGTGTGTGAGTGATGGGGATGATGACAGACAGCTTGTCATTTGGTGCCATGTCTGGCTGCTTTCTGCCTTTGTGTATTTGTCTACCTGGCTGGAAGCAAACATACACAAACACCACTTTCTTGCTGAATGTGTATGTGTATGGTGGGGGGGTTGGTGGATCACAAAGTCAGGCGAAGACAGCGTTTAGGGTGGGGGTGGGGGGTGGGGGGCAACAGTCGCCGTTCCGCTCCACCGGCCAACGATCGCCCCCTGTGTTGGCTCTGATAAGCCCAGGATGAAAGCCATTTATGTGGGCAGAGTGACACTCCTCAACCCTCCCTCCTTTCTCCCCTCCACACAAAACATGCATGTGCACAACAACTACACAGCGTTGTTTAAGAGGTAGATATGCCTATTTGCACATACTGTGTACATCAGTGTACCACAGGGAAGGAAAACCACAATGTCGTTTCATTCATCAGCTTTATGGCATGTCTTCCTTTTTTTTGGGACCGTGTAAAACCGTCATTCAAACTCTCAGTGCCCGACGAGAGGACTAATCAGTTGTTATCAGCCTCTAGCTGATTACCATACTCACCAATTGGCCAAGTGGCCTGGCCAAGATGATAGGAGGTAAAGGGAGAGGGAGGATTGGACAGAGAATGGTGGTGGTGGGAGGTAGAGGAGGGGGGAAAAGGTGAGAAAGAAAGAAAATAAGGAGAAGATTGTGCAGGTGAAAAGAATGAGAGGAGAGAACCAGAGCGAGAAAAGACGAGCCATCAATAAGTCCTTTAAATCCCCCCATTCTCCTTCTTAACCTCGCCCTTTCCAAAACAGAGTCCCCCCCCCTCCGCCTCCTCCCATCACTTATCAGTCACCAAACACAGTTTCAAGCCTGTTCCATTCCACTGCCCCTGTCTGTCTTCCTGCTTGTTTGTTACCGTCTGCCTATCCGACTCATTAATACACTTTGGCGTGACCCCGCCTTCTGAGGTGCCACGCATTTTCCCTCCTCCGTGTTTTGAAAAGCGTGCAAAGAAAAATAAAGTGCTGGAGGACAGGGAGACAGTCTGTCAGTCACGTGTGGAAGGGAGACACTAATTCTGTCTAGTCTCAGTGTGTGTGTGTGTGTGCTGTCAGACGGTGATTGTTATGTGGTTTGAAGCCAACCTTGCGCCAGTATAACCCAATAATGCACCTTGTGGCCACATGCTGCAGGCTGTGTTTTGTCAGGGTTAGACAGATGTTAAGACGAAACCATCTGCAGCAGTTATAGATATGTTGCAGGCATTTGCTGCTATGAAAATGCACACATGCACACACGAACATGCACAATAAATTCCCCTAGATATTTAGCTGTTTCAGGAGGAAAAATGCTAAATGCAACTTCTGAGACATAAAAAAAAACACTCACATCCTCCATATTAGCATAAAATGTTTCTCAGTCAGATCTTTGGATGAGTTATTTGGCAGCGAAGGTGCAATTCTCATCTGAGACCAAATGTCAGTTAAACTATAAAAAGAAAACCCCCGCTTTTTTTTCTGTTCTCTTTGTCGAGAATTTCTGAAACTGAGTTTTTTTTTGTTCCAGTTATTTCAAAAGAGCAGTATCTCTGAGTCCTGAACATCCACAGCTTGTTTATGTCGGTGATTGCAAAAGCTGACTCGAGTATGCGTCTCGATAAGGCTGTTGGCTAAATGCTTAGAAATGCAAATGTGCTGTTGCACTGCCACTGCCAAGTGTCTTCTGAACCCACAGGGTGGATCCTGGGCCCAGGTGGTCTAAAGGGAGATTAGGTTACAGCAGGGCGCTGGTGTTGAATTCCCACTTAACCAACTTGGGTTTAGGAGTCATTAGGCCCACTCAGAGCCTGGCATCGAGTCCAGTTACAGATAGAATAACACTAAACCATCTGCATAGTAGGGGGTTGGGAGGGTGATTGCATTTAGCGCAGGGTGTAACCATAAGCCTTGTGTTGATATGGGAAATGCCCTCAGGACGGAGAGTGGACGAAGCACTGCGGATGATCTTGTTGTTGTTTTTGGTGTGAGGAAATGTATTAGATTGTGTTTTCTGTGGTGCAGTTCCACTGACCTTATTAGTGTGGGGGAATGAATAAATGTAGTGATCACATGGTGCACTTCAGCTAAGAAACATCAAGTGAAATGGTTAACGAGGGTCTTGAGAAGACTCTGTTTCACAAACTTCATCTTCTGCTCATCCTCTTGTATTCCAACCCTTGCCTTGGTGTGGACTGATCATTTTCCCTAAAGCGCAGAGCAACATGTCTAAAGAAATCACTTCCCGTCTAGAGTTGCTGAAGCAGAAATCCTCAAGAGGTCTGTATTTCGGTAAAGAAAGCTTAAAGAACAATCCAACAATCCGTTCTTTGAACCCAACCGACGAATGGGAAGTGCATTTGCAACGTAACAAAAGAAAATAGGACAAAACACGCCTTCCAAAATGACCCAATATGAATGTCTACCAAAATTGTTCAAACTTTCCATTATGCTGTGTGCTTTTCCAACTTTTCCTTTGTGTCTGCTTAAAAGTTTAGTTCAACAGTTCTCGCACTCTCTTCTTCAAAGTCATGCACTTTTCTGAACCAACCATCCACCCTCATGATTTCACCCCCCGAGAGGTTTTGCAGTACTAAAACAGCACTGTGCTACTGTTGTGCTACTGTTGATGTATCAAGGAGGAACGTAAAGGTGTAGAAGTCTGTCTGACTTTTATGCCTGACTAGAGTTTGCCTACTGTCACATATTGCCAATAATGTATAATGTATTAAAAAAAAAAAAAAGTTGGCAGTTCGGAGTTCCTGAATGCATACATCCTTTGTCAGTCATCATCAGTAGACCTATTTTGAGAGACAGTGGTTTGATTTGGTTCAACGTAAGTAATTAGAATCTAACTGACAATACGTTGGTAGTGATTAGCCGTTAGCTCGGTCACTCACCTGCCTGAAAATAGTCTTGATGAGGCGGGTCAATTTGAGGGTTATAGCTCACTTAACTCGCCAACCATGCCTTTTTGATGAAGCTATTTTTCACCGCGGAAAGAGATCTCCTCGCTCGCTCACAGTTAGCGAGTGAGCGAGTGTGAGGTCGTTTTTCTTTTCCACCAAAGGGGTGGACTAGGGAAGCTTCGTGTTATGAATAATGCTAATGGGTGAGGTGCTTCCAGTGAGCATAAACATGCATCACTTTAAAAAGAAAAAAAAAAGAAAAAAGCAAGAGGTTTTGGTGGGAGGAGTGAAAAGGGAAAGTTCACACTCCAGGCTTCTCAAAAAAAATTCCTTAATTTTATGCAAAAAGCAGCACATAAATCTTTCATTTTCCTGCTCCTCAGTAAAATGTTTTCACTTTCAGAGCTTTAGCATGTTTTGCTAATTATGCCCCCGCATCCGGAGCTGGCTTTCTTTCGCCTTGAACCAAGAAAGCTCATGTGAATAACAAAGATGTATAGCAAGACTTTCTTCAATAAGGGTGCCCCCTTTTTTGAACTGTAGGAAATTTAGGATTAACATGATTTTACTGATTTATGGCGTGGATTAACTCATTACTGATGCATTTTCAATCCAGAGTCCGATAGCGTTTTCCCTCTAGATTCCCGTCTTATTTCAAAGATTAAAAAAAAACAAAAAAAACAATGAACTTGTTATTTTTCTGTTGCATAGTTATGAGTCCAGTGCTTCAAGCGATGAGAGGCTATATGCTAATTTTCGGTTGGATTCAGTCAGCATACGTTCAGTCTCAGTTCTCTCCGTCTGTCTCTTCGCTGGTCTTTGCATTGTGTCACTTTCATGACACCGTTAAAGCCCTGCTAGTGTGTCTGTGCGGTTTACCCACGTCGATGCAGTTGCTTAGACCCAGAACAATGAGAACAAGGGCAGAAGACACTGAATAGGTTCTTTTAAGAGCCATTGCCACATCTAAAAGTCTTCAACTGCTGCGTTGAATCAAACAAAAATAAAGAAAACGTTTCTTTTCCTTTTCGGTAATTTGGTATTTTCCAAAAAAACTAAATAAACATCATTATTATGAACCTAAACATAATCATATACCATAGTTTGTTTCATGCTAACTATAAAATGATATAAACTGTTAAATGGTGCATCCATCATCCATCAATGCAGTTCTTTCTCTGCTGTCTGTCACTGAACCCAATGCCATTGGTTCCCACTAAAGGAAATATTTTAAAGAAAAATGGGTAAACAACAGTTAAAGTTGCATTAAAAAAACATTTAAATCATTAATTTCCTCTGTGCACTGCAGTTTTTCAAGTTTTTCCATGTTTCTCAAACAGGAAAATGTTGTGCATTTATTTGGAACTATTTTCAGCAGCGCATTAATGTGGGTTTTTATCAGCAGCAGAATGTTGTTTCTGGTTTTTAAAATACACAGTGCCCAGATTATTGGTAATGAAAGAATGTATGACCTATTGATGTGTTTTTACACTTATTTTTGGAAAGAAATGGTATATCAAGTATACCCTACTACACATTTGAGTAGGATCAAATCATTGTTGTTTTTGTTGACAATAAGAATACCACCAGTCTTGTCCTTTAAGCTAAATCCAGTGCAATGATAAAAGAAATGCTTGGATGGAGGGTGTATGTTCAGCTTTCCTAACACATAGCCTCTTTGTGAACCCAGCCGTCTGGATGACTTATGCGGGTCTAATCGGTGACCCCCGAGAGCCTAATTCAAACTCATTGCCAGGATGTGTCGAGGGGCTGGAGGAAGGGCCGGTGCATTGTTCCTCCCAGCACACTGGCTGTTGTTTTAATGGCAGATGAGAGATTAATGGCGATCTAATGACTGTGGGGGGGGGGGGGGACACAGCGCAACAATAGAGTCCTGGCACAGCGCAAGCTAAGTACATTAGGCAGTCAAGACAACTCCGATGCACTAACACACACACATACAGAACATACACACCACAAACACACACAAACACATTGATATGTACAGATGCACACGGAGCGAACATTAAACTGCTGTTGATTTGTGAGTAAAGAAGTTCTGCGGTCATTTGGCATCCGCTAACCCCGTCTCATCACATGCAAAACAAATGTGCTAATTCTCCCCCCCATGTGACAAAAGGAGGCTAATTTATGCATTGCCGACACGGTGTGCGAGGAATAAGAGCGCGGCGGCGGGGCTGGATGCTCACTCTTGGATCAGGGTAATTGTGATTTGGTTGCTAGGTATGTTGAGGGTAATGAATGTCTTGTTGATGCAGTTTGTCATAACCCGTGCCATCCGTGGTTGGTTGAGGACACGGAGCCTATTAGTTAAACACAGACGTGTCGGCCCTGCTGTGATGCATGAGCCGACCAGACAGAAGGCATTTGTCATTTTAGCAGAGAAAATGAAGAAAATCTGCAGGCTACTGTAGATATTGAATAAGATTGTGAGATTAAAATAGGCAGCGTGAGGCAAACCTCTTGAACATTTTTTTTTTTTTGTATGAAGAATGTTTTAATTGGACTTCTCAGTGTTGTTACAGTGGGAGGGTCGTCTTTCCTTTCAAATATCACATATCGTGATTGCGTTTTGAATAAAAGGAAAATACGGTTAATGTCATTCCAAAACGCAGGATACAAGACAAAAATCGTGTTTCATTCCCGAGATGGGGCCGGTGGGAAGTATCTGCATTCATGGAGCCCTAATTGAAAGGAAGCCTTTGGAAGTGGCACAAAGAGCAGGAAATGAGATGGTTCTTAATGCGTTCACTGACAGATGATAACCTTTGATTTCCCCCCACTTACATCAGCAACGGGCTGCTTGGAATGACAGTCACAAGTCAACAGTCTCTGATGTCTGCGTGCAGGGTTTTTTTTTGTCACCCTCGGATGGGGGAAAACTAGACATGTGAAGAGAAGAGGAAACCCCCCGAGACACACGAAAAAACCCATAGGTAGAAACAGAACGTCTGTTTTTAGAGCGCTTTTGGCGATGTGTGTTTTTACCCGCCGAATCTAAATGAAATGGGCTGACTTGCAGTTACAATGACAAGACAAAAGAGGAAATAAACTCTCGACAGCGAGACAATGAAAAAATCCGTCCGCCGAAAAGGAGAACGAGAGAAATAAAAGTGATAAGATCGGATGAAAAATCGATTCCAGACATTTTAAAGACGTCTGAAAGGTCATGACAAAGACATATTTTTTTGAGGATGTCAAGGAGCACTCAAAGTGCTCCACCCAAGGGCGATTTAATAAACAATACTTTTGAAACTACACCCAGAATGTGATGGATCCTCACAATCTCACAGAATTCACATGTTCATTCATTCAGCCCACTCGTGTGCTTTTTCCTGTTTACGAACTCTCACACCATTTTCAGACTCCTGCCCTGCAACAACCCCATTCCCTCACCTGAACTACATCACCCAATCACCCACCTGCCGTCCATTCCCTCTGATTAGATCCAGCCCTACCAGTCTGTTCCTGCTGCTTGCTTTGTTGATTTCCTGCTTTGCGTAGCCCTTTCCTTTTGTGTGTGTTTGAGTGTTATCTACCTGCCTATTCCACAAATAAATTCAATGAAGGCATTCTGCTGCCTCTGTGTTTGGGTCCTACAAAATATTACCCATTTTGTTATTGATTACACTCAAGGAATGAGAATTAAAAAAAAAGTAGAAAGCCATGTTGGATGAAGTTCCATCAGAAGTTAAATGTGACATTGACAAAAAGTTTATTAGTATTTTTACATAAAGTCATGTCAAGTTTATCCAGACGTTGGGTGATAATGACTGGGATGCTGAAAATGAGTGTTTCATCATTCTAATCATGACATTCAAAAGCGCCATTACATGCTGTGATGGATATGTAGCTGTCCCCCTTTGGTAATAATGACTAATTGCTGGTAAATCACATCAGTGCTTGACTGCTCCCTTGCTGGTGTAACTGGAATATAGTGTGCACAGGCCGCTATCTCCAAGATGGCTTAATGACCGACTGACTCCTTTTACTGTTGGTCTTTGTTTATGATTTGAACATTTGAATGGATCGATTCGTTTTATTTTTGCTTTCTTTTACTAGATAATTGCAAACAATTTCCATAATGGCACAGTTAAAAAGAGAGGTTGAAGACATTTCATGGTTTGAAGGGATTATTTGCACAAAAACAAGTTCTAGTTTGGGGAAAGTGATTCTGGGGAATGTAGGAAATCTTTTGTTTTAGCCCTCCACTGGAAGGTAACGGCGTGCCATCAGCTGCAGAGCAGCAAAGTCGATCTCGTTGAAGGACACTTCAGCAGTACGGACGCTTCATGATGAGGGGCTTGAACGCAGGATAACCCGTTGAGGGGGCCGGTACACCAGCCTGTTACTTTTAGCAGATATTATTGAACAGGGACATGTGGGAAGCACTGGTCTCTGCTGTTGCTGCGAGACCGTGGAAAAACCATTTGAAGCATGCCACTCTTTTGCTAAAAGTACATACATTTTTTTAAATTTTTTACATTTAACGCTCCCTCTGAAGCTAAGATCTGAAAGCTAAAACAAGCCGGCGCTGTGAAGAGCGATTCCAAGAGAAAACAGAGTCTAATCTACCGCACACAGATACTGTGTGATGTACAAGGGATTGACTTGAGCGGGGGGGCTACTTAACATCCGTTCCGACAGCAGCTATTTAATCCATGTTTCATGTTGTCATGAGGTCTTCCTCCATGCAGAACTAATTGGTTGTTTTTGCCTGTTGTGCAAGGGCCCGTGACTGTTTAAAAAAAAAAAAAAAAAAAAAAATGTGAAGGACACTCATTACAAACTTGCACAGACACTCGCAGGCGTGAGGTTAGATGCAATCATGGGTGCAGACGAGCGCATAAACAAGGGCAGAAACTCTATTCTGTGAATAAGGGTCCTCGTAAGAGCACCGAGCGAAATCTCCTTGAACCAGTTGCCCACACACACGCACACACACATACACGCACTTCAAGCAGGCGCTACTACTACCAACACAAACATCTGATGCACCCCCCCTTCCACACTCTCTCCCCATCTGATTTGCATTTTGGTTAACACTCTAATTGCCTCTCATTAAATACCTTGTCACTTTGATTAATTGGCGCGATACAGAAATGTAAAACAGCGGAGCGATACAATGCATAGGGAACGTTTTTTTTCCCCGTTGAACAAACCAGGCTGGAAATGCAAAACGGGGGTGAAATCTCACTAACTGCGGTACACAGAGTAAAGTTTTAGATCAACTCCAAAGACAGAAGTTAGCCCACCATTAGCAACGGGCTGTGTGCTAGCTTACTGCATACTAGCTACTTACGGACAACTTAAAGGAAAACACCACCGCATTTCCATACTGAACTATGTTCTGCTCTGATCTTAGACGAGGTGATACATACCTCCCTCTCCTCTGTACGTGCACTCAATGGCTCTTGCGCGCACTCCGCGCAGCGCTAATTTGCTAGCATGTAGCTTGTCCTTCGGATCCAAAGGGGGGTGAAGTTAGAAGCGACCAAGCACTTCCACGTTGTCCCTATTTAAATACGGTTACGTGAGTAGTTACACGACCCAAGTTTGATTACACAAAATGAAACATGCCAGTTTTTATAAGCGGATAACAAGGATAACTATATAGTATGGCGGAATAACAACTGGAAGCACTTCGACGTTGGCGCAGTAATATCATCACTCAAAACATGACGGGACTATATACCTTCTGCTTGTTTTCACAACCCTGTGCGATCCACGTTATAACCATGATGTTTGATTGTTCACAAACTATCTTACTACAACCTGATGCTTCCTCAACTGTGCACAAACTACTACAGCTGGTGCAGGCGACGGCGTGCAGGTCACGTAGGTTCTATTGACGGAAGTAAGAGGGGGAGCGGAGTGATGATATTACAGCGCCGACGTCGAAGTGCTTCCAGTTGTTATTCCGCCATACTATATAGTTATCCTTGTTATCCGCTTAGAAAAACTGGCATGTTTCATTTTGTGTAACCAAACTTGGGTCGTGTAACTACTCACGTAACCGTATTTAAATAGGGACAATGTGGAAGTGCTTGGTCGCTTCTAACTTCACCCCCCTTTGGATCCGAAGGACAAGCTACATGCTAGCAAATTAGCGCTGCGCGGAGTGCGCGCAAGAGCCATTGAGTGCACGTACAGAGGAGAGGGAGGTATGTATCACCTCGTCTAACATCAGAGCATAACATAGTTCAGTATGGAAATGCGGTGGTGTTTTCCTTTAAGACAAATAAGGAAATAATGGTTTATTTCAACCATGCCATTCTGTTTTTACTAGCCCGCCCTGTGTGCTTGCCGCGCATGCATCAATACCATTTGTGTTATTCTCATCCCGCGCGGGGCAAAGGGTCAATGTGATCCAGTTGACCGAGCACGGCCCACCAGTTGTGCAGTCTGCCACTCAAAATTTATGAAACCTTCTTTGCCGCCGCCGCACATAGGTGATATTGCATGTCGGAGACTTTTATTATTGAAATGAGACATTTATGACAGTGAGCCCCTCGGCACATGAGCCGGCCCCGCTGAATCATGAGATCTGACAGATGATAGTAGGACGCCAGCTGAGCTTCCTCGCTCATCACAATATGCCAATTTCGATGTGAAAACAATCACCCTTGTATTGAGCTTTTCACACAAAATTACAATCTCCGGGATTTATTTATTTAAGAAAAGCTTCCTGCCGGTGTCGGGCGCCGCGTCCCCTCAGAGGCAGACGAAGTCGGCGTTTGAATAGGCAGGAGGGGTTGGCGGGGGTCTCTCGGCAGCCTATTCAGTCTATGATACTGCCATTATTCAGTCAAACACGGGCAATGCAAACCGCCGCATTGTAGAGCTGTTTTTAAGTCTGCGGGGAGCTGATGTAACGTTTAAGCTGTGTGTCTGCTTCCATTGGCTCACAATGACACCGTATCTGTCAGATTTAGCTGTGAGGTGGAGTGGTTTCCATCACTCTTATCTCTGTGCAGCAAAAACACACACACACACACACAGAGACAGACAGACAAACAGACTCTTATCTCTTATTATTCCCGTTTGTATTCAAAAGAAAACATTTAGCCATCTTAGTGCCCCATGGATTCAACCCTGTGACACATTGAAAGCCACAGTGAAAGCCTTAGGCCCGGCACTGATTGGCTTTCACTGTGCTACTTTCAGCCCCCATCTCAACACATGTACCAGCCATTTCAAACCGTGGCGCGCTAGTAACTCCGGATAGTCAATGATGTGTGTAATTGGTGCATCACGCAAGCAGCAAAATGTGACATTAATAGCTGGTAGCTGAGACTCCCACGATTTTTGCTATCTATGTGACCTTAAAAGTCTTTGTGCAGTTATGGGAAATATCAAAGAATATACCCTGAATACGCTACAGTTTTTTTAGTACATGCCACTCCAGACAACCTTGAAACTACAAAGCTAAACTACAAAACTCCGGTGCCACCTACTTCTAAGCTGTAATTATTTTTGGAGATAAATCTGCATTTGGCCTCAGATTAAAAGAAAAGAACATTTTCGATGTGGATCGAGTGTTAGACACTTTTGCTGGGTCAACATTAGAATACAATTGGGTCAATTTCAACTGAAACAAAAACTTTATTCATCCCCAAGGCACAATTAGTGGCTGAACATACAAGATGGGGAAAAAAAAGGAATGGAAGTAATCACAACACACACAATTAGAGCGGGGACATTATGAAGCAGCATAACAGATAAAGTGCAAGGACTTAATAACATAAAAAAGGAGTAAAAGTAATGATGCCCAATGAATGAGCTTCTCATTACTGTGGTAATGATGGTCTCCCTGCTATGTGAATTCCCATGTGTCTGTTTTACGACGACAAACATTTGCAGCAAACTGAATAAATAAAGGGTTTCTCTCCAGTATGGACTTTTATGTATTAACCCATGTATTTATTTTCCCTTCCACTTCCACTTAATCTTTTTGTTGCTGACTGAGCGGCTAAATGATTTTTAATCTGTATTTATTTGTATATCATGGAAAAATATTTAACCTAGCATGATTCAAGTTAATTAAAAGTCATCACATCAACATTTCGTCACTGCATTTTCTGAGTTTTCTGCTACAAAGTTAGCGATAAAAAGCCAATAATCTTCTCAGTAAAGGCTGTAGATCGATGAGGATTCACAGAAAGCAGAAGCACGTACATAAACTACGGTATGTTTTGCCGTCCCAAACTGTACCACACTACTTTGAACCTTGACCTTTTAATGGGAGAGTGTTTGGACAGACAAGAACCTTTTGGTTTAGGGCTACTGGGAACCATTTTTATTGGCAATGGTAACCTTTAACTTGAGAGGTATATGAAGGCTGCGCTAGATTGTTGGTTCATTACAGCCCTCCCTGTGGACTACCTTGAACTCTACTATTTTTAGTGTTCTCATGGATCTTCATCTGTTCGGTCATGGGCGCGCCGTGTGAGGAAGTGTACTTGTAATCAAAATGGGATTACTGTTTGAGATTGATGGAATCCTCAAACATTCACGTCTCCGTACGGACATCATACTGGGATGTATGGCGTCCATGCATGCTTGCCCTCACACACACACACACACACACACACACACAGATGGGGGAATATCTGAGTTTACAATAATATAAGAATTATAGGAACTGCAAAGAGATTATTCACAAAACATAAGGATATTACAATGAAACATATGGAAAATGTTTGCTAATGCATCACTATGTCAATAAAGGTTAATTGCAGACTGTGTGTGATTTAAAAATGGAAAGGCTTATACAACAAATATATGACAAATATAGTCATAACATAAAGATTTGAAGCATATGCAAAGCATTTGTTTATACCGACATAAACAAAACTTAATAATTTTGATTATTTCGCCCGATCCACATCTCAATTATCTCAAAGCTTTAAAACCCTTCTCTCCAACTTGTCTGCTCCTCTTTATATCCTCATTTGGGGTTTAATCATCCTTAATGCTTTGTAAATTCAGCCTATATGATGTACAAAATGTGTGTTGCACACATAAAAAACCTGCGCGTTCTGAGCCATTATCCCCGGTCGTTGTCACATCTGCTGGCTGTTAATCAGGCCCCAGTTAGCTCGTCAACAGGCAGATTGAATAGAGGAACAACAGCAGGTAAACACACGGGCAGGCACAATCACTTCCTGCTTTCCAGAGCGCTCCCTCTGATTGGAGATTAATGCGTCCATCTGGATCTCGTTACAACTCCGAAATGTTGGGGCAACTTTCTGTGCACTTTTTCCGGTGGATGGACGTCGGTTCAAATGGAACGATAAAATGCAGAGTGTGGTGGAGAACTTTTGTATGGCTAAAACTCAAGAAGGTCACAAGTCGGACGCAGCCAGAAGTTGCTGCAGATGGCATAGGAGGAGGATGGATTGTTTGTTTAGATCTCACATGCAAGTTCTAGAGGCCTATACTGACAACACCAAAATAAAGTAGAGATAAAGATACTAGCCCATCAACCTGGCTAAAATATATGAGACATTTAACAATGTAGCCCTTTGTTTTTCCTAATTTGTTCTCCCAATAATGATGCTGACATTCGACATTTGCTTCCACATTTTTAAGCCCTCGACAAACAAACTTGCAGACATCCGAAATCAATGCAAACGATCAATTTCCGGATGTGACAGGCTGAAAATGAACTTCACAGCCCCGGCACACAGAGGTTAAACTAATTGGGTTACACTTAAAATGCTTAGGTGTGAGTGTTTTTCACGTCGGCTGTCAGTATGACATCTCTTCTCCTCTGATTCCCGTGTGCCACAACCTTTTTACTGCTTGTTAAAACGCATGATTCCCAATGGATCGCGGTCTACCCACTCCCCACTTTGCTTTGTCGTTTGCTTAAATCTGTATTATTATTTGTTTAATGGGCTCCAGGGTAGAAATGCAAGGTAAATAATGCATTTGACTTTGATTGATTAGAAGAAGAAAATTGGTGCAAAACGGAGATAAAATGTGCTCATTAAGAGGTTTTTCTTATCACGTATCTCATTATACAGTCTGTGTAAATTTGGTTAGAGAAGCGCATTTTTCAAGGAGCTGGTCAGCAGTTAAAATGCATGAACCTGCTGAGAAAGTGCATCATGTAGGTAAAAACAAGTTCGAATATGCAATGTGTCTCCCTCCGTCAAGATTTACTGCAAAGTTGCCCTTTATAAAAGCACTTAACTTGTAGTTGCTTTACGGGAAGCTGTTCAGCACCAGACTGCGGAGGCATGGACTGCAAGGCTTCCAGGTGTGAATGTGAAACAGCTTGTTGCTGAAAAGAGCATCGGCGTCTGTCAGATCGTCCTTGGATAAGTGAGGGTTTTAAAAAAGGCAATGTGATCTTTAACAAGGTCTCCTTTCGCTCGCCACCGACTCCTCTCCTCTTCTCAGAGCAAAAATACAAACAAAATATGGTTCTTTTTAACATAACTCATGACCTCATCCCCCCCAGGTGAACGGGCGCAACTTCTCCAAGGTCGACCATGAGGAGGCAGTGGTGGAGGCCATTAGGCGAGACCCCATCGTCGTCCAGGTTCTCCGGCGAACCCCCACCAGAGCCACGCCTTCCGTCGCACACAACCACAGCGGCGCGCCACAGGACGCGTGTGTGGTGGACGTGTGCACGCAAACGGACATCACCTTCGAGCACATCATGGCACTGGCGAAGCTTCGGCCCGCTACTCCGCCCGTCCCTGATATCTGTCCCTTTCTTTTGTCTGACAGGTGAGGGCAAACACAAGACTGTTTCCATCCTCTGAAAGGTTGCTGGATGTTGAGATGCTGACATGACATGGATATGTTGAAAATGTAACATCTTTTTGTTAACTGGTACCAGGAAATCGTTATCCCAAATGAACCTGATGCTGCCCCGAGGCCTTCTTCTGTTGTTCTCTTTCATTTCACGGTAGTAATTAAGCAGTTGTATCATAGTGTGGAAAACCCCGGCATAGCTAAGTACTTTGTCCCTGTGATATCATTATGCGGAGCCTAACCCTCATGCAATAATTGCTTCTGTGCGCTACATCCATTTTCTTTAATGGGAGCTTTTGCCGGGCGATTAAAAGCCAATGGGCTGATAGTGCAGGAATACTCGCTCTACGTCCATTCTGGGGCTATTTATAGGGCTTTGCTGGGCAGTAGATGAAATCAATTTGTCCTATAAAACTACAAATCTGCCAGTCTCGGTCAATGATCATGAAGGGGCAGTTATCAGGGTGACAATTTACAGAGGTCATGGCTATTATAGGGCGATTGATTGATGTTTATGTTGCTTGTTCAGAGTTTTGTTGCAAAATGAGAACAACTTTTAACGTAAGAGGTCTGCTATGTTGCATGATCGGGATAATTGATGTGCTCTTAAATTAAAATGTTCTCAAAGAAGTCATTTATTTTCACATTGCCAAAGCCATTCATATGATTGGCTTATTTCAAATGAGTGATTACAACCACAAAGGCCTACATTCATGATCTATATCTCTTCTTGTTGTCTCATAGTTGTCATTCCATCCACACCATGGAGCATGAGTTTTATGAATGTCCAGAGTACCTGTCCAATATTCCAGCAGAGGTGGAGAGGACTGAAGAGTATGAGTATGAGGTAAGGCTTTGCATCTTTCTGCTACATTGTTGTACTTTACTCTGAGACAGTACATCATGTTTATGCCTTTCAGTCAATCTGTCCACAACATTGATCCAGAACAACTTTATTGGTCTAAATGTTTATGGTCCACAGAAGAAGACTCTCTTCACTTTTCCTTTCATCTCTCTAATTGGCCAATGAAGGCATAAAACACCCAAAAGGTACTTTTAGAAATATAATCAAAATATAATGGGAACATTTTCATGGGGATTTGCCAACCACATTTATGCTCCCCATAATATGAACTTCCTTGCTCAGGTGCTTTTTATTTTGATGGGTACTGGAAAGGATATGATCAATAGACTGCTTGACAGTGACATGATGAATGAAATGACGATGAGGCGATATGAGAAGCCACATGATATACACAGCACACTTATGTGTGCAGTAGAACGGTTTGTTTCGGCTATTTGTGGCTTTCGAATGCAGAGCCTTTTCCCAACAAGATTGAATGCAGTTGGACAAGAGGCTACTGTTGTGTCAGTAAGAAACAATCTCAGGAGATAATCCGACCCTAGCCCCGGTGCATGATGCTCACAAGCCCACAACAATGCAAGAAAAATTGTCTTCCACAATAGTGTGAGGAAATTGGCTGCCCCTTGTGAAAGCCACATCCTCGCTTTAGATTGTTCTGCGTTGCAAAGCAAAGACCCTGGGTTTAAGATAGAAGGCCATTCTTCATATAATGATAGCAAAAAGAAAATCCCTCCCGGTTGAATTACCAGTGTGTTCCAATCACAGGCTGTTAGTTTCTCCTTTCATTATGCACTGTCCTTCAGAAGTAGTTGTGTCCCCTTCTGACAGCCACTTCAAGCTGAATGGAAATAGTGAATGTTATGTAGAAAAAAAAAGCAAAGCACTCACTGTCCGTTAGGGTGAGCCAAGTTACAGAATGGTAATCGACCTTGCACTGATTAATCTATTGGAAGATGTATACATTATCATATGTATATGAATTCCAGTTTAATGAGTATTATCTACTGTGTGTCTAGACTTCAGTCTGGTTTATGGCAGACAGAACTATTAATACTCTATATGGCTAATAAAAGTGCACCTTAGTTCTAAATTGCTAGTTGCCATGGCAATGGCACAATCTGTACTACTTTTCAATATAACATGCATTAAAGAAGCCTTGCTTTTATTATGCTACTATCAACATGTTACTGCCAACATACCAACATTAAAAGTTATTAATACTCCTAATTACACGGATGGATTTTCAGGTTCAGTTCTTTGAGGGTTGTCCTTAGGCTAGTGTCCGCATGCTAACATGCTGACGATCACAATGCTAACATACTGATGATTAGCAGATATCACTAAGCCTGTTCATTATCTTACTGTAGCATGTAAGCATGCTAACATTTGCTAACTGCCATTCAGTGTGTCCCCACCTCATGATGAAGCATGCCACTCAGACCGTGGACCTCCAAGTCATGCTAGGTGACAGCGAGGGGTGATGTTTGCTACCGTCAATTGCCATCCACGGTTTAATAGGCACTTCCTGGTTCAGTGAACTGCGTTGCGGATCGTTAGGATTCCTCTGTTGCCAGCTGTGGCCTTATACCTTATGGTGTATCTGGATGGAAGAGCAATAGCAGTAGTGTAAGAACAAGGTTGGCTTTACAACTACACCCACACCACCATCCCCCCCAACCGCGCTCACTCTCCAGACGTACACATACCAAATCAGCCATCCTCACTTACCTCTGTCCATCCATGTGTGTCTAACTGAAACACGGATGGCTCTCCTCTTGGATGGAAGAGAATAGGCCTGCCATTCCCAGGAACATTACTTCTGACAGGTTTAGCTTCACTACCCAACTGATTGTCCACATGGGTACTCCTGCTGTCATAATACTGCTACTGCTACTTCTGTGTAAAATTGCCAAGTAGCAGACAGTAGTTTCAGAGCCAACAGTTTTATACCTGGGATTGTTAGCAAACTATCTTAATACCCAGAATTACTAAAAATAATTTTGCATCTTGAGTTAATCATGTTCTCAACAACAGTCAGATTTTAGCAGATTACATGGTGTCGTTAAAATGAAGTGGCATCAGTAGTTAGCTGTTAGTAGTCAAAAGAACCATGTTTTACTGATGGATCAACGGGTGCCAAACGTCGAAGGCTGTGGGTTTTTCTGGTCCTCAAAAACCTAAATATTGGTATGCAAGGGGTGCTACAGGAATAGTTTTTTCAGCTTTGTCAGTGCAAGTAGGGAAAAAAGGGGATCAAATTAAGACAAAGGACATACCACTTTTTATAAATCATGACACAATGCATGCGCAGGCCAAGGTATCATGGCTTTTACTAGTACTCTAACTAGTACCCAAGCACGAAAAATACTATCTTGATCACGGTCTGGCAAGATCTTCCTAGCTGACTGCGCTATCACTATAAAGACTGTTGCTACAAAATAGTGGCAGCTGGAAGGATGTAATCATCTAGGATGTGGAAACAATGAGCCAATGAACATTAGGCACGCCAGTCGCATCTTTTTTTATTATACTCATATTGGACTAAAATGTTAAAAACAGATGTTTAATGTGTCTGCGGAAAAAACAGCACGCCACCTACTGTCATCTCCATTTCTTATATACGTTTCGTGGCGTGTGGTAAATCTCTCCCGTTTTAAAATTGGGAAGCCGCATACTGTACATTTAGATGATCCATTCCATCAATTGTCGCAATGCATTGTAAGCCACGTGAGGTCGGTTTTGACTGCTGTGTCATAATTTAGACAGATTAGATCCATCATCATGAGCAGAGCATGCATCTTCTAGTCGCCATGATAAACAACTCAAGTAAGCCGGCGTACACCAACCAATGTGCATGACATAAAGGCATCCATGCTTTTATTTCACTGTCAGGGTTCGTACAGATCAGCCAGTGTACTAAACTGGTGAGCAGTGTGGGACGTCAAGACCAGCGCATGCCGTAACAATATTATAAACTCCTAACACACCCCAACCTTTGAAGGTCAAGGCTGTCTGCACAGGGAGTTAAATGCCACAGAAATTAATTACTTCCCCTGTCAATCTTTGCTATCGAGGTTTCCCATGATAGAAAAAAAGGGAGCTGGGGTTTAATACTTACCCCTCCCCCCCCCCCCCCCCATCTTTTTTTTTACCCCACAACTTCACAGTGCTGAAATGAATTCGGCAGCATGGGGTTAATAAAGATCACCCCTTGAGTTATCGTTATGTGATTAGCTTTATACGCAGCAGAGATCAAAAGGGAGCCAGTAGTGAGTCGGGTTAAAATTAGAGGCATTTCCTGTGGGACGGGACCAGCCAGTGGAATACCATCGCCGGAGCCATCAAAGACCTGCCCCTGTTTGCTGCCACATGCTGGGTTCAGTTTGATAGCGACTGGCTTATTTCATTGATTCAGGACACACACTGTGTGTGTGTGTGTGTGTGTGTGTGTGTGTGTGTGTGTGTGTGTGTGTGTGTGTGTGTGTGTGTGTGTGTGTGCATGTGCGTGTGTGTGTGTGTGTGAACACATTCATTGTCCTGGGGTGGAAAAAAAAGATATCAACAGCTGGTAACACGACACCATTCACATCAGCAGCAATGAGGGTTACAAATCTGTCCCACTGTTGGTTTAAGTTCCGGTAGTCCATCCTTAAAGCTACGCCTTCTTTTCAAATTAACACCGACAAAAAAATGACAGGGTGAATTGAAGGTGTTGCAGTTCCCCTCGGCGCTAGACAGTATGGGCAATTATTTTGGTTGGGATAATTGCGAAATGAAATTTTCCATATCATCCCATAGTGCCAACTGACTGAATTGTAGCATTCCAGTTCCTCGTTAGGTAAACACTGTTAGCTGCCAGTGGCCGGCTCAGCCATCACTATGTTTAGAGGATGCAACACTCGTATGTGTATGACTGTGAACCGGTGTGGGTAAAAGAGAGAGGTTTTGAGGTTGCCTGAATACTGTATATCAGTTGCAAATTAACCTAGATTCTCTCTGCCTAAATCCATCTCCCTGCTTATGACTACAGAACAACAAAAACACTCCCGAAGTGATTAGTGATGGTGCTGTAGAGCATAAAAATCAGGTTGGACCTCATCTGCCACGGGTGATATCGTTTCAGCTGCTGAGTAAAACAGATGGGTAAACTCGGTGTTTGAAATGATACGGTTTTGGAATCTATCAGATCCACTGGGGGAAAACAATGTGGGCTCATAACAGGTGCACCATGGGAAAACATATCAGGTTTTAAAACATTATTGGTTTGTGTGTGTAAAACAGGAGGTGGAGCTGTGCAGGCAGAACAGCCAGGAGAAGCTTGGCTTGACGCTGTGCTACAGGACCGACGACGAGGAGGACAGCGGCATCTATGTCAGCCAGGTAGGGGCGGGTGTTCCCGTTAGTTTGGTCCCACACTGACACTTACAGGTGAAGAAAGTAGTTCTCACACTCATCTGTTTTCTTTTTAAGTAATTGCTTTTTCTCGTCACACAATTACCTACTTCCCCCGATGAGGTCTGACAGACAGGGCTTAATGTTCGTTAAATCACACTCCAATTATCAATTTCCTCCGGAGCAGGAAGTTATTAAAAGATGGCATGAAATCCCATTTGAGTTCCCATCTTTAGATCCCGAAGCTGGAGTGAAGGAAAGGAAAAGTGTTTGCCAGTCAAATATCAACTCTGAATGAGCCACGCATGGCCAGAGAGGAAGTCATGTTTGAAATGTGATTCTCTGCCTGTCATTCAGACACAATAAACAAAGAGGGGCTATATTACAGAGATTCTATTTAAAATTCAAATGATTTCCAGCTCGGAAAATAACTTCCTCTTGCAAAATAGTTCATGAAAAAACAAATTGCAGCACTTTCTGAGACAAAGCTGAATGAATGATGACATTACGGGGGGCTTTAAAACGCTTAATCTGACTGCAGGTGCAGTTTCAATCCCATTACGACCAAAAAAAGTCTAGAGTGTACAAATGTAATTGCTGCTATGGGGATTAGAAAGCTGCCTGAGGATATAAATGGCAGAATTACAGTAAATGTAGCTCCTGATAGTCTTTATAGAATCACATGTATAGAAATCTAAACTCTGCCAGCGATTTCTTGGGTGTTCAGAATCTGAATGTTAATACAAAACCCGCTGAACCTCAACAGATTGCGAAAGCAGTCTCCCACCGACAGAACGCATCTATTTTTTGTAGATTTGACAAAAGAAAAAGGATAAAAATGCAAATTTCCCTCATTAAAATGTATGGATGGATGGCGTCGGTGCGACTTTGTGAAGTGTGTGTGATTCTTTTCTCCGTTTCCACTAAGGTTTTATTTTCCCCCACGTGTAGCTATCTCGCTTGATCTTTAATGCGAGAACAACAAAGTTTATGAAATTTGAGCGCTTGTATTGTTGTTGCGCATCCACTGGGATACAGTTGGGAAAAAATATTCAGACAACTAAAATAGAATCATGTCTGTGCCATAAACACTTGTTTTTCATTTATAACTCGCATTCACATCCCATTTTGTACAATGTCAAGGGCTTGCACCTGTGTAATGTTGGCTACTAAACTCAGGGTGAAGCACAAATACATGTCAGCGCCAACAAACTGAATGAAAAATATGAGGTTTTCAATGAGTTTTAATAAGAAAAAGAGTGGTACATTAGTGGTGTTTTTTTGGAGAAAGCCAGCATACGCAATGACCGGTTGTCAGAATTTTTTTTTATGTTCTTTGATGCAGGTGGAGCCAAATAGCATAGCGGCAAGAGATGGACGCATCAAGGAAGGAGATCGTATTCTACAGGTGATTGTTGTCATCAGTGACCAAAGTGCATTCACACAGGTTATATTATGAGCTCATGTTTAGACTTAATCCTCAATATTTTTCCCATCTCTGGCAAGGATGTAGTGTTGGATATCAATGTAATATTTACAAAAGAAAAATAATGTTTCTTTATTCCTGTGTTGAGCAAACATGCCTCGGTAGTTCCTCCAAGCTGCTTGCAAGACAGCCTTTAGAGGATAAGCAGCTGGTGTTTCCAGTCCGGGCAAGCATATGTATATTTAATCACCTCGTTTTAGCAGGGAAATGAAATCCCTTATTCGCAGTAACAGGCACTACATCACCCTTAGCACTCCTCTATGGCTCGTGCAAAAGCTCCTAGTAGTCTCTCAACACATACAGTGAAAAGGCTGCAACCTTATGAAGTGCAGTTGTCCTGTATCTAGCAAACCACAGACACAAAACCGTTTCTGAGGCCATTGTTTCGCCCCTGGACTATGGGATTAACAGTAGTAAAGTGTAAAGCTTTGCAGCTTTGTCTCCAGGCTTGCCAATTAGTGGCACCAGGTGTGAGTCGCCAAGGTGAACGGCCCCTCGTTAAGAGAATGAGAAGTTGTTTGTTTCTTGAAATGTCCTTTACACAGATGGTCTTCTGTAGCCTTTTGCTTATTTTCTCAGATTGTTTGTTCCTGATTTTACATTTTGATGTGATTTTCTATCACACAAGCCATGTTATTAGTCTGCATCCATGCATGTGTTTTGCCTAAAAAGTGAATAGAAAATGACAAAACTAAAAGTAAAAACACAAACTAAGACGAAATTAATTGAAAAGGTGTTGAACTTGAAGCAAAAAACTGTTCAGCTTTATACAAGAGATACTTCCTAAGAATATGGGTCATTGGAACACCACCTATATATAGATGTATTGTATTGTAACTCATTCACACAAAATTGACAAATTCCTTCTATGTGTTTGTGCAAATTATATTTTGCAAGATATTATTATTGAAATGCAAGCATGATATATTTTCATGGACACTTACTGCATGTCCTCTCAGTAAGCAATGGCTCAACTTGCCTTCTGTCTGAGCAACATTGTACCAACATTACCTCTCCTCCACATTTATTGTGCATAGCGCTCTCTGATTACCTCCATTCTCTCATGGTGTGTTTCGGTGTCCCAGTCGTGTGAATGATTGTGGGGAGCAGGGCCTGCTGTACCGCTGGCCCTATTATCTTCTCCTGACAGCCCCATTACTCTAGTGAGGAAAAGATGAACGCCACCTGTCAGAGAACAGTTAATTGTGTGTCTGGATGTGTGCTGAGAGCAGACTCCTGTGAGGTCTGACTATGCACTTGCAATTGACTCCCCTTACCGAGCATGCAGGCTTGCCCGTGTCTTTCCTAGGGATTGCATGGAGTTGGAGGAAAGGAGAAAAGACAGATGGAGAGATCAGAGAAAGACAGGTGTAAAAAGAAACTAATGAAGGGAGAACATGGGTAGAAATAAGAAAGGAAGAGGAGGGGTAAAGGTGTCAGAATACTCAAGGTGTGTCCTGTGAGGAACAATGGTTAGTTGGGCTACACTCTTCTTTTCATTCATGTCAGTTAAATGGACGAAGATGATAAAACTACAGGTCCTTTCTTGGCTTTGTGGTTGGGACTTTCTAGGAGTTCATTCCTCTTAACGTGACCGCTTATACTTGTCTTTGCTGTACAGATTAATGGCTGTGAAGTACAAGACAGAGAGAAAGCTGTTGCCTTGTTGTCAAGTGAAGAAGCAAGGAGCATCATACTACTGGTGACAAGACCAGAGATCCGGGTAAGCACTCACCCACCTACGCAGGCTCCCTGCCCTACATTGAAGACCTGTGCCAGGTCAGATAGTTGCCTGCTAAGTGCCTTTTTGCTTTCCTTTTCAACTGTCAGCATGATTGTCTGGTGTATCTTTACACACACACACACACACACACACACACACACACACACACACACACACACACACACACACACACACACAGAAACAGGTTTCTGACAAGATGCTGTGGTTTCAGCTGGAGGAGGAGGTGTGGCTGGATGATGAGCAACAAGAACTGGTGGAGGAGCTGAAGATGGAGATCCTGGAGGAGAGAAGGAAGCAGAAGGAACGTAACTTTGACAAGGGAGATGAGGTGAGAGCGTGGGCTGAGGGGAAATGCATCAAAGCAGAAGACAAAGGTCCAATGAAAGAGGGGGGAAGGGTGTCAGGGAAACCGAGTGGAAAGGTTGCAGGGTAGAAAGGAAGGAGAGACTAAATGAAAGAAGGTGGTAGAAGATGATTTGGTATGTAACCTTACCATTATTCCAACTCATTTTCTAGACAAGAAAGTTCAAATCCAATGCCAACCTGAAAAAATAAATCTTTCCACAAGAGCAAGTGCACAGCCACTTCAGTGTAGTTAGAGAAGGATCATGGCTTTGGCAAATTAGCTATAGTTAAGGTTTAGCAACCAAAGCACCTACATGCTATGGTGATGGAAAGACCATCCTACGTTACTGAATCGTCCAACATGGTCTTAATCCCTAGGGATACTTATATCCCCTCAACACAATAATGATCTGCAAGAATGAAATATCCTTGAGGAGGACTGACTGTTTCTATCTGTCTCCATACGCCAGCATCTAGCTGAAGAAGAGATGACAACAGACACAGCCACCTGTTCCTCCAACAATCAAGACAAAGACAGTGGGTTTGGTCGCAGTACAGACAGTCCAGAGCAGCAACCACTACTGGCTAGATTTCACAGGAGTACACCGGCCCATTGCCTCAGAGAGCGATGGAGGGCAGAGCATCCACATACAAGACGAGGGACTGCAGCAACACAGGATGCCCAGGGTCCAAGGACATTGTCCAAAGGCCATGACGGGGTGGTCAGTATTCGCAATGGTGGAGGCGGCGTCCTAGGTTTAGAGAATCGCTTCCAGCAACTCCTGGAGCTTAAGTGTCAAATCCGGAATGGAGGCGAGTGTGGGGTGTATTCCATCCGACACAGTATAGAGTGTAGTGTCACGGAGCAAGGAGTGGACGGGGACGCCGTAGAGGGTGTCGGGGGAGGGAACGGAGTGGAGCAGGAGTTGAGGATGCTGAATGAGGAACTGCGCAGCATTGAGCTTGAGTGCCAGAGCATCATGCAGGCGCATCAGCTCCGCCAGGCCCACCAGCTGGAGCCCTCGCAACCCGCACCCTGCTCACCAGTACGGAGCCCCAAAGAGGGACACAAGCGACATGGCAGGTTGGCCGACATCCACGAATACCCCGAGCGTTCGGACAGCGACAGGATCCGGGAGAAAGACAGCTCCAGTGCTTACAACACGGCGGAGAGTGCGCGGTCGACACCGCTCGGAATGGAGAGATCTCCTGATCATTCTCTGCAGAGACACATCAGCATCACTAACCAGAAAAACCTCAGACTGGCTTCCTCCGCACCCTCCAGCCCCATCGCTATCCCCAAACCCCACAGTACGACCAGTCATAGCAGACCAGCGGACCCAGGTCCTGTTATCTCCAGCAGCCCAGACCAGAGCAACCCTTCCCGTTCTGAGTCGGACCCTGCACTGCCTGCAGATGATGAGAGGTGTGAGAAGAAAGGGAGGACCAGAGATTCCAGGAGGGGGCTTTCCTATGGTTCTTATCAGACAACCCCTTATCAAGGCCAGGCAGGATCCAGGCAAATTCAGGTAGGTGTAATCAAGAAGCGACCTGTCAACCCTAATGCTGACATGCCTTTGAGTGAGGCATCTCTGAAGAGAATTTGGTACTAACCATGTTCTCTTTGTTTCAGAGCTACATGCAGCTGCTACAACAGCACTCATCGCTGGAGTATTCCCAGAGCCAGCTAAGTCTGCTCAGCCTCTGTCGAGATCCCGTGCACCGGAGCGGACGCCCAGGGGAACCCCGTCTAGAGTGGAAGGTCAAGGTGCGTGCCGACGGCACACGCTATGTGGCCCGGAGGCCAGCTCGGGACCGCATTCTGAGGGAGCGGGCGCTAAGGATCAGGGAGGAGAGGAGCGGAGGCATGACCACAGATGACGATGCCATGAGCGAGATGAAGATGGGCCGCTACTGGAGCAAAGAGGAGAGGAAGCAGCACTTGGCGCGAGCCAGGGAGCAAAGGAAGAGGAGGGAGTACATGCAAAAGAGCCGCCTCGAATGTTTAAGGGAGGGGCCAACCAGTGGAGCCGAGGGCAGGAAAGAGATCAACATCTTGGAGCTCAGTCACAAAAAGATGATGAAGAAACGAAACAAAAAAATCCTGGATAACTGGATGACCATCCAGGAGCTGATGAGCCACGGGGCGCGAGTCCCAGAGGGCTCCAAAGTACATAACGCCTTCTTATCCGTCACAACTGTCTAGTGGACACATACAGTAGTGCATATTTCTACGTACTGAACACTTTAAGATGAGGTAGCCTGCATTTCAGGAACTACTGCTTTATGTTGGTGTCCTTTTGTGAAATTCGATTAAACCCGTCACTGCTGGAGGACTTCTGTAGCATTCTCACGGCAACTTTGTAACTATCACTTTATGAATGTTTGAATAGTTCTCTATCATTACAAGACCTCAGCCATCTGAAACCTTTCACTGTTTTTAAACTGGCTCTTTTGGTAATGGACTGACTCCTGAGAGCAGATGATTTTGGTAGCACATTGGTTCAAACTGATTCACAGAAAAAAAGAAGTGGCGAATCAACACAATAACTTCATGTACACTGTGTATTGTCTCTCTGTAGCCTACTCCATATGCTTGTGTTTCATTACATGTGAAGAAACTTCACTTGCCTCGTTCAAAGTGGCATTTTTTTATAATGGGGGAAATGACAATATTTTTCACACTTTGTAAACTCAGTAACTTTTTGTAAGGACTTTTTTACACTGAATGTCAATGTACTGTAAACATTTAATTGTAATTTCTTATTTATGTTTGTATTACCAAACTATTAAGGTTGACACCATTTGATTGTACTGTAGCCCGCCAGACCAACACAGAGAGAAATGGGAAAACTTTGTGAAATCCCTGAACTCATCAAACACTTCTTTCATTTTGTTGATAATGTCAGTTGAGTCAGAGTTATCACTGCACTGAGAATATAATTACGCTATCTCACAAGCTCATATTATTCATGAGCTGGGAGGGCCTTTTATTTTGAAGTTTTACCTCACCTTACAGTCAAAGCTCTGATATATCAAGTGGTTGAATACCTGGTTCATTCAATCATTGAGTCAACCCCCGAACCTTCACTCAACCATAAATGTGTGAATTATGTTTAAAAATGTTAAATAGATTCATATTTATATCGTTTACCGTTATTTCTATTTATTGTAAATTAATTTTTATGGTCTGTCTGATAAATGTTTCACATTAAGTGGCTACCCTTGAAAGGGAAGTCAAGGAAATGTATCATGTTGCAGCCTTTCAACTCGAACCGACTGCGTTTCACTGTAAAGTGCATTGAAGGGGCCTTGAGTTCAGTATTTGTTGATGGTGATATTTGTAATAAAACAATAATGATAAAGATTAAGAAAAAAGTTCTCCTTTTGAATATTGTTTTTTTTATCATTTCAATATATATATATTTGTTTTTAGCCTGTGGCATGCTGATGTTTAGCCCAAAGCACCGCTGTGCTTAACAGAGTCTTTAAAAAATATAAATGTGCTTACGTCAGCTAAAACCAACCAGTTTCAACCAATCACATCATGACATCCATCCATTAATCTGCAACTTTAAGCAAGTGTGGAGCCCCAGTCCTCTGTAACTCCATATCCCACTACATTCTAAGCCCATCCACTTTTTAGTGGCCCAATTAAATGCGAAGGATTTGACATAAATCCCTCTTGTCACTGTGCACCGCTCAACTATTCCCTTTCACTGGGGGAATACGCCACAGTACAGATGCGGAAGACGTTCTAACTTTGGTTTCACTGCAATTTCTTAACATTTCTGCATTCAGTAGACGTCCTCCATACATTAACCCTTTTTGTATGCCACCGACCCATGTACCTGACGAAATCCTAACCGGCCATAAGATGTTTCGGAGCCCCAAAGTTTTCAGTGATTTCACTTCCAATGTAGCTCCGTCAGCAGGCATTATGCATGCTAGGGCCAGCAGTTTACATGGGGTTTGAGAGCAACACTTGCATCTCCCTGCTCTATAATAAAATGGGCTCTTTGTGAAAATGTATTGTCTCCTGCAGAGAACAACACATTTGATAGTGAGTGTGTGTGTGTGTGTGTGGAGGCAGCCAGGTTATTTATTTAAGCTGCATAATGCTGGAACATCTACCTAAGTGCAGCCACTGATCAATACTGTGCAATCAGCTAGGCTCTAAAAGAACACAAATGCTATTTGTGAGCGATTATAAAGAAAATGATTGCTAATTGAACACATGGGGGGAATTAAACGTGAACCACAATGATTGCCGCACCTGGGAAAAAAAAAACAGCCCACCTGCCTCCGGGCTGCGCACACCGAACCAAGCCTCCCCCATCTCCATGTTCACATTCGGCAGGAAGTCATAAAGCATTTAGATGTTTTGTGGCTTGATAGCACACACACAGTAATTTACCCTGTCGCAGTGCAGTTTACAGTATTCATGTATTCACGCTGGGATGAATGACTGACAGTGTGTTGGGGGGTGGGTTACCGGGGCAGAGAGGCTGTGTGCGTATAGGGGGGGGTGCATGTCCATTTAGCGATAGGAGGCATCAAAGCTAAACTATACTCCCATTTCAAAGCATTAAGGAGACACCGGAGAAGTCTCCTCATCCCCTGTCAATCTGCTGTCTGTCCACAGCCCACTGAACTGAGGAATTAATGAGCGACATCACACTGGCATCCCCATTGCCACGGCTTTTATGCATAATATTAAATCAGGTAAGTGCTGCACCAACTATGTTTCTCCCAGCTTACCATCTCCCTGTTTAATATCCATCCTTTATCAGTGTGACAGAAGTGCAACAAAGATTTGGTGCAGTCAACCTAGTATTAATGATTAATTCCAATGTGCACAGCAAAGACAATTGAATGTGGATCAGGTAGGCGGTGGCCTACGCCGAAATAGGCTTGCGTTTCTGTACACGTATGAAGCACAATGGCAGTAATACGTATAGCTTAATGCTAAGGCGTTGAGGCTTGCCAGTTCACACATTAAGACGTGTTATGAAAAGAGAATAGCACATTACCTCTTGTGAAAATGGATGTTGCATCAATGTTTCATCACTGGTGACGTCAGCAGAGAAAACCTTATCTCTCAAAAAAGAAAAAAGTCTATATTTTAGATGCGAAAGCTTAGATGAGATGATCGATACCTCACACCAATCTTCTTACATAAGAACGAATGAGCGTGTTTCTCAAAAACGTCAATTCTTTTAATGGATGTGACATTTGTTTGGAGAAAAAAGCAGCTCAAACAACCTGAGTGAAAAAGAGAAGGAAAAAAAAAACACTATGTAGAAAAAAAGAGGGGGTTCACTCCAGGTAACATCCATTGATTTTCCTTGTTAGGAATCAAGGTGCGAAGGTGGTGCAACTCCACGAGGAAGACATCTGGGGGTTAGCGATTGTAAAAGAGTTAGTTCAATGTTTGTTGGCAACTTTACAGCGGTTTATTCTCTCAAATCCGGAGCTCCCCTCACAGCAGGATGTTGCCCACAACACAAACACAGAATTCGTGAAATCCATACATACCTTGACTCCTCTCGAGCAGTCTTCTCATCTTGATCTGTCTCATTCAAATTCCAGCAGTTGAGTGGCCCGGTGCTGCACTGAGCGCAGATGAAAAAAAGCGCAGCTATCCCGGCTCTCTTTAATCTAACGACGCCTTTGAAGCAGCCGCGAAACGAGCGGGACCAGAACAAAGTCGGGTGTTCTTTGCTGAGACGCCGGTTTAGATGACGTGACGGGAAGTGGGTGACATTTTGTGTGTGTGTGTGTGTTTGAGTGTTTCGTGTGTGTCCTTGAGTGTGATTATACGATGGCCGTTGTAAAAAAACAACTAATAGATTCTCAAGTTCTCATTGACTCTCCTTTCTAAGAAGAAAACGTGGAAACCTAGCAAAGATGAAGCATTTCAACATCGACACAACTGCCATTATAAAGCCTCAAGTTTTGCATTTTGTCCGTCACCATCGACCTGTCAATCACAAAGTAGCCATGCCCAAAAGCGTCTATTTTACTCCAAATGGGTCCTCGAGTCCTCAAGTTGGGTTTCTTGAGGTCCATGGGAATCTAAAGGTATACTTTACCTTATGAACATCATGGTGAAGAAGAATTAAAAACTAGTGAGTGAGAGGATAGAATCATGTGCACAATGTTTGCTGAGGTAATTAATCAAATATGAAATAAAATGGGGTAATTTGAAAGGATGCAAGTTTAAGGCACTTCTGCCGCCAGGTACTATAAAAGGTTCTTAAATGTGCACTTGATGACTACATACTATAAATATAATGGCTGTATTGTTCATATTTTCAATCAGAATCTTTGACTTTTACAAAAAAACAAAACTTGGATGAAGACTGTCTGGCTAATGACACACTTCAGCTTCGTGCTTGTACTTAAAGTTGCTCCCAGTTATGAATATGACTTCCTAGATTGCAGAAAGTAAGCATGCATGCTCAAATAAGGGAGAAAAAATAAAGTGACGCCACCAATTATGCTGCCTGTGTGTGTAGTGTGTTGGTGAATGAACAACCTGCAGATGTACATTTGTTCAATCAGCGCTGTTTTGTCCTGCCAACAACAGCCAAATCTGTCATCTATTTTAATATGCAGCAGCACAACCAAGATTGTGTCTTATTACGGAATAAATGACTGATTAGTGTGGGGTAATAGCTGATCATTTTCCATTCATTAAACCTCTATTTACGGCCTCAATTATGCGCTAATGGCTCGTTCAGACTTCTAATTAACTAAGTGAATATTTTTCAGTTTTTTTTCCTCATGAAGGACAACTAACTGTACTCCCGTGTAACTTTAGTCAGATTTAAACAGATATTTCATCACAATCTTTATTTATTCTGCTCTTACTTAGTTAGATATTACTTAAAAATGAAGCATCCCATTCAAAAGATACAACATTTATGACATTGTATGCAAGTAAGAGCCTCTTTATATTTTTTGCCGTATATATTACAAAACCTATGTTGAATGGGACAGTAATGCCTTGAGACTGTTATATTCAAGGATTCTTTGCAGTCTGAGCACTGACAACAGCAGTTGGTTGCAGCTGATTCCATAATCTGGCCGATCTGACACCTGGATTATCCTGAGAGACAAACATTTTCTGTGTCAGTCTCTCCTGTGGGGTGAAGGCTTTGATTAGCCAGCGATGCGCTCACCTATTGATCTGGCTGACTGCTTCCTTATCTTTCTCAGTTATTACTGGTTTACTGCAGACCTCCTGCTAGGCTCAGTTTAGAGCGTTGTGCTGGGAATAGCGGCTCTGCCCTGCTCCGAGGATTCAAAGCTCTGTTGAGCAGAGCGAGAGACATGGTGGAGAAAAAAAGGCTTTATCTTTTATTAAATATTTTATTAAATAGACTCTGTTTTGCATTCATACAAGAATAACAAGAGAGTTTTGTCAGCCAAAAACTATTGATCTTGAGCTGCCATGTCATGGAAAACCTGCAGTATACATTCTGTTAAACACAATGTAATACATCAATCAAGGCCGCAATACACCTTTCCCAGCTGTTTTCAATGGATGTGTTAAAGAATGGGAGCCAATGACCCCCAAGAGAAAGAGAATTATCATCTATGGTTTAGGATTATGGTACTTAGTTTGAGGTAATAATGCAGGTACATGATTTTTCACCATGCTAGTATCATGGCTGTTGGGAAGGATCTGTCAGTCGGTCCATCATGATAAGGTTGAATGGCTTATGTTTTGACAAAGTTCCTGCCTGACCTTAACTGAGCTGCTGGATCAAAACTTGTGTGCTAACAACATGGAGGATAGAAATAACCAGGGTCTTCCAACGACAGAGCTGCTGTATGATTATATATATCAGTTGGCCACAACAATGTCATGTTTGGGCACCAGCAGCCACTGAGAGTGAAAATGATTGACTCCATGTGGTGTCTCTGTGCAGACCACCTGGACGGAGCTCCAGAAGTCATGCTGCACATTCGCTTTAATGAGGCCATCGATATGTGGTCTCTGGGCCCGGTAGCCGCAGAGCTGGCTAATGGGCTTCCACTCTATTCTGGGGAGATGGACTCCGACTATCATTTCCACAAATGGCGGACCAGCCAGGACCCACGAGGAGTTTGATTATGAGATGGGGTGTTATGCTCAGGACAAGAGACACATCAGTCTCGAGGGTCTTGAGGACCTCAAGTAGGTGACGGAGACTGTGGACACCAGAGCGACTTGGACGCTGCAGCTGGATGCGGACCTGTGCTTCGACCCTCCTGGAGGTTCTGTGGATCCTCCCACCTGACACCTGCAACGGGATGATGGACACTGAAGAGGCTGAACCGGACCTTCATCTGGAAGGCTGCCTCATATCAGCAGGACCAGAGTCACAACTGCCTCCTTTAAAACACATTGCTTGCCTAATACCCATCTGCAAGAGCTGGACCTGAAGGCTACTAATCTGCTTTACATTAATGCAATTTATATCCTACAAATTTGTTGAAAATAATAATTAATTAGAACAAGATCGTTACCATGTTCATACAATATGTTCATACAATTTTAACTATTTTTTATGAGCGGTACTGATGCAAATAAATCAGTTAATCAGACTTAATATTTGTGCATTGAGACCAGCCCATCAGTGTGAGAGTGATAGCAGGCTCTAATCCTTTGTTTTCAGATGTAATACTCCACTAAATGCCCTCATAAAGCCTCAGCTCAACTTCTGTAAACACATATTTGTTCCGGTTATATTGGCGTTGGTCAGTGGAATCATTATACATCCAATAAATTAATTAAAGAGTATGTAAATAAATAAATATACCATTTAAGTCAAATGTACATGTATTTCACATTTTAGAAGCCAAGATACAATTGGGCTGTGTGACTTCAGGAAAGTCTATTGACCATATGGATCAATGAATAGTGACTTGTTTTCACCGAGTTACTTCATCCTCCATGAATAGCTCCCTGAATGGCCTACTTGGAAATGGCAGCTCTAACCAAGTGCCATTAGGCCTGATGAAAGCAAATTGATTTCAGTGGCATGAGGATTTCAAGTGCCTCCCCGAGATTATCCTAAACACAGGGAGGATGCGCTTTCTTTCTCTTTTTTGTTGGGAGGGCACAGATGGCGCTCCCTTTCCCCATAGTCCCCGTGAAGCGGTGAAAGAAGAGGACGGGAAATGAGACAAAAAAAAATCAGGTGTCACTAATTGATCCGGCTTTATGAGAAGCTGTGATGTTGTAGTCGACTCATTGGGACCCGAGGGCCAATGATGCTGAGAAAACAATGAGGTGACACACTGCTTAAAGCTCCACCATACTCAAACGGTGAATAAACAGAAAGGCTGTATTGTGTTATTATAATTCAACCTAAGGGGACCATGAATGTTTGTACCAAATTTCATGACAATCTGGTAGTTGTTGAGACATTCCACTCTGAGCCCAAATATAAACCTAATGGTGGTGCTAGAGCAATAGTCTGGGTATCACCAAAGTCAGTAGGGTTTATCCTCTGGGAAACATGAATGTCATGGCAATCCATCTGATAGCGGTTAAGACATGTAGGCCTATAGCTGCTGCTAACGTGGCTTAAAAGTGTTGTGTAGCCTCAGTAAGCGAAAACTTGAAAGACTTTCAACCTTTGCGTCCTCTGGTAACCCCGACAAAGATCTTTCAAGTTCGATTTTTCTTTCATATCATTCATCCATTTCATCATTAATTCATGAAGTTATTCAAGAATATTTCTGAAATGGTTCAACTCTGCAATCTCTAGTTTCACAAACTTTTGGCTTTAGGTAAAACCTACACGAAAGAGGATAAGTCCATTTCATCCCCTAAATAAGGTGTTTTATCGTATATGTTGTCTCTATTCGGAGTGTGTCTGACTTATATAGTCAAAATTGTTGAAAACACCTCCATACACTTGCAGCAAAGGCGTTTTTGAAGGTTGAAATCAATAAAAGATTCATCTGAGCGAGAAGAGATAAGTTGGTGTGGAAAAAAATAAATAAAAAATGAAAAGAAACATTGAGGGATATCAATAAAAACAGCTTAAATCCGAAGCAGCTTATTTGACAACACAACGGAGAAGTGTTTGCTTTCCATCGATTTACGCTAATTAACTGTTTCACACAGCGGAGCTCTGTAAATATCAGCCCAACAACCAGTCGATAAAGACCAACCGTCCTACGTTGTAAATGTTGCATTCGTCTCCCGCACCGATTTGACAAACTTCCGCGCGTTTCGCGCTCTCATCGATCCGCTCGCTGTTATGAGAGAATTTGTCACGTAAGTCATCGCCACCGGACTGCATCGACAGATTTCCATAATTGCTGGAGCAGGGCCCTCTCGTGATCTGATGGAGTAATAGTCTTGTGAGTAATTGCCATTCGAACAAAGTGAGGCTGAGTGGGGAAAGGGGAGCGTAGCTGAACATCTGTTAAAGCGCGGTGTAGTAAACACAGGTTGTAAATGTATTTACAGACAATAAGCCACTCATATAAATGTCCACAGCATGCAAATGTTGCTGTTAGCTTACACATTTGAAATGTAATAAGGAGATCATGTCAATTTTGTGTTTACACCTTTTTTTGTGATGCCCCCAAGTAAAAAGAAGCAATGAATTGTTTAAATTCATGACTATTTCTTGTCAAACAGAGATGGCATGTCAATGCATCACAGCAGTTGTTAAACTGGTACATACAATTCCATCATAACCAATAGACATCATCACCCTAATTACAAAAATTGGATCCAGATCGTAAAACACATTTTCTTGGTGCCATTTGCCTCGAGCACACATTAACACTCCCGTACAGTACAGTTACACTGACTTCTACAGTGTTAAAGGAATACACGCCAACAGTAAAGCTCCTTTTTACATCATTCAAGGTGTCCTCATCACATCTCTCCTCCTGCTTTACTGTATTTTCATGTTTTTCTCCTTTCCCCCAACTGGTTTGCGTCTCCTCACATCGAAAGCCTCGCTGCAGGGCTCTTCATAATCACGTAATCCATCCATTCACTAGATGGAACCTCCTTAAATCCCCCTTATATTTACTCACATGCTCTCCTCGGGGGTGTCGGGACCAACTAATAAGCAATAAGCTACAGCGGAGCTAATGCTACGAATCCTGCAATCCTTCATCACTGATAGGGGAAAGACCCGAGGAAAGCCGTAGGGGGAGAGAGAGATAGACATGGCTATTAACACTGGACCACCTCAACCGCGTGTGCATTCGAACATCCACGTGTGCAAACAGACACGCACACACATGCTAAGGGCCCCCCATAGACAACTTCTATCTCTCGGGCCCTGCTTCTCTCTCTCCCCATGTCTGAATCACAGGGCCATATGTCTAAATTGTGTGTCAACACACAATCTAAATGCAAATGGTTAATCGTCTCTTCTGTAGCCCACAGCCTCCCAGGAATCAATGGGCACCCCCGGCAGACATTCATGCTGTTATTAGGTTAGCGGGGGGAAGCGATCACAAGTACAATCAAATAATTAAACCTGCATTTTTAAAAACCCTCTATTGCTTTTGCCTCGCCTGTGAATGGCCAAGGGACTCTTTTGCTGCATGTTGGCTCCAACCAGGGTTTGGGTTGTGCAAGGAGCATCGTTTTGTAAAATGTTTAAGTATAACTGCTGCATTATTAAGGAGAAGTTGGGTGTAGAATATTTAAAAATGTATGTTCAATATGCAATACATGTTTGCGTTTTCTTTCTATACCGTAAGAAAAGCTTAATTACATTTAACATTACATTGCATTCGGCTGTGCAGGCATTTAACCTTTTTTTCCCAACACCAATGCATTAGCTGCTCTCTTCATTTGATGTAACCCACAAGGGAATCGATCCTCAGAGCCAGACCACCAATTATTGGGGGGTAGTTTAAGTCTGGCACTCCACTGTGGGAAGAGGAGTCCCACACACTGGAGCCTGTGGTAATTAGGAGGGCAGGATGCCACACCAGAAGCTGCTTCTCGTGGGTCTAATATCAAGTCACGTGTGATAATTGAAAAAAAAAAATGTTAATTTGTAACCACAACCAGCTTCTTCTTGGTGCTCGTTAAATATATTTCCCATTACACTGGACAGCAGCACGATGGAACCGACACGTGTAAGTATTTTATATCATCGGGCTTTGAGATGCGTCCTGACAATGATGAACCATGAATAATTCTGCACGTTTCCCTCATTGAAATCCCTTTAGAGCGGATCTGTGGATACCGCAACCGTTCCACAGTGTCTGACTTAGCCTATGAAGTTTCTTGTTAACACATAGCACATCATGCCAATGATAACCTACATTTCATCCAGACAAGTTGAGGGGTGGTTAAGGTTCTTTTTGGAGGAGGGGCAATAAGGTTTAGCATGCAATTATGCAAAGAAAAAAAAGAAGCTCTGGGGGAATCCCTGAACTCAAACTAAAGGCTACAGTATCCAACTTGTGGCTTGCAGCCTTTTTCCCGTTTTTGAATAATTCCTAACTTCCTGAATTAATAATTGCCTTCACATTACTGAAAAACACCACACATACCAAGGGTGGGGCTGTTAAAAAAACCCCCACAATGTATTGATTCCAGTGCTTCAAGCATTTGATCATTGGAAACTGTTTTGGAAGCTTTATCGGCTGAATCAAAAAAAGGCGATAGTGTTTTCTTGCATTAAGGCACGAATCCCAAAAGGCTGTGAAATGTGCTGGCTTAGCTACCAGAGGGGCGACGGAGAATATCGTAGAGACGAGAGAAAGAGTTTAATGTACTTTGAAGCGCAACAAAAACATGCAAGATTGCAGCTGCAGAAATCCGTTGCTTTCTTTAAACAAGCCAACGCATCACAAAGACGACTAATTCACCTCGAGGCACCGAGCGCGTCCTCCAGTCAAGGCCCCGCCCTTTTCCGTGTACGGTACACGTTTGCGTTGCTGAGCATCTGTCAAAATACATATTCTCCCCCCGAAGCATTTCGGAGACACCTCCATCCAAGGACAAATCAATTACCAGTGGAAAGACGGGCAGATGGTTTTGAAGGACGTCGGTGCCTGTGCCTCAGGTGAGAGGCATCGGGAATGGCAGCGAGCAACTGTCAAGTAGGATACTCGTCTGAGTGCTTCCCTGATGTCATCTCCCTGAGAGCCTCCGCCAATATCAGATGCGCGCCGCCACAAAGAGACAGCTCGCAGCTTACTGTGGGAAGCAGAAAATCAACGCTGAGAGAGAGAGGGTGGGAAGAGTGAATATTTCATAGACGTATTATCAAACTGAATCCCAGATTAGCATTTCCTTCCAAACTACCCCAGGTGATGCTAAAACGCCTCTGTGGAAAAGTGGCTTCATGAATGTTTGTGCGCCCGGAGAGAGAAAGCGGGAGATCAAAATGTGAATAATTAAAAAAAAAAAAAAACTATATTGCAAAAACACAGAAAAGGCATGCTGTATGTGAGCTTATCTTTTGTCCCCGCCGATCATGAAAGGGACAATACATCAAAGTGGCTAATTGGGTGATTTCCCCAGCATCTTTTCATTTTTTACCTTCTGACTGATGAGATAACAAGCTAACTGAATTAGCCTAGCAGCTTATCTGCAGGTAACCAGGGGCGACCGTCCGGTTGGTTAATAATTGGAGGGAGCAGGTACAAAGGCAGCCATTTTGAGAACCTGTGGCGAGGAATGATAGAGGACCTGGAAGCCTATCAGTTAAAAGACTCATTGTCATCCATTCAGCCATAATTAAGGAGCACAATGGCGAGAGGATGCAGTACACAGTGGCTAGCATGGAGAGACAAAGCGCTATAGACAAAGCGGTAAAGATGGGAAATCATTAATTATAAGACAAAAACGGGGGAGGACAGCAGAAGCTCAGAGCACTTCAACACTAAAGGCGAACAAAGGCTGATTTAGTATAAATTCGGTCCACAAAAAAGCATCTCCTGTTTGCACAAGGCTGAATGTCAGTGGCAGGCTACCAGCGTTTAAGTAACATTTAAATTCCATGTAAAAGTCTACGCTTCACCTCCTAAGTTAACATCTTACGGCTCATGTCTGATTCTTCTGACTGTATTTCAAAATATTACCCTCCATGCAGTACATCAACTTCCAGCACGGCCCAATCACGGAAATGGACTCTGCATATCAGTCGAGAAAAAGATCCTAATGCTGGCTAATTGAGATTCATGGCTTCAAATACCAATCAGATAAAGTGATTAAGTCTTAGCTTGTCCAGATCTTTAAATCACGGCTTCCCCTCCCAGCGCATCATCCTCTGATAGTCCACGTCTCATCATTTCATTATTAATCTCTCTTTGTTTTGCGTCGCTCCCTCGAGAGCGCAGACTTGGCGCTATTAGAATATGTAATTATTTCTCTGCAGCCTGCGTAAATCTAAACAATCTATATCTGTCCTTGATCCCCCCAGTGAGCTTGAGGCGTGCCGTACAGTGTTTCGACCATGTATAAAGATCACCACGATACACATTCACACTTACAGCCGATTGCTCAATTTTCAAGTGCGGTGCTTCACTGTTGTCACGCATTTCAAAGTGAAATGGCAATGAAGGCGCCACTCACAGCTGGTAAAAGTGAATACGCATTTCAGAAAAAGGGAAGAACAAATCATTTTAGAGCCGTTTGTGGAGACATGGCTGTATGCCTTCATATAATCCAACCCATCCTCATTCACTGAATACTCTGCCAGGAGTCCTTTTGTCAACATTTCTATAGTGAATACAGCAGCAGGCTATAAGGCTATAATAGAATGACAAAACAATCCAAGTGTGCTATGTGTTTTATAATGTGGACCAAGACTTTCCAAACAGAATATTGTTGAGTGTAATAAAATTTGGTTATAATGCAGAGCATTAGGACGAATTCATAATAGAATATTACATTCTTGGCATTTCATCTTTCTGAGATTATGGAGGTGAGCAAAGGTCGGACAGATTGCACGCAGGGATGACATTCAGCAAAGGTTCTGTTCCATATTTGGACTCCACCACGGGGTGCACACTCCAGACCCCTGATCCACCGGGAAACCGCATTCCTTCCATCAAATCTTTGACTTGAAGATGCCCCTCAGTGTGTTTTATAGACGTTACCTAATAAACAGGCGGAAGTTTGTTTCTCTCATTACGCCAGCGTAATCACAATTAGGTTTTTAAACGCGTTGACAAAAGAATCATTACCAGGAAGTGGAAGTGACCTTGCCCCGCGGTGATGGCTTAATGACTGTTGACCAGTATGGAGAGCCTGAATCACCAGTCATCCAAATTTAAAGCTTTAATCAGCGTTGGCCAATTTAACCGACGGTAAGCCCGTAGCCGGGCGCCTGACAACTGAAATAGTGTTCACTTCCACAAAGACTGTGTCGTTTTATGGTGGCACTGAATCAAAAAGGAATTAAGCACTTTGCAAACACAACATTACTATGATGAGCTCGGGGGAAATTATGATCAGAAATTGTCATCATAATGCATGCATGGATACTTCTGGTTTGCCATCTGTTTTTATCGCTCCCCAGTGAACAAAGAAAGGGAGAGAATTTTAGTCTACGGTAAGTAAGTCTTCGAGTGGAAGACTTACTTACCGTCAGTGTTCACTAAAAAAAGGAGTCACCAGCTGTCGTGTTCGAGTTCATACGTGTGGCTCAGTCAAATGATATTATAATCGCCAAGACAAAAATCTCTGCACCTTTTTCATTTTCAATTCACTTTATCCATAAATGTATCTCGGGGGGGCCAGCTGCTCTATTGAAGACGTGAGTATCTTTTCTTTTGGGCTCCGAAATGTTAATTAAACCATAAATTGAATCTAGCCATGAAAAAAAAAAAGCAACAGCCCATATCTATGATCGGTATAGGAGAAATGGAGTTCAGTGTAAAAAGGGAGGGGTCCATTGATCTTGACTTTGAAGAACATTAGGCCGGTGGCCGAGCACGGTCCGTCCCTCTCGCGCACACACGCACAGGAACGTTCCATCGGACGTTAAATTAATTTCCCATTCCGAGTCATTAACCTCTTAATGAATGAGTCCTTAGAAAGTGCAATCACTCCATCGGACGGCATTCAGGGCGCCGATTTCACTTCTGTTTCCATCAGAGCGGCGGCACATTCGGGGGGAAGTCATCGCGGCGTGTCACGACCTTGACTGCAGTCTGACTGTTGCGTTCCGTTTTGAAATGCCCGACGTCTCCTCGCCGTTCGTCTTCAATCGAGACGCTGCATGCTGAAGACCCAAACGCGCCTTTGTTATTTAGCTTTGTTAGCCCTGTCTCTCTCCCAGCGTGTCTTCACGTCCGTTCTCCTAAAAGCACAAGCCGTTCCTTTCCTCCCAAAGTGGCTGTGATCTGAGCGGCGGCCTGGGATCTGCTGCTCACATAGAATGTCAGCGCTGAGGACTCTGCGTATTCCAGATCAAAGTGAGGTCTGTCTGAGTAGCTGAAGTGCCCTTAATGTGTTCGTCCCAGCAGGAGGATCCACAGGCTGGTTCTGCTTGCCTCACTGCTGCTGGTTCAAGATTCTTTCTCTTGGGCACATTAAAGACCTTAAAAAAAGGACTTGTATTTCCATGAAATGCTTAGTTTTTCTTGCAGAATGTGTAGGCTACGGGACACGATTTTTGGTATAGTCTGAATAGTATTGACCAATCGTGATTGAATGCAGGTAAACGGTCCGCGTGGAGAGCAAAAGAAGCCGAACGCATGACAGTGCTTGAGCTTTTTATCAGCTGAAAATAACCTGGCTACTCTTGGAACAACTCTATCTCTGTCTTGTGACTTGAGTTGCTAATCGGACTGTAAATAATGGCCAGCGTACGAAAAATGGACGTCTTGGCCCGGATATCTTCTAGCAACACGAGAACCCCAAAAACCTCTGGGGATCTAATGGCTTGAGGGGAAGTTTACATTCCACAATTTAAGTTAAATTGCACATGATTTGTTAAAGTGAATAAAAAAAGGTTGTGTATGTGGTATATTTAAAGTTTTAGGCCATTTAGTTTGGGATCAATAACATAAAGTTGGAAAAATTTGCAAATGTCCTGTCTTTTATCGCGCCAAACAAATGATTTGGATGAATTTATTTCAGCTGGGTCATTGGGACACGTAATGTAATCATTGCACCTGGTCTAAAGTGATGACTGATGTATTTAAATAGGAATAAACAGAGTGTGTCTGAAAACAAATTACTCCAACTTTATGGGCAACAAATATATAACTTCACTGCCAAGCATAGTTTCCATTTTTATTTCACCCTGGCTTCATCCTCCCTTGGCTTCCTTCCCAAGTCTCCCCAGACAGTGTGAATCCATCTCGGAGGTAGATAATCACGCGTTTTTTTTCTCCCCCAATTACATCCTCTTCTCCGTGTTCCTTCGTTAGTGAGGCCTCGTTAGTGCCGTGTGATGCTATCAGCTGATAGATAACAACCATCAGCCTCATATCCTGTCTCGCATCCTCCGCCCGGAACATCAAGCGCGCCGAGCCCCGATAAACATCGCTGATAAACTCTGAATGCATTTGATTACCAGTGACTTGGAGCCCCGCCAAGACGCCTCGCCATTAGTCGCGCCGCATTTTTACTCATTGACATAATTTAGCCCGCCAAAAAAAAAGGCAGTCGACGGGAGAGTGTATGTGACGGCAAATCGTCTTCATGCGTCACGGCTTTTACCTGGGGGAAATAATAGAGCCGTAAACAGATTGAGAAACAATGGAGCATTTAGACTCCTCCAATTAGTCACATCACTAAATTATGGCATTTGTGTTTACGTGTGTATTCCCGTTTACGTGCGAGCCCTAATGGCGCACTTTCACCTGTCCATCACATAAGATAATGGGGGAAGTAAAGGGCTTTAATTAACGGAGGGGATTGTTATCGTCATGGGAACAGATGCAATAGGGTGTTACTGACGTGTTTTTAGCACCTTGAGAGGTTTGAGAATTACACAAACACACACACACACACAGCTTTAGAGCCTTACATGTGTGTTCAGGCAGATCAATAGGTGCTCACTATAAAATGGACCCATGGCGTAAATGAACACACCAGGGAGCTTGTATACAAATACACAGCAACAAGTAGTGCGTCGTGTGTATTATTTTCATATCTATGACATAAATATATACTTTAACGCTGTATTATTAAGTAGTAGCCTCTAAAAACTCAAAAACTTTTCCTGGCACAGCTTTTACTTACGTATCTATTATACATAGATAAGTTATTATGGATTGTCAGGTGGTTTAATACATCGTATAATTCCCTTGCACTCCATGCCGTTGGCTAAATGTAATTCCGGTGATCTAATGTGTTGTCATTCACTTTTTACTCGCACATCTTTCAGACGAAATGTTTGAAACGTCGAAGTGTGTTCCAAACAAAAGGTAACACAGTGAAAGGGACACATTTATGTGTGAAGACTTACTATTACTGTTGTCTGGGTTCTGAGATGTCGGTAAAGTCAGGGAGCATACAAGTTTTAAAGCTTTCATTTTAATAATGTAATGGTTCTTTGCTTAGAAGCGTGTCAATCTTTTCCACTATTCAGGATTAGGATGATTCCAAGGGCCCAGCAATGACAGGTTGGTGGTTTTGGTTTCATAAGGAGTTTGTAAACCACACTGTACAAATACATGGAGACGGGTTTGTATCTGTAATTCCCCACCTGTGCCTCTAATTTCCAATTTATATATCAACATTTGCTTTCGCTAACAACATGCACGATCCTTACATTCATTTGCAAATCGTCCATCCACGCGTTCACAATGAAAAGTTAGGCTGATTGTCGTTTTGGTGAACACGACCTCAAATAAAAGTAGACTCTCTCACTCTGCCGCCGAATATGACTAATTAAGTGCGATTTCCCTTTTCGGGCGCTGCCAGCTCTGACACGAACACAAAGACCCAGAATACAGTACACACACACACACACACACAAATATATGCACACAGACAATAGCCTCCAACACCCCTCCAGCCTGGTAGGTAATTGCTGTCTATGGGGGGACAGGTGCTTCTACAATAGAGCGCCAGTGTCCAGGCAGGCTCTATTCACTGCCACTGTAATTACCTAATTGAAAACCTCACAGGGGAAAGACAGAGTGTGTGTGCATGAGAGAGGGAGAGAGTGCGATTGTGGAGAGTTAAATAAAAAAAGAGAGAGGAGAAAGGAAAAGATAAGGTTTGGGCTTTTGGAATCCAATAAAGCTATATATTTCACAGCACATTCGTAAACACACATATGCTCGCATAACATCGGTTTTGCAGCCATGGACGAATATTCCCATGACCACACACACACACACACACACACACAGAGTTATTTTCTGAAATGGACCACTCTGGGGGTAAATATTGTCGAGCTGTGATTGAGGCATGGAGTGAAGGAGGGAGCAGTAATGGGAAATCTATTGTTGCGCGATGAGGATGCGGCAGGGAGAAGAGGAGTAGGGTCAGGGTACGCTGGGATATAAAGGCGGCGTGGTCACTCTCAATTCTGATGTCAGACGCCTCTATCTCAGAGTCCCCCACTGCTTTGGCTTTAAGTTTTGTATAAGGGATCTATAGACGGGGAGAGCAGATGATGTGTGTGTGTGAACATGTGCATACAAATGTGCAGCTTTGTGTTTCCTGTCCTACTGAAAAAAATGTCATCGGAATATTTTGTATTAAAAAATAGACCTCATTCTGTGATTTATATCACATCAGTGCAAAGAGTCTAACCCTGTTTAAAACCTTAAAGGAATAGTTCAACATTTTAGGAAATTTGCTTCCTCGCTGGGGGTTAGATGAGGAGATACACTCTCATGTTTGTACGGCTCAGCAGGTGAGATTAGTCAACAACATCAAACATTTCCTTTTTTTAAAGAACATAACTCACTGAAAAGAACGTGTGCTTTTGATGCTAGTTTTTATGTTCACACAGCAAATCCAGGTGCTCAAACCACTTCACCCCCCCCCCCCCCCCACATGCATTCCCATTTTGTTGCAGGCAGTAACTCAACAACCTCCCATCCTCGAAAAAGACAATCATGTCTCGTTATTGTCCTTGAATGCGTTTATCTTATGGCAGCAGTGTGCGTTTGGCTCTTATGTGTGCCTACGGTCTAGTACAAAGCAAGGGAGCTCACATCCCCGGGGCTAACGTTTCCCAGACTCTCTCTCTGTCTCACACACACACACACACACACACACACACTGAAATGTTTGGAGGTGAGAACGTCGACAACGCAATCCGTCTTTGAAAACATTCTGTTGGCATTTCATTAAAAAAAAGGGAAAAAATTAGCATGTTTGATGAGCACATGGGGGTATTGTTGTATCTGCAGTGTGGTTTGTCTTTGGAAGTTTGCGTGCCCTCTGATGGGTGCAGGACTACAAAGAAAACCAGGCGTGAGAAACTGGGTCAGACATTGAGGTGGGTGTAAAAAAAATGTAGATTCTTGCCCCAAATAATAATAATTCATATGATTTATATTGTGTTTTTTAGGTGACACTTTAACATTAGATGCTGGACAAAGAAATACAGAATTCAACAGTAAAATAAAACAAAATAAAATACTCAGACACGAGTGGAAAAGAGAAATACAAATTATAACTTAGGAATGCAAGAATAGACAGGACAATGGGATGGCAGGGTAAAATAAATGAAAAAAAAAGAACGAGGCATAACATTTGGCAGAATTCCTGATAATAGTTGGACATTCCTGAGTGACGCCTCCCTTGAAAGCGGCCAGATTTAACAGAGACGCACTTTGGCTTTGGCTGCTTGGCATTTGCCAGTCTGACAAACACACACACAGCAACTAGGCTGCGAAGTAAATAAACCAATCTGCTGAAATTCCTGTCTCACTCACCCTGTCTCTCTCTTCATGTCACGTACCCAGATTCATTCCAACATGTCATATTTCATCTCGCTGGGCATCAAATGTACCCCGGAGTCACACACGTGTAAATAAAGCAGCGTAGAACATGACATTCTGTGTGTGGAGAACAGTCAGGCCTCTCTCTCTCATCTCCTACAGCAGTGATATGTAGACCCTATTACAACATGTAAATGACCCCCTACTGTGCAATCTAGGAGGACGATGTGACACACGTGCTCAAATGTGTCGTATACATATATATATATTATACCGTAGTGAGTGAGCACATGTGAGATCCTAAGCTGTCAGGATTTGACAGATGCCGTCGTGTCTTCTACGTGGCGAGTCGCATGGATGAGAGGAACTTCTCCTTAAGATCAAAGCGAACACTCACTATAAATGACACACGTGTACAAGCACGGGCCGAAGCCAGCAGAGCCCATATTGAAGGATCTGCCGCTTTCTAACGAGGCCTGATGATTGTAGAAATGATCATTTCTCATGCTGCGCTTTATCCGCCTCTTTAGGTTCTTTATCGTTTTACTTCAGTGGTTGTTTACCCTGATTTGATCAATGAACAGGGTTCATAACGAGCCCACTGCTTTATACCCGGAATGAGGTTCCTTTTCCCAAGAAATCTCCCTGTTGCTATTTCTTTTTTTGTTGATACACCATTAAAAAAGGTCCATCTCTTGTTTTTCAGGAAAAGCAATAACCAAAAGATGGAGCTCTGAAGCAGCAAAGTGCCCTAATTGCTATATTGGCTATGACAGCCTTGTTCTTTTCTTTCATCGCTAACACACTCCATCAGCCGTTGCTCTGTCCTCCCACTATGCACTCATCTCGCCTCTTCAACATTTTGTCCTGTGACAGTGGGAAAAATGGCCAACCTAACCTGGATTTAAAAAGAAAAAATAAATATATATTTCTTTCTTTCTCACACACACACGAGCACACATTTAATTACTCTGTGATGTGCCCATTTCCTCCTCATCTTCCACTCTCCCCGCTCTGACCCCACTCCAAACGCTGGAGGTCACGTATTTATTTTAAATAGTTTCTCTTCCAGCCGCAATGGCACAAAAGGAATAAAAAAAATAAAAAAAATCGTGGAGTTATTTATTATGATATAAAACATGTAGTTTCGGGAAAATGAAACCTTGGGAGGATGGACGGTATTGAATTTTTCAACGTGGTGCTCAATCCCAGCCATTGTCTGCCTCTCCCCGGGGACGCGGCCTGTTACATGTTGCATTTAAGAACACGGGTCAATAAAGGTAATTGATAAGCTCTCATACGGATATATAGTGATGAATGAAGGATATTTCTGCTGCGATGGATCAAACCGGCTCTGCGGCCATAAACGGGCGGTTGCATCGCCCACCTAATGGGAATAAGCATAAACTCATTCTCCATAGTCAATGCAATACAGTGTCACAGACGGGCACATATACGGCCGTGTTATTGGTCCATCACTTACACTTTATGAGCGCTGAAGCAGCAATGGTGCAGCAGCTCCAGTGGCCTAGTCATAGATTATTGGCAAGTCCATTGATCTGCCCAAGGAGGCAACAGAAACGTAGCATCAATCATCTTCACGCTGGATCTTTATAGAATAAACTAACAAAGATGTTGGTTATTTGTATTTTCTGATGTTACAGGGAGCCTATGTGGTGAAATTAAAGTGAAAACAATGGCAGGAGTTATTTCTCTGTTATATTTCCCTCCTTCAAAACAAATGTTGAAAAAGGTACCTTAACATTATCTTTCTGAACATAAACGAACATATAAAATAAAAATGCTGCCATCTAGTGGTGAGACAAAATTCAAATGATCTTTAATGTAAAACACACATATGACATAAGACATAAACAAGTTGACACGTCACAGAGAATATCCTCACATTGCAACCACACCAACATGAGCACTGGTAGTAACATTTTGAATTCAACAAAATACATTCAATGGTGCAAAACTCCATAATTATAGTACTAAAAAAAAAGAAATGCTTTGGCATCAGGAGAGGAACTTGTAGCTTATTCAGTCACGATGCTGACTGTCCTGTGTCATAAACCAACAGGATTTTTAACATATCAGCATATCCATAAAAAAAAAGTACATAGTATCTACATATTCAGCAATGTGCCAGAAAACATGCCTGCTCAAAGTTGCATACGGAAACTGACGCTTGATTAGCGTCACGTGACCTTTCACTATACGAATCGCCCCATTTTGAGATTTTTTTTCAAAGTAGACACAAAAAGACACAAAAAAGTACTGTGATAAGAGTTTCTGTGTGCTCAGCCGCTGTAGAAAATCACACATGAAGAACTCTTCCAGAAATTGTTAACACAATCTGTAAACAATTTCTGAAGCTACTTCTCTCGGTCTCGTTGGTGCTGAAGTGGTTTCTGAAGGCTGGGAAAGTGTTTCCAGTGCACACGTCTCTCTGAAAGCCTCAGTCCAGTTCTGATACGATTCTTTTGACTCTATGAATAAAGAGTGTTTCGCAGGGTTCAATAAATGCTCCAATATGGAGTCAAGAAGCTACTCTTCCAAACTTTTACACATCTGTTGCACCATGAGGGTTTCTCACCACATTTGTGGAAGAAGAGACTAGATACTTGCTGTGTTTTTTAAAGGATGTTATATAAAAAAGTTGTGTATGTGTGCAATAGAAAGAAACACGAAAAACATTGACAGTCGATTTCAGGCATTTACATCACGCTCTTATCCAGAGCAACTTAAAAAGAGGTGAGCACTTATAAGTCTCAGTTTGAGACAATCTCAACTGTGTTTTGGAGCTTAATAAACTAAAAGCTCCACTCATTAGTTGTCCATCTTTGGACAACTCGGAGTCATTATTATTGAACAGTAGCTGGAGTGGTTGCATTTTTTTGCATATCAGTCAAAAACAAAAACCCTGCTGTTGAAATCGGGTTTCATTCAGCTCACAAGATTAGACACAAACTGTCCGGCTTCTTGCTCAAAGGACACAAAAATCTGACCGAACTCAAAGGAGTCATTGTGATTCGGTTTCGTCACCGTCCACGTGGGGACTTCCTGTTGATGTTTGCCAGGCTGTGTGCCAGTCTCTTAGTGAGGAGTGCATGTGATTTACCACAATAAGTGTGTGTCGTCTTCAACAGCTCCTCTTCCAGCGGATCCAACAGGGAAGTCACTGGGTCGGCGCCGAAAGGGTACTGGAAAGGTGTGAGATGAATTTGGTGTGATGTATTTGAAATGTACTGATCTTACATGTTGAAACATTCAGTGAAAGAGAAAGGATCCAGATAGAAAGGAACATTTAAAACAGGGAGTTGTACAGAATATAAATGCAGACTTGTATGCTCCAGTTTCTATGGAGGAGTGGGCTCGGAAAACTTGGGAGCAGCTGAAACGACTATCAAATCTCCCCCGAGGACGTCTCTGTACCTCCTACTGGTCCAGAGGAATTGATCTGTTTCCCTCAGTAAGTAAGCAAAGTGGTGCTTTGGGCGGCGTTTGGGTTTGGGAGGATATCTTTCCCTGGATAAATGAAAAAGAAAATCTGCAAGGCACGCTGAACTCAGAAGGGACTCCAAATCAAATCGGATCGGTCATCCGGGCGAAAACATAAAAGCAGCCCACGTTGTTGGGAGTGGGTTTTTATGCTATAGGCTTACCGTCCGGTGATAACCGGGGCTTACAGAAGAACTTTCATGTCTTCCCAATAATGAAGGAGCCTTTACTATGCTCCGAGGAAATCAAAGGGGAATTACCATTTTTTATGCCGGCTCATTTGCTTGCGGTCGGGTCCCCGATATCGGGTCACAAAGAGAAATGGCGTTTTTATGAGCACACACACATGTGCACACATGCGTTGGTCATAAAGTTGCATTTACAGTTGCTGTATTGATTTTGTGTGGCTGATGGGCCACTGTTGGTGTGTAGACTCCGACTCTAAACGTACCATCGGCTGTAAAATTTAACTGCTTCTTCCTGGGCTCAGCTTCTTTTTTTTTTTTGCGGTGGCGGAGGGAGGAGATGCTTTATGATGGGACAGACAGCTGTGAGACACAGACAGGCAGACAGACAGGGTGGAGCACTGCTGTTTGTATTTCCATTTCTTTGTGTGAGGACACAGGGCACGGACACTGATTTATAGACATTTGTCTCCAGCTTATTAACATAGAAAACAACTTAATTTATCAGGAGAATTGACATTTATGGATATAGATTAAATCAACAATTTAGATGATCAATTAATTATTAAGGTAATTTATCATGCACAATAATAATCATTAACTGCTCCTAGTGTCTCAGGTTTTTAGGCTGTCAATTTGAAGATGTCACATTGGGGATCTGATTTAGATTTCACTATTTTGTGTCTGGATTTAAAAGATTAACCAGGAAGGATTAACTCAAATAGAAAATAATCATTCATTGTAGCCCAACATAAATTACATATTTATCTGTCTGGCTGTGGGAAAGATTATATCCTTAATTTGCTGCAGTAATGTGTGTTTCAGTAGGTGGGCGTGTCATGATTTTGGGAGAACAGACTGCTTAGCTTGTGGCTGATTGGTCACCTGATCACACACCTGCTCCATATTGGTAATCAGCCCCAGTATGAACATGTTCTCCAACCTACCCCTCACCATTTCTTTGTTGCCGAAGCTTCCCAGAAGCTTCTCCTTTAAGGTTCCTTTAAGTTTCCTTTAGGGTCAGGTTGGGAATTGCAGATGGGAGCATAGGATTTGTGATGTCGGTGCCTGACCTGCTTCACATGATTGTTTGTGAGGGTATATTAATCCGTGGACTGAAACGTGGTCACTTGGTTCTAGTTTTGAACTCAAAATTTAGTTTAATTCCTCGAGGCAAAGTCTTTGCATAACTGGAAAATAAGAACGAGTGGGACTCTGATGTTACCCCACACAGAACAATGTAGCATCAAGTGATGTTACTGATCCACCTGAACATTTTCAGTCCACCTTAACTGAACCACATATATACGCTAGCATACAGTTATTTGTGGAGCAAGTTTCCATGACTTTTTCAAAACTTCTCCAGCCCTTGAAATTGCTATTTTCAAATACTTTTCCATGTTTTTCATGACTGTATGAACCCTGAGGGTGCATTGTGTCCCGTAACACTACACATACTGCCTGAGGTTCTGCTGCAGATGAACAAGCAAGAGAACAATGAAATGGTCTGCCCTGTAAGCTGAAACGCACAGAAGATCAATCCCGGCAAACCAGACTAAATCACACATCTACGGAAGTATACCGTGAATACCCACATGGACTATTATTGGGTGTGTTGGTGCGTGATATACGTGGGGTTAGAAGCACACGTAGCGGATCCTGTCCTCGTGGGCACGGGTCCGGATCAGCCGTCCATCTGATCTATGTTCAATGCTCTGTTAATAGGAAAGCAATGAGACTTCAGGCGTTGATGGCTTCATTAAGTAAATGCCACTGGTGTCGTCGATATCATTACACTCCGGGTAAACAACCCATAAACATCCTCATGGGGGAAATTAGCTTTCACTCTAACCTTCTGGAAATGGTGGACATTTGTTTTCCGGATGTGGACCGCGTGATGTCACGTCTTTAGGGTTGTCTCATGTGGGAGGGTGATGGAACAGGGGAGCAGGCGTGTCACCGGGGTTATAAAAGGGGGCCACCCACTAAATTACACCTATGACACTGTGAAAAGGCTTAGCCAGCTCTTTTATATGCACCCAGGGGACTTTTATTTCCCAGAATGCCTTTTAGCCAAACTTTCTGCATTCTGTATGTGTGGATGGAAATAAAAACTGTGAAAGATCAATACCTCGACTAACAGAAGAAAGCTTTTCCATTCTCTTGCTGGACTGCAACACGGGGCTGCCTCCTGCTCCCATTAATATCAGCCTGTGAGCTGAGATAAAGCCCTTGAAGCCTCAGGGTCAAACACTAAATCCTGACCCTTTCCAGTTATCATTTAAATGTATGGAATTTTTTAGTATTAAACGTAATTTTCGACCATCTGCGCACATCTCGATATGACGTTGTGATATCTTCTTTTGGTCTTCGATAAAAACGCAATAGATCACAAAAAGGCAATGGCACCTTCAGTAGTTTTTTTTTGTGTGCGTGATGCAGATGGGAGATCGTGAGCGATATATAAAAGTATTAAAAGATAAATGGACGTGCAGTTAATTTTATGCACTGATGACAAATTTAGGTGATAACATTAAAGCGGATACATCTTGACAGATGATGCATCAGCTGTTGGAGTTCAACGTTAATACAGCCCATTTCAATGTCTTTTTTTTCTTCATCTTTAATATATTTTACTGCTACTAATTTCTCTGGTCTGAACGGTGCATAAATGTGTCAAATCCATGTCCTGGCTGAACGCGTGACCGACATAAGAAAAGGCCCGCGCTGTCGCTGAATTCACAAAGACTAACGAAGTGTATCTCACTTTAAACAGTGTGTGCTCACCTTTCGTATGGCTTCGTAAACGGCCCTGAATGCGGGTTGTTTGCGGTCGTGGTAAACCCCTCTGTTTCCATGCAGGACGTAGATGCCATCTTCTTCTGCTGACGCACAGTTACTGCCATAGATACAATGGTCCGGACGATAATTCCACTGGCATGGAAACTCCAGCAAGCACTCTGAGAATGGAAGTACACAAACACAGAATCGCTTTAGTCTACAAATGTAGATGAGCTAAAATTGTACATTTGGCCAGTTAAAAACAAGTAATGCCTCTTTAATTAGTCTATGGAGGCTTAAAATTGGTGCATGTAGAAATATACGTGCTATGTGTTCTAGCCTTACCAGGGTTGTGGTGGAATATGATATTAAGAAGGTCCTGGTCTCCCCAGGTTATGTTGAGTTTATATTTCTGTAGTAGAGGCATCAGCAGCTCCTCCCAGCGCAGCCCAACGGACGTCATGTCATTCTGTCAACACACACATACATACACACCAGTCAAAAAGTTGCCTTTATTGTATGTTTTCAGGAGGTAAGACCTTCACATTGCAGATCCTTTCACAGACTTTAGTGCACAACAGCTGCAGCAGAAGGAGGACATCTAGTGGCCAATAAAAGTAGTACACTAATAGAGTAAACAGAACAACAGATCCTGGGAAATGTGTTTACAGCCTTACCTTAAAGTACATATTTCTCATCCGCGTCATGTTCATGAGCATGACCCCCGAGTTGATGCCCGTCCTGCCGTAGAAGGGGTGGCGGGCGAAGCGGTTGTACCAGGCAATGCGGGGCTCCTCGTGCTCCGGAGCCATCGCAGCCAGCTGGGTGGAATTAAACCGGGACAGGAACGCCCACAGGCGGTCTACGGGCTGCAGGAAGAGGATGTCTGAGTCCACGTACACGATCGAGTCCACGTCCTTTAGGATCAGCTGCGTGACAGACACACAAAGACAGATGTCACTGAGAGAATGTTGATGATGTGACAGTGGTAACAGGATATCCTCTGTCTTTCAATAAATGTGGCAGTTATTTTACAGTCAAATCTTTATTATTTATATATTTCAATCTATAGATGTTACGTTAGAAATTCATACATACAGGGAAATTGGTGGCCTGTAAAATCTGGCCAATAAAACACATTTTCCAAGTTTTGCAGGCCTCTCTTTAAGAAACTCACAGGTAAGAAGAGCCTCTGAGAAGCGCAGGGTTTGAAGAGTTTCTTCCACTCGGCGGCGTTCTCACTGGGGAAACTGATGGAGTGGATCGTGTAGTTGAACCTGGAGCGAGTAAAACCAGGCCACGACTCCAACTGAAACACAAACTCGGGGTCATTCACAGCCAACAGCAAGGCAATTTGCAGACTTAAATCATCCGAATATTTCCTACTCACGGCTTCCATGAAGCTGGCGTGTAGCTGATCTTCAGCGAAGATGTGCAGGTGGAGGTGCTTGACGCTGAAAAGCACGGCGGACTTGATCATGGTGAGGGTCTCCTCCAGCCTCTCCCCACAGGCGACCACGGCCAGATGCATGGGGGATTCGGGTCTGCTCTGAACGCTGCCACCGCCTGCCTCCACCTGACCTCGCTGACGCATGATGTACCTGAGAGTCGGACAGATATTGTTATAATAATAAAAATACAACAATTTCTTGTTGCCATTTGTTATAACCATTGATTTGAGTGTGACGTTTAAACACACACACACACACCAGTTTTCTTCATTTTAGCAAACGGTTTAATGAAAGAGATCATTGTCAAGCCAGCAGAGGGTGTTTTCTAACATTAGTATGATGCCATTTTAGCAAAATGTCTGCACAAAATCGAGTATGTGACAAATAATAAATCCTTGAATTCTGTGGCGTGACATCAATTCAACCTTTCACAAGCCTAACTTATAAGTACATTTTCTTTCGTCCGACATAACTGTGCGACTAACTATCACCAATATGTCTTTAAAATAATATAAACTAAAGCTGAGGTCCATTTTTTAAGCATAAAAAGAATAAAAAATATATAAAATTCTCTGGTTCCAGCTCCTTTTGTGTGATTTCAAAGTTACCGGTAACTCAATATTTACGTTTTGGACTTTTGCTTTCTGGCCTTTTCACATACCAATCAATTGGTTGAGAAGCTTATAACATAATTATTACATTGTAGGAGTTTATCCCAAGAATTCTCTTTACTCCTCAAACTCACATACGTAATAAAACATAAAATAAAGGTGCAAAAACAAAGCTGAAGGTTCAGTCATCACTTGTTTTTCTTTCTGTCACTAAAAATTGGACAACATGTAAGACTAATATTCCCTGTGAGAGTCAACCTGTGTGGGATTATTGTTTTTATGACCACTGTAAAAACAGTGACGTATCATTTACATTTTGGATCACAAGGGTATCACGTGAAGTCTCAAACTTATTAAGTATTGCGTCACAACCACAGAGAAGATGTAGCTAAAGGGAAGTGTACTTTTGTCTGCATCGCCCGTTGACCGTCACGTTCCTATACATCACAAGTGTCTACAGAGAAACGTTTACATCTACATATATACGTATGAAATTTACGTTTAAACCCAATTGTACCGCGTTAAAGATGGAAAAACACCCTGAGAATGAAGTATTACGTACCTATTGTACCAGTGTGGGCTTTGGGGCCCGGTTTTGTCCACGGCACCTCGCCTGCCCCCGGGGACCGAGATGAAACCCCTCTTCGGTCCGTTTCCACCGACCGACACGTCCGAGTAAAACAGTTTACTGTAAACATACAAGCCCGAAAACACGGCAAACACCGTGCACAGCATTAGTGCACGAATGTAACGCCGCATTTTGGGAGCCCGAAAACGCAACTCTGAGCTAAAGTCATCACACAGAAACTCCCGACGTATATTCAATAATAGGGAAGCTCGTCGCAGTGGCAACGCACTTCCGGTCAACGGCTGAAAAAATAAAAGTCCTGCTCACGAGTGTCAACGACGCCCTCTGTCGGTCATGTTTAAGCTCTGCAACGTTCAAACTCTGGAAAAAATGTTTTATTGTAGTATAACGCGTGAAATGTCGACTATAATAAGATTAGACACAAATTTCATGTAGGCTACGCTAGATAACTAGCAATTTAAAAATGCGATAAAAAAACAATGTAAAAAAGAAGAAAATGCCCCACAGCATTTTAGAGTGTATTTTGCTTTTGTCTTTACTCTTATTTTATTTTTGGGACTTTGTTCACATTTTTGTTTGTTCTCATTACATTTCACTCACCAGAAGCCTCGAAAGGTTATCCAAGTCTTTACTATCTAGAAGATTTCCTAAAAGAAAAAATACACATGTGAATGCACTGTCAGACTGGGCATTTCTGCTCAAATGGTGGGGTTAATTGGGTACATTTTAGACCCATTTATGCAGCTATGTACTGTAAAATTTGGTTTCTAAACATACTAATGCCCAGCGAAAATCCATCACCATTTTGGGACTGCGTGTCTGGCTTTTATTTTGAAGGTCAAAGCAAAACTTCCGGCTTTACCTAATCTACCAGTTTCGTTTAATGGGGCTTGAATGCAACACAAACAGGAGGTCGGGGACCCTAAATGGGGGAAGGGTGGGAGCCGATAAGCAAACTTAAATCCTCCCTCTCCCTCCCCCCTTCAGCCTGTGTGCGTCTGCAGCAACTTGCAATAGATTTCACCTCTGAAAAGAGCCATTCAAGGCTTTAAGTGACTAGTAGTCTTTATTGATGTGGCCCCACTAGACAACAGTCCTGCATTTTCATTTAGTGTGGGGGAAAATGAGATTATTAACTGATGCATTTGTTGATTAATTACCGTGTAATCCCACACTATGCTCCTTTAAGCTTACTACTGTAAGCCTAATTACGTAATTGACATTGCTCACTACTGCATGGATAAACAGCAATTTAAGTGCATGCAGTGTTGCATCATGGGCCTGATCTGTAAACTTTGAACCCGCAGCGTGCACCATGTCGATTGTTCACCAGGTGGAGCTGAAAACACAACAACAAGCACTCCACTTCTTCCCGACAACACAAAAGATAAAAAAAATAATTTCTTTTTGTTTGAATTTTCTTATTCAGACATGTAATAAACAAGATCACACATTTCAAAAAAACAACTGAGCGAGAAAAAAAAAAAAAAAAAAAAAAATATCAACAAGTGACAACCAACACATTTTTTGATTCTTTCCCACTTTTTGCCACGACCAAATAACAAAAATGTCTGTCCGGACAGTTCCCACGAGTCCACACAGCTAGTCCCAGCTAGTGTGGTGGACCGCGTGGGACCTCTGACACATTAAAAGATGCTAACAAACTAAGAGACATAGCCTGTCCCACGATATACCGAGACCATAATATTATCATGCCATGACAGTTCTCAGGATCTGTGCTAAAATGTAAAAGTAAAATTCTTGACGATAACACTGCTATGATGGATAGTACAACCACATCAAAACATTGTAGTACAATATTTTAGAAATATCCATTTTTATCTGTGTAGTATTCTACAGGTTTCATAAGTTAGTGTGGAGTTAGGTTGATCTATAATTGTTCTGCTGGGGGGGGGGGTATAGTATTCTCTAAAGCTCCCCCCACTTTGCTACGTCAAAATGGAGGAATTCAAACAGTTTCTGAAGTCCGTCCCACCGCAGACGATCGGCTTACACATGTCCAAGAAGTCAAAGCTCCTTTCTGTCGTAAAAGCACCATGCTGTGTCCAAACTGGGTCCACAGAGAGGGGGGAGGGGGGGGGGGGGAGGCAGAACAGCATGACCACCCTCCGGTTTTCCACTGTGACGCCGAGCAGGTGCAGCCCTGTTTGTGCAGCAGAGATTCAAAAGGAGAGAATACCAGTGTTGTTGTTTTTTTATAGCTCCTTAACTACCATCTATATTCAGTTGACAATCCCTCATTTCACAATCAACTTTGTCATCTGAGACAAACTTTACTGTTCCAAACAAAAGCAGAAGTGTCATGATGTGTGAGGATCTGTTCCCTCATCTACGTGGGTGCGTTTCGCTCTGTGGGAGTCGTGTGATTGACGAGTCACCACGTCGGTGATTGGTGACACCTTTTTGTCCGCGTCATGTAGTCAGAAGGTGACAGACCAAGCTGCATGAGGTGGTTTTATTTTTTGACAGCGTGAGGGTACGGTAAGTTCGCCAAATCCACTCACAGAAACTAAGCCCTGAGAGACGGATTTTAGCAAACTAGCAGAGATTTATGAATATCAACATCCCTTTGGATTCATTTGCCTGGTCTTCTGACTAATATTAGCTCCATATTTCCCCATTGTTATAGTGCTAGTTTGATCTGTACCAACAGAAATCAGAAACCTCGATCTCCTGTGATTTCATCCCGACATCAATGATTTTTATGTATATAAAAAAATATCACATAATGCAGTTTTGTGTTTACTGTACAAATTGAATGAAAAAGAAGATTGTATCTTGCACACAAACTGCACACTGGGGGTCGACCGATTATTGTAATTATATTCAGCATTTTGATGGTTATTGGTATTTTTTTAAGCCTTTTTGCAGGTAAAATAATGTCATTTTTAAAATGCGCTCCATTGGCTGCGATGCAGTCACTGTCTTTATTTTTTACTTTACTTTGTATTTAGTTAATATTTTGTTCAACGTCATAATAATGCTGCTTATAGCTCCCTGCACATTTGGAGTTACGGTCATGTTATAAGGTTTTAAGAGTTAAGAGTTTGCGTTATTGTAAATTTGAACACCTTTAAAAAAAAAAAAAAAAGGTAAGCAGACAAATATTGATTTAAAATATCAGTTAATGGTCTCCTAGATTAGTAATAATCGGTATCAGCCCTGTAAAAGCTATATTGGTCGACCCCCAACCAAAAAGAGGGGTAGCGTAGACTGAAAAAAAAACAACAAACACCGGTATTATCCTTTAAGTCATACACTATATCTTCCCGCACCATTTTTAAAAGAGGGCTTTTTTTTATCAAAACTTGCCAGATGCCCTTGTGCATCCTTAACAAGCATTACCTGAACTAGTCAACCTGCTCCACAAATGACCCAAAAACACCACGCGGTGCTCGTCGGAGGACAGTCGCTATGCTGCGTCGAAAAAGAAGAGTCCCTCCACAGCTGAGGCAGTCCACAAAGGTTTGCTGGGAGGTTGAAGGTTCAGTGTAGGGACACAGAGAGTGTGTGAATGATGGTTTGAGTTCATAACGGGGGAGCTGAAGACCCCTCAGACGGACGATTCCACAAAGAGGTCAACGGAGGGGCTGCACATTTCCTTTAACGAAAAAACAAAACAAAAAAACTTGACAGGCATCTGAAGGGAATCCGTGCAGAACCATAACGCTCATCCAAACCTTTATTCAGACAGATCTCAGGTCAGTTCAGAGGAAGTTCTTCGTCAGAATAAAACTGCAGTCTTAGTAAATATTCTACTACGGAGGTTTGGAAAGTGCAAGGGATCCTTTTCAATGACACCAAATGTCCAAGTGAAAGTGTCGATCACTTAAAATGTTCGATGCCGGAGCAAAAAGGTCTTTCATATTGCTTTCTAAATGCAGAATTCCAGTGCTGAGAGTATTTTAAACTGATTTAAACTCGCCAAATCTGACGCGTTTTGGTCACAATTCCTATTGAAATTGTGATATCCAGAAGAAAAAGAAAGCAAAACGTTTTTTAAGTCAGTGATGTGCAGCTCTGTAAGTAGAGGCAGCCACGCTGCCAGTGACCTGTTGGCTTGCAGATGAGATGCAGGCGGAGGCCAGGGGGGTTTGGTGACTCAGTGGGACTCTCCGTTGACCGAGCTCCCCTCCCCTCTGGGTGAGGAGGAGCGGGAGAGCCCCTTTTCTGTGTTCTCTGAGCTGGAGCCGTTCTGGCTGTGGTGGTCGGCGGCGGACGCGGTGCTGGACGACGTCGCCGAGGTGGACGAGGGTTTGGCCTTCTCCTTAAAGTCCGTTATGATGACTGTCAGGTCCCCAACCGTCACCTCCAGGTGCTGGGCGCTGCTCCGGTCGATGTTTTTTAACCTCGGCCTGGTGAGGGGAGCGGGAAAAGGTTTTAGGGATGGGGTTGGAAAAAGCAGGATATTTTTAATCAGCCCCTTGTGAAACACCATCTCTCCCATTTTTACCCAGGAGTGAAAGCACCTTGATCTTTTTTTTGCTACAAAGTCAGTGCAAAAAAACAAAAAAAGCCAGACGCTGCTTTGAAATGTATTTCTGGTGTTTCCCACCCTCCTCACGTCTCTCGTTTGAAATACTTGATGAGCTATGACAACACATCAACCTCACTTCAGGCGGCAAGCGCAAACACCATCTATAGAATAAAGTGTTTATTCATGCATCCCTGTAATATCTGATTCCCGTTGAATCAGATATTACCCCCCCCATCAAACCCCCGTGTCAGCTTGTTTACCTCATCTTCTTGTGACTGTTCTTCTTGAGCGCCGGCTCCCTGTCACCCTTCTCCCTCTCTACTCTCTCCTTCTTTTCCTTTTTGGGCTGCGAGGGCAACACAAACTGCTGCGTTACCTGCTGCTGCGAGACGAGCTGGGAGACGGGACGAGGCTTCCTGAAAAGGGGGGGGGAAGGGAGACAGAGAGTGTGGCAGATTAATGAGAGGGAAAATCACAGCGAGCACATGGCTTTATGCTCGCGTACCACCATAATCAAGAGCCAATAATCACTGCCAGGGCTGGTTAGGGTGGTGCCACTCAAGTGTTCTTAACGCTGGCAGCAAGTGGCACCGCACGCCGAATGCACTCCGAAAAAAAGAAAAGCCCTCAGCCATCTGTGAGAGATATGCAGGCGTACCTGCACAGGCTTGTTTTAGGGCGCAAGGGGGATAAACATTGACATGCCGAGATCTGTTGTGTTCAACACAAAGATGTGTCGCGAATCATAAGTGTGCAAAAAATACACCAAATTCAGAATGCATGAGGCGAGTTTTCTACTTCTTAAATGTGAGGCTGTAAAAGGAGAGACGTGACATCAGCTGATCTTAACCCCAGCACATTTATTATTACACCCAAGTTATTTTTCCCCCCGTTATTCCCAAATGTGGAATGTCCCATTCTCTCCTGCACTGCAGTCTTTGTCTCTTGTAACTCCGGGCGAGGGTGCAACAGCCGTAAAACATGTCACCTGCCGTTCTTTTTTTTCTTTTTTTTACAACCGGCGGATGCTGCTGGGGCACGATCCCTCACCGGCTCTCCATCAGCGATCACCGTCTGTTGCGTAATTATATTTCCTGTGATGGATTTTAAGATTTCAGATTCATAGATCACACTGTGAAGTCACGCTCCGCGGTTTGTTATTGATGGCGGTGGGGGGGGCGGGGATGACGCACCTTTTTTTTTTTTTTTTTTTCGTACGCGAGCGCCGCAGAATGTTAAGAGGGCAAATCCAATATCGGACAGAAAGTGGAAACACTGTTAACGAAATGTTCCTCCTCGCAGTCACATTTCCATCCTCCACGAGTGCCTGCTGTCTCAAAAAATGATACATTATGCAATTGGTCTGGCAACAGTTTGCATGCGTGAAGGCTGCGATCGTATTTCTGTGCAGGAGTGTGTGTGTGTGTGTGTGTGTGTGTGTTTTGGGGCTGGCAAGAGCCCTAGCCGAGAGGCGAGTGTGTTGAAAAGGCCATCTGTTGAGTGAGCCTACACATCTAGTGCCGGATTTTTTCGACATGCAGTTGCATGTATGATGCGCCCGTGCACATCGCAGCGTGCGCCCAAATCAAAAAATGGGTGCTTTTATTGAGGCTCGAGCATGTGATTGCACACACACACACACACACATCAGTGAGCCGATTAAGCATGAGGGCATGATGAGAACAGCAGAAGAGCACAATGTGAGCCCTGTTGAGCAGACGCACTTGTAATCCGAGCTAAAAATTAACACCGAAAACAAACTCGCCGGCCCGTTCCTGCTTGTAACGCAAGTGAAGCGTCGCATCGATGCTCTCATACCGTGACCGTGTGACCTCACCTGCGGGTGAACCCCTTTCGCAACGTACTGAAATTACAAAAACCCCGGCCTCCAGGTGCTCCCGTGGAAGAAAAATCTCCTTTTTGCTCATGCCTGATGTAATTACAGTACGAGGGTGAAAGTCGGTGCGAGCACAGGGTGAACAAACGCACCGGACTTGACAAAATCCATCCACGAAATGAGTCCGAGCACCTGGCCAAGTGGTGTTGTGCAATGCGCCACATTGCTGCCAAAAGGAGCATTTGTGGCCTATTTAGTTTAATTTAGAGGCTTCTAGCCCATTTTCCAAGAGGTAAATATATAAAAGGCAGGGCTGCTGCTCTGTCTTGTTCTAAGGGCAAAGCTGTTGTTTAACAGCTCTGGGATGACCTAAATTGGGCAGCTTCAAAGAGTCAGTTTTTCTTTTTCTTTTTTCTTTTACCGGAGCTATCGCTTTGCCTTCACAGAAACATGCACGATGCTAGCGAGGCTTGAGCGAAATGCAAATGGGTCTCTTGGCCTACATAACCGTCTGATAGGGAGGAGATGCCGAGATCCTCTAATATGTCTGTCTTGTCAGCACGCCGCTGCAGAACTGCTGACACTTTTTGAATAAAAGCAGAGACCTCTCCTCTGTTTTCCGGCTCAAGTCGTTTCCGCGGATGCTTGACATCCCCTTTTTATTTTAAACTGGTACAGTAGAAATGTCTGGTTTTCTGAATTTGCACGCAAGAAACAAGCAACCGTCACAACAGAGCGGACAATTCTGCCCTCAGGGGGCCAAACATCACCAGCTCCCAAAATATAAAAAAAAACAAGACGAGCCTCCATTCATAACCTCCTTTTCGACTTCTGTTAAAGATGTCATTATGCGCTTGTACGTCTCCTGTGATTTACTGTATGTAATGATAATTACTACCATCTCTGTGTCTCATTAATGCAGTAAAATGAGCGCTGTGTGTTTGGCTTGATGTGCGATCAAGAATAAAAAAAAAATACCACCTGAGGCAAACTGTGCTCTTTTTCTATTTAAAACTAAACCGTCTGTGCCCGGCAGTGATTGGAGGCTATAAACATATTTAGCACAATCCTATCTTCTTCATGTATAACAATGAAGTAGATTTTCACGAACGGAGGCGGCTCAATAACCTGGAGGTGAAAGAGGAGATGAGCTAATATCACTGTGAGGCAAAGCAGCAGGCCTAAACAGAGCTGCCTCTGTTAACCCAATCAAACGGTTATTATCTTAGCACTTAGGCCTCTCCGCTGCTGGCCTCCATCTGGAAGCCGAGAGTGTGTATGTGTGTGTGTTTGTGTGCATCTATTGATTACAACAGGACTTTCTGTGCCTAATGTAATGGCCTATTCTTTCTGACATTAATACCGCGTGTTGGAACCGTTGTTCCGATCAATAATTTTTGCTCCACTCGCGCCATCTATTCCGCGGCGGCTAATGGAGTCCCACGCTGGGAAATTAGGACGTTTTTACAAGGAGGGCTTAAACACACAGCGTTGCATTTCCCTGCAAAGGAAATCATCATAACGTCTTTCTTCTGATTCTCTTTTAATGTAGCCAGTAAAAACATACGGTCGACCTACGTGTGCTTGTTAATCCATAATAAATCGGCGCCTGTTGCCGCCAGTCCTTCCTTTTTAACCCATTTCGTTCACTTACAATCAAATTTCATTATATTATAAGATTATTCTTATTACATTTCCAAAGCATAAGTGCAAAACACTCCACCGTCTTCTATTTTGCTTCAGATCGAGCAAACAAAATAAGCATAATTGTGCTTTTAGCTGTGCTGAAGACTGGAGTTGGGAAAGTACTTATGTTGCCACTGGTCTCGCACACATTTCACTGACAGGGGAAACTCTGGCTGACCCCTTTGCAAATATGTCACACACACACACCGTCTATCACTATCTCTCTCCCTCCTTCCGATTGCACCCGCTGACCTCACACTCCTCCACCAACAAAGCAGCGAAAAAAGAACCAAACGTCCGCCCCGGAAGACTGTCTCCTTCTGGTCCCGATTCGGTCACATAACAAATTCAGTGGGTGGTCAAATTATGACTCAGGATGGTTTGACCGTCAAGTTTCTGCCACAGCGGGCAAACGGGTCATCAATACCACAGCTCGCAGAGACGGAGCAGTTAAGACAGATGGTGCTGCGGTGTGTGTAGGAGCCAGGATCTGTTTATAGACGGGTCAGAATAACCTTTTTGTGAACGGACCAGAAAAACGGAGAGTATGAGTGTGCTAGTGTATTCACATTTATGATCCAGTGTTCCCACAATGCTGGAGAGTCCATGTAATACCTTGAAAATCAAGGATTCATAATAACTCTTTTTTTGCTTTCTACCAAAGCACGCATACAAGTTATCGAACCACTAGAATTGTATTATGTTTTTGGTGGACAGACTCTAATAAAGCTGAAAACAAATCAAACCTCTCAGCTCGTGTGTGCAAGGACAGAAAGAGTCAAATTTATGTGAAGTGAGTCTGGCTTTGAAAGGGAACGCCTTTGTAGTTTTGGACGTCTTTTATTTATTATTTATATACGTTCAGAGCTCCAAAAAGGTATCCCAACGAGGCCATTATTCCAGGCATTCACACTTCAAAACGGGGACATTGTGTGATGAGCATCCGGCCCCACAGGACCAACCGGCGGACTGCAAATAAGCGGCGGAGTGCGCCGCTATAAACAAATCTCATCTCGCTGCTCTGTGATGATTGTAAGATCATTGTGAAATAGCTTATTTTATGCCCCGTTGAACACTCCCAATCTAGGTGTAGGTGTGTGTCAGGTTTTCTATCAGCGGGTCGTAGGCTGCTCCCGCGAGCTCCTCCAACCCCGATGATTAATGTCTCTTCCTGCCTGTACATGCTACCACCGTGTGTGCGTGTGTGTGTGTGTGTGTTTCACAGATGGCGCTCCGTGTCCTGTGGTTTATGACACCTTCTACAGCCCGCTAGCCACACTACACCGCATTCCCCTCTCTCACATAGGCACGCCTGCACACACACACGCACACACACACACACACAGCAGTATGTCATGCATCAGTGTCACTGCAGTAATTACAGGCTTATCACGTCGCCATAATCTTGAGCCGCGGTGACGTGATAACAGCCAGCTTCATTGTCCCCGGTGTGCACTCGCCGTTTGTGTGCTGAAACCCGGGCGCCCTATAAGAGGATGTCATCTACATGACGATCCAACGCTGATGGATGACCTACAGTCCGTTGCATCAATCCTTCTAAGTACACGTTGCAGTAATAACGTCAGTTATTCATGAAAATACTTGCCGATCCGGCTCGTAAAACCGGTTTATCCGCCCCAAGAACTATTCCAAAAAAAACTGGAGAATGCAACAACTGAGACGACCGCTCTGCTTTTCTGGGGATGCGAACGCGAGTCAACAAAGAGCAAAGGTGCTGCAGAACAATATGAAACCAAGTCAGCATTTTTGCTTGGTAGTGCGTACGGCGAATGAAAAGCGCGTGACCTCAAGGTGAGAGTTAAACGTGCCGCTCTTTACGAGTCGCACATTTTTGTGTAATCAGATCAGGGAAATGAACACTGGCATTAGGACTGCAGCCAAATAGGGGGCATTTTGGTTTACGTAAATTGGCTTACTCACGAAGGCTAAACGGTTTCTGATTTTAATTTGATTTTGATTCTTTCCCCTGTATAAGGCTGTCAAATAAATGAGTAATTGATTTTATTATTAAAATTAAACTGCATTCTTGTAAGTATATATACAGTATATATATATATATATATATATATATATATATATATATATATATATATATATATATAGGCAGTGAGCGTAACACTATATGGAAGTACAGCTAATTCACACTTGCACACATTTAAGATTTTAACAATTCAGACAATTTAGAATCCACAATCCACTTTGAAGATACACTTAGTCTATGCAACTCACAGCTCAGTGTCTTTCTCACATAATCAGACAAAAGGCAAAGATTCGAAAAGGCAACAATCTAATTCATGATCTGAGCTGATCTACTTTCCCCCCACTGATCTCCTTTGTTGAAATTTTTGTGATAACATTTACATATATTCTTCTTTTTGGTTTAACGCCCAAAATTCACCAGCTAGAGTTCTAGAAAGGGAGAGTTGTAATTTTATATCCTTGAATATCCTTTCTGACTAAATGGTTAGGCAAGAAATAATAACAATAACAGAAATAACTATTATTGGTTTAACACCTCATATACTGTATGTCTTGCCACAGTTCTTTGTTTGTTTGTTTTTCATTTCTATGACAAACAAATGTAATACAAATGCTGGAATCCTGCATGAGACACCAGACACATACTGAAGGCTAAGCCGCATATTTTAAAGGGTAGATCAACAACAACTGAGCCGATTGCACAATTACAGCCACCATTTCTGTGTCTGCACACGAACTGCGAGGGCGAGCTGACGCGGGCGGATGATAAAACAACATCTAAACAGCCAGATGCTGACAGGTTGCAAGCCGGGCCAGAATGGCTCGCGCTTGTTTAGGTGGAGCTGCCGAAAAGAGCCCATCAGTCAATCTGTCACCGAGAGACGCCCTAGGTTAAGTTCAACTCCTGGAAAGAGGAGGAGGAGGAGGAGAAAACGGGAATGGCAGGGAGAAAGTGGAGATGAGAGCCAAGAGGCAGGGAGAGAGAACTAATCGGGGTATGATCAAACCCACTGTCCAGACCTGCAGGAGTATAATGCCGCTAAACAAGCTCCTGAATGCAGAGTGTGCACATTTTCCCTGGCGGGTCTGCCCTGTCAAGAGCTTGGGCGAACAACAGATGCAGGTGGTGCAGGCTAGACACCAGAGAAGGTCACACACACACACACGCCGCTCTATTACGCTCAGCTGTTAAACCCCAAACCTAAACACGGTCCTCAGCCAAATACGAGTGTCTGTCAGCGCCACTTCACGTGACAGTTTCAGCGTATTCTACTCCAAACACCAGACGGAGGGGCATTAACTCTGAAACCTGCAGACATTAAGATGACACCCTAATCCAGGACAAGTTGCGATGGGTGCGCAGAGAGGCCTTCAGTGTCATGCACAAAAGGTAGAGTATTTCAGCTAATGTAGGGAGCCCACCTGTGACCTCACACTCATTCACTTCCATCCATGCAGCTTCTTTCCAAAAGGCTGGCACCGAAAGCCCAAAGAGTCGCAGGAAAAGATGAAATGTCTCTCCGCTTTTTTTCCCCTCTGCAAAGTTTTTGCGGTAATGAGGCTGCGTGATGTGGTGTGATCCCAAAGCTCCTCTAAGACGGCTTTAATTAAATACTGTAAGCGAGCAGCTTGCCGTGGAAAAACAACATATTATTGCATATTCATCTGCACAAACAACTGCACCGGGTTTTTGCAGCTCGTGTGCATTTTTGTTCTTCATTTTTTTTTTTCCTTCAAAAATATGTAGGTGCAGAGAGAAAATGTCAACACTCCTTTCCGTTACGCTGTGCAAACGCAAAGTCCCGCTTGTTGTTTGCTCAAATTTTGACTCCCTGTAGCTGCGCAAGTTTTTCCGAAGCCGCTGACGGAATTAGCGTGAACGCCAGCCAGTTCCCTCTTTTGTCTCCCTCTCCTTTTCACTTCACCTTCTTCCCCGATAAGCGAGTCCAATCCTGCTGACGCGTCCCCGTTCTCAGTCAAACTCGCTTTCAATCAGCCGCCAGCTTCGGGTCCCCCGCAGTAGATCATCTCTCCGCATCAAGAGGCATCTAGGCGAGCGAGATCTGCTCAACCTCACCTTCATAAAACATTCATCTCTTGACACCTATCTGCAAACTCTCCTGCTCCTAAAATATTTTCCGTCCTGAAATGTTCCCTTTTTTTTTTATAGCATCCATCACCTCTAGTACCTGCTGATCCTATCAGGGGGGGGAAGTGATATTTTAACACAGTTATGTTGTGTTTTCAACCTGTGACAAGTTGATTTAAGCCGCTCTCGCAGTGGCTGTCAAACCTGTGACCTTCAGGCTGGTGGGACGGCCTCCCTCTCTAACCGCTGGACGCTCCACGCGTGTGTCGAGCATTAATTCATTACCTCGCAAGCAACAGCTCAGTCATGCTTGTTTAGTAACCGGCGAGGGGGATCGGCCATGTCCTACATTGATATTCTGCATGTCGTATGTCCTTTCCCACCTCTGGCTTCGCTTCCAGAGAACTCCACGTGTCGGTTGTGTTCGCTCGTTAACGGCCGAGACCACCTGTGTGGCCATTTTTTATCATTTTTGCTGCAGTATTAGCCCCCCGCGTAGTGGTGGTTTGGCCTTCTGTGAACAAAAAAAATGAGCATGACAGACCCTACTTCCACAAAAAAAAAAAAAATGTCTGCAGCACTGCAGCTGGGAAATAGGTTGTTAACGTTAAACAAGACCTTCTCGCGGACGTTTTTCTACATTTGTCAGGGGTGTAGCGAAGGAACTCTCGGTCCTCGCGTCCTTGCCAACTTCCCCCAGAAATGTCCAGATGGGGAAGACAAAGAGTGTCAAAGCTTTTGGTGACGCGAGGATTCACGACAGGTTCTTGGCAAAGCTGCAGGCCGCTTGTATTTACGGAAGCACACACAACACACACACACAGTCCCTGGAGTGTCCTCTCGACAATCAACGCTCAACTGCAATAAGCTGAGCCCTATGACAACAGTATGTCTGCGGCTCATTCGCTTTGTCTGCGCGAGCGGCGATTGTGCACTTGAGTGCGCAATTCACGGGCGTGCGTATTAAGAATCTGCGCGTTTTGTGTGCGAAATATGCACGCGGTCATGTGTGAAATTTGCATGGTGAGTGCATCTGTAAGCGTGTGTGTGTGTGTGTGTGTGTGTGTGTGTCTTGATGACAGCGGGCTGATTAAGCTGTTGCATAGTAATGAGCTATGGCTGTCTGTCTGGCAGCTGCTCTGACAACCTCTTTTCACAACTAGCCCTCCCACACACATACACACACACACACCCACACACACACACACACACACACAGGCAGATGAGTGCACCGACACAAGAAATACCCCCAATTCTGGGGAGAGGAGGAGAAAAAAAAAAGGCATCAAAGCTGACGACTGCACTGATGTGGTGTTGTTGCCGCCGTCGCAGTTAAAGCGTTTGAGGAAAGTCGTGCTAACGCAGGAGAGGAGACATTAAAGAGGGAGATCGTGTAACAACACGCTGTTTCCCATAGCCGGGGCCGAGGGCCACACTTCCCTTCCCCTTTAGCCCTCTTTTTTTTGTTGTGTTTTCATCCTGATAATGACTGCCACTCAGGAATAACAGTCATTTCCTGCCTCAAATCACTGATGTCAGGAGAATTTCCAACCGGTGTGTGTGTTTACCCACATGCAGTGCATTTGCTTGTGTTTGTGTATATGTGCATTGAGAGCATCTATCTCCCCCCCCCCCCATCTGTTACAAATATCTCCGGGGCAACAAGATGGATGTGTGTGTGTGCTTTAAGAGCGATCCCTCATTTTACGGAGGTCAATGTGAACACCGGGGCAAGAACACGGAGGAAATGTGAAAAGAGAAGGAACACGTTGAGTGTGAAGAAAGCCGGGATGAAGTAACATCTTTTTCTCTCTCTCTCTCGCACAAACGGACAACATGATTACAATTATTGCCAGGAAGCTACAATCCTGTTTGTTTATGTTTACTGTCTGCACTGGTAGCAAATAGTAGGAAGGGTTTAAATATCTGAAAAATAAACAGCATCATCCCTTTGCTCGTAGTACAAATGCACAGATTGGCTTAGGAGGAAGGAGGGGTGGCAGTGACATTAAACTGTTCCTCGTTTAATAGTGGGGGTGGGGGGTCTGCAGTCCCCAAGGAGCCCCCCTTTTGCAAACCAAAAAAGAAAGAAAAAAGAGCAAAGAAGTGTGTATCCATCGCCTTACCTTGTTGACGTCCCCTTCCTGACATCACACATCATGCACTTAAAAGCCTCTGCCGTGTTCTTGTACGTGCACACGCTGCAGTCCCAAAACCCCTCGTCGGAGGAGGGCTTCGGTTGACGCTTCGGCCTTTAAAACAATAAATGTACAAACAAAAGGAGAATAAAATTGGGAGGGGGGGGGGGGTGAAAATGAAGGAGGGGGGGCGAAAAGAGATGGTGGGAGAGAAAAGGGGGAAAAAAGGGGGCGAGAGGGGGAGAGAAGAGTGAGTTCAGCTCGCATCCACGAAGGCTATCGATGGCAAACATCTGGGTAAGCCTATAGGATTTAGGAAAATCATCTGCAAGCGCGCTGTGATCCGACACTGTAATTGGCGATGAGGTTTTAACACCCGCGCGCGCGCGCGCAAACACACACACACACGCACACACACTCACCCGCACGCGAACACAGACACATGCGGTGCGAGAGGGAGAGAGAGAGAGACCGTGGAGAAAACCCATTTTTTTTTTCTCTCCCGTGCGCTCGTCGATGTCCGCTCCCCTCTCCTAGCTTGAATATCGAGGACGCGCCGACTCGGTCGTTACCTTGTCGGACTCCTCTTGTCGCCCATGCCAGACCAGGGTTTATCTGGAGGTACTGAGACGAGCAGAAGTCGTGTTATTTCCGATAATTTTAGCAAAGAAGCGATGCGCCTGTGCCGCTCGGCTTCCAGCTGTCGTGGAAACTCCGCTTGGGGAAGGGTCACGTGACTCGCCTCGGCCAATCAGACGCTGGATTACTTCCCGAGGCTGACATTCCTCTTGATGAATCTATGCCGCCTTCGCGTACCAGCAGGAAAGCTCGTAATTCTGTGCACCAGGGTTGTTAAATATTAATTACGTTGTATGAACTGGTTATTATGACAAGCCAGTTCAAAACGCTGTTCTTAAGACGACCAACGTATGTACGCATGTTTGCACACCTTCTGGAAAAAATAATACTGAATGCAATATTTTCTCATTCTGCGTTTGATTTAAATGTTACTGCGCATGCTCTATTCACCTCGGATACAAATACACATTGTAGCTCATGCACAAAATTGTTCAAAAACTGCAAAAAATTGAAAAATTGAAATGTAAAACCGAACATTAACGTCCTGTACACAAAACACAGTCTACAGTAACGTGTTACATTCATGATTACATAATGCATACTTTTACTACTGCTCGTCGCATCTGAGATAAATATATTTCTTTGCAGCAGTTACCTGTTTATCCATTCTCCTTTTCATGAGCCCTGCGTGTGTATTTAGTTTCCGACAGCATTTAAATGCAGCAATATCCCAGTGTTGCATCTACAGCGAAGTGTGAACCGATCATATCAGTTCAGCGTTCTGGGAATCGCCTCATAGCCCCTGCAATCGTCGCATTTGACTTGACGATTACAGAAATGCCGCAGCAGTTTAGAGCACAAGCGTGCGAAATACACATCGGGGAATCCCTCGCTTTATCTGCCTGCTGACGTAAGCGAGCATCAAAAGCCAGGAGCCTTAAGGTCGCAGATGTTCTCATCCATTGTTGTATAACTGGCTATCCTTTGTGACCAGATTATGAGAATGTATCTTATGGAAACCTCAACTGATGCATTTTAGTGATGCAATGTTTAGGATTCACACACACGGTCTGGATCACTGCAAGGCTTCCAGAATTATCAATTCCAGTTTTGACAATCGTTTAAGCCATGCTGGTAATGTATCAAGTAGAAAAAACAGGTCGCAGAAAATACACAACCGTATGATCAACTGACAGCCATCACCACTGTTGAAATTTTATGGATATGTTGTGTGACCTATTTCTATTTAGGTCACTGACGAAAGCAAACTAGTCAATAAGCTTTTTTCCTCCCTTCAGCATTCTGTATCTGATTCTGCGTTGAACACTGGAACATCCAACAATTAGTATGGTTTATGACAAGGTTTTATTGACCGACATTGGAAAAAAAACACACATTAATCAACCCAACTAAGAACAGAAAACAGATAAACACATATCTGTATAAATTGGATCATCCCCGCTAAAATACAACACAACTTACAAAAATAAAGCAATATTTGACAAACAACTTATGTTCAAACTGTGTATTATTATTATTAGTCGCTAAGCTCCTCCTCGTCACTGAAGTACGCACTCTTTTTGATCCTCGGTTTCCGAGAGTCTGCGGATGTTGACTCTGCGGATGTTGAACTGTGAGCACCGCCATCTTGAGACATACGCGTCTGCTTCCTCTGCGTCTCCTCTTCCTCGATACAGGCTTGCTGGAGGGTCACAAAAGCAGAAATGTGACACTGCTCAAAGATAATATGTTAGAAATGTAGAACATTTTTCAAGTTTCCATAGCCTTAATCTCAAACAGCACCTATTCATATTACCTGCTAGCTTTCTGCTATTTTTTTTTTTAGTGGTATTATGTTGTTTCAGTATCTGCAAACTTACCTGAAAAGCTATGGCTTGGCTCAGACTATCTAAGTTCGGGTCCTCTCCCTCTTCTTCACTTTCTTCTTCTTCTTCTTCACTAAAAGGGAAAATATGTAGGGATTACAAAAACACACTAAACAATATCTCACAATATGAGCTCTAAAATACGTACACATGCTCAGGTTGTTCAGCCTTTTTCTTCTTTTTCTTTTCTTTTTTCTTCGGAGGTTCCCTCTCTCCTAGAATGTTTTTGGGGCAGGCGTAGCTCAGATGACCTGTATCCTGTTTCATAAAATAAAAAAATCACAAAATGAAACAACACTCTTTTCTATTTTTTTCTATTCAGTGCAGAAAACAAAATTTGAATTCAACATTTGATGATCTCACAGGATACATTTTCAAAAAAATATGTACTGACCCCACATTCGTAACATTTAGTCTTGTCTGTGTAATTCCGTCTTCTTATGAACTCAGTTGCTCGCCCATTGTCTACAGCGATGCTTGCTTTCACTGTTCTGCCAAACAACTGGGAGACGAACACAATTGTAACTCCGACAAGCTTATTTCCAGTGGCATACAGTATGTGCACACTAATGTTCCTGAATGTGACAGACTCACCTGTTTGTTGTTCACTGCTCTTGCACAGTTTTGAGCCGAATCTCTGTCCAGGAAGAGAACAAACGCCACCCCTTTACTCTGACGCGTGTCTTTGTCCTTAACGATTGTAACCCTGCATGAAGCATGACAGTTATTGACACTTCTTTAAAACGTGTATGAACTATTTCAAGTATTCAGAGCCTGGTTTACACATTGCTGTAGGATAATGCTAAATAAATTATGACAGAGCTATTACTTACTTTACAACTTTTCCATATTTGGTGAAAAGCTGAAATGAGACAAAGTGATCTGTTTCAGGAATTTTTAGCAAAACATTAATTTGTCATAATCACAACAATTGCAGGAACTAACCTTGTGTAGGTCATTGTTGGTTAGTGAGAATGGCAGATTGGAGACATACACAGTGCTTTTGCTTGGTGCCAAACCCCCACTCATACTGGACGCACTGGAACACAAAATAAGATGATGATCATAAAATAGTGTAATCCACAACTAGCTTTTTTTGGCTAGTTTGGTAAGGCCACCGTTCGTGCCGTTACATATTTTAAGCATATTCAGCTGCCTACATAAACCAAATGACTTACCAACACGGGCTCCACCGTTTAAATACTATCTAAATGGGCTTAAAATAGCAGACTTGTGTGTATTTGTAATATGCTAACGTTTAGCAAAAGGAAACAAACGCCATGTCTGTACGTCGCACTTTGATGACGCGTCCACATTCCTTGTCCAATAAAACAGGCGTTCTCCATGTAGCTACCGGGAAAGGCTATGCTAGCTAAACGGCACTACCGTTGGTGAGATTGTTTTGCTAATTTCTGTGAACTAAATTACCGTTGCTGTTAGTTATTCAACACGCGTTTGGCTATGAGATGAACTATTACGCCATACATATTTGTTTGTGATTTTTTGTGTGTCGATAACAATTAGTTAAACTTGCTCTCAGGTTAAATAAAACGTGCGGATGTTTGAAGCATATATGGAAGCTAGCTAATTAGCAAAGCTAGCTGTCTGTTGTACGTGGAGCTACAGTAGATAGTAGCGCATTTACCATCACAGAACGTGTCGGAGAGATTTCTGTAACATATCGGCTGGGTTTTAGAAAGCTAGTGTTAGGTTTTATATTGTGTTTTTGGTCAACTATACATTCAGCCATAGGTCGGGCTATTCTGAAACACATCAGACAGCTCAGTTGTTGGATCCCATCCTGTCCTAACAGTGCTCTCTATCTTATTTAGAAAATAAAAACATCTATATTTATGAAATAACTGGATAAGACGCACCTATTTCTGCTTTTTTCTTTCATATGCTTAGTTATAAAAAGTATTTAGTGAACAGTTGCATGGGAACTTATTCCAAGTGTAAGGTCTTTACACTTACTTTACAATCTTTTCACAGATTTTATTGAAGATCGAAAATTCACACCGATTCGCAGAGGTCCTTCAGTCCAAAAGTAAGTCAGTGACTGACCCTTGCCTTCGCAATACATTCATGTCATCACTATTGTTGCACACCAAATCAGCAACAAGAGAAATGGTACTACTACCTTAATCTAAAATGCATAAAAAAAACAGGATCATATTACATATGCAAGAACTGGGACCATATTTAGAGAATGCTATCTGTTGTTGCAGCATGAACCCAACGGATGCCAAATCAAAAATAATGCTTTGAGGGAACTTCTGTCCAGTCCCATCAAATTAAATCTAGACTTAATCTGTTCTTGCATATCTAGTGATAACTCCTTTATACTGTAATACTGCTGCTGAAAGCAGTTGACTTGAACAAACCCACTGCCTCAATGAATTCAGAAACTACTATAGAAATACATTTATTTTGTGGAACCACCATTGCGCAAATGCATGTACACGAATACAGCATCTCTCACTCTTTGCCTTTTGCAGTGACATACAGGAGAGACAGGAGTATACGAGAGGCGTATGATGATCGCTTTTTAGGGGAAAGACCGGTGAGTGTGTACAAAGTTACCTCAGTGTCTATTTCCTAACCTTGTATCACATTCAAATGTATGCTAATAAAACACAAGTAGAAGTTTCTACATCAGGGAGGAAGTCCGTAGCATAGTTGTGAGTCATTTCAGCAGACAGATACCTTTTTAAGCAGTCATTTATTAGAGATTCCAAAGATTTAACTGCAAATGTTAAATCATGACATGTATGCGTCCTGATAGGGTCCGTACCCACGGGCAGCTGGGGCAGCGGAGAGGAGGGGTCCCTTTGGCAGGCCAGAGGAGGATTACAACCGTGGCGGGTACGAATATGAAGGAGGTCCGCGCTTTTTCCCAAACGGAGGAGGCCCACGGAATTATCACGAAGATCAGAGGGGTTACCATGGTGACAACGTTCATTTCCCTGCTGAACGCAGAGCTGTTCCACCTTCAAGGAGGGTGAGAATATAATGTCATATAAATAACATTGTTCAATAATACATATGAAATAAATCTATGTATGTATACTGTATATACATATCTTGGTGCACTCATGATTGGCCAGCTGAGGGCGCTGTAGTTTAAGGTTCAAGTTGAAATATTTTCAAGCCATTCCTTTTTGCAGTCGTTTGTTTCCTTATAGCTTATTGATAAACTGAGACACATTCTTAAATTCACTAAAAATGATGTGATGACATCCATATATATCCAATAATCCATGAGATTCTTGATGATATTACATGAACTGTAGGGGGCTTATTTAAGATGTATGGAAGTTAAATGCACATTGTAAAATCAAATGACATTGTTTGTAGGTTCAGTCTAATGATGTATATCTAAGTTCCATAACATCAATCTTTTCGGACACAATCAAATCATTTGGAAATGAAACTGCCAGTAAAGGTCACTTTCCTGGATTTGATTATTTATTTATTATTATTATTATATATATTTTTTTACATTTTCTTTATTGTACAGGAGGAGTACCCTTACAGAGGACCCAGGGAAGAGGCACACACAGGACGGCCTTTGGAGTTTGGGTAAACTGCAGCTAATATTCCCAAAAAGTTGTTCTTCATATCTAATATCACTCATTAGAATAGGATGTTATTACCGTGGACAGCAGAGGTCTTTTTCAATGCAGTTGTGATATGAACATGTCATCTAAGAATTGCAGCCTAATAACATATAAAACAGTGTTAATGAAATGCCAAAAAAATATTATGGCAAACCTAAGCAATAATGAATGAAAGGCTTTCATCTTAAATCCCTCCAGTAGTGTAAAGACTGAGCGTTGGGAGGGATAACAGTTGCATAGCAGGACAGAAAGTCAGACTATGACTAGAACTATATTGACAAGATTCATCACTTATTAGGCAGACAGGGAAATGGTACGTTTCACACAATGCACATGTATGTGTGCTTCCCAGTGACCAAACCTTCATGAATGGAAAAATAAACAAACTAAATCTGAATATGTCACATTTGGCATTAGTGTGTTACTCTGTGACCGTCAGCATCCACATTAAACATAGTTAAACATTTATAATTTAACAATGCGTGCTTCACATGCATATTTGGACCCTCTGGAAGATCTGTTGGTCTGTTTGCAACCACAAGTGTCCCGTTTTGATTATTTTTGTTCTCGCTCATTGGCATCAAGGTCTGTTTAGAAAAAGATTCTCTATATCTGAGCCAGACTGGTGGTGTCCTTTTCAGCCCAGAAGCACATATTTGAAGTCAAGTTACGATCCTAACGGAGAACTGAAGTCACTGAAGTGGTTTGTTCAACATTTTTAAAAGGCATCTGGCTATTGATTAAGTTCCGCCTCATATGTGGTAATGTGTGGTTTTGTAAAGTCGTTACCATATTTGGCGAGTGTGAGTTGTTTGCCTCTCAAGATTCTGCATCTCAGACATGTTTTGAGTTTGGAAGAATTACTCGCTAATATAACTTGTGACCAGGGATACAAGTTCAACAGTGAGGCAAACCATACCCTCAATACATAATTTAACAGCACTAGTGATTGTTTTGAATAAAGTTTGAATACGAACCGACCAAATGTTCTTTGCTGCCATGCTGTGTACCCGCAACTGACCACAGCTTTTGTGTGTGTGTGTTTCTTCCCTCAGTGCTCGGGCACCACCTCCTCATAACGTACGGAACCAGGGCATCTACCCAGCGCCCAGATCACTCCCAGAGAGTGGGGAAGACACACTTGTGCAAGCCATCCTCAACCTGGACAGAGGGTAGGAGTGAATGCAGGCTTATACTGGGCATCCGTGTACAGTCTTCGCCCAAGTGTATGCAGCTTGTGGGATAAAAAACACTCTAAATAATGGATTGTGGTGAATTTTCATTATGGGGATGATCGTAAATATCGTCATGAGTGAAAGTTAGAGATTGCTATCATGGCAGACAAGTGAAAACTTTAGTCTGATTTAAAATATACAGGGTACAAAAATACACTTTTAAAATGTACGTATCTTTTATTTATGTTGGAGACCTTATGATTCATGACCATTTTAGAATCTCTGAAACACTTGGTTTGTAACACAATTTCAATCACGATCATCTTCCAGGGAAGACAGAGACCACTACAGGAGAAAGGCGGCCCCGTTCCCTCCAATCAGAGAGCGCTCTCCTGTGCGCCGCGAGGTGGCCCGCTCGCCCCACAGTCGCTCTGGCTCCAGCGTCAGCAGCAGAGGCTACTCGCCAGACAGAGCCAAGAGCATGCCGTTTCCCTCACAGCAAGGCAAGAGTATGTAGATCCCTGAGTTTCCGCTCCCCTATTGCAGTGTGTTGCTGCTTTTTTCTGTGTCCGTTCTGACACAAAGGGGAAATGCAACTTACAATACTAGCAAGTATTGTTGCAACTTTAGTCGTGACTTAATTATTGACCAAGACCAAGTGAGGCCTTGCTTTACTAAACATGTTTTGAATTCTGGACAGTCACCCCCTCCAAAATGTACATTCATTGTTTAGACGTCTAATCTAATCCTAAATCTGGCTGGCTGGCTTTTCAGGTGTGGACGGTCCAGAGGGTCATGCAGGTGTTTCTGAGCACCTGTGGGGGGCGCTCTTTCCTCAACAGAGTGGACATGAAACTTTGGGTCTGTACATTAAGCTGCGTGAACAAGCTTGGACTTGGGTGACGATGAGTTGTTTTCACACGTCTCCTTGCATCCTTGTCATGTCAGAAGAATGCCACAACATTACCTTCTAAGTCTTGAGAAGGATGCAAGGATGGAGGACATGATGAATTTTTGACCTTTTTATATACTTAAAGTTCAAACCTACAGAATATGATGAAAAATGTCATTATATGTATATCAGAATATTTACCCAAAAGAATTCTAACCACAAAAGAATCTTTCACCCAGGTCCGCAGTTAGTCGTATCTTGAATTCTGTTTCTTAATTAGAACCTAGTAGTGACTTTACTGTAATCGGTTCCTTCCTTCCTTTATATGAACCATTTCTACTCCCTGTTGTCAAAACACATTTGCACTTTCCATGGTTCCCACACTAATGTGTTAATGTATGCCTTTAATTTTCTACATCTGGGAATGAAGTTGTTTGTCATGAGCCAGTGTGCTTCACACTGTCTGCTCTTGAATTAACACATTTGATAAGGAACAGTACACATAACGGTACATACCAAAGCTGCACAACACTTGTCTGCAGGCATTGGGACACACGGCTACAACGCTCACTAAGACAGTAGCCTATATTGATTGTTTACATCTCAGATTTATATTTTATGTTACTGACACTTGTCATTTACTGTGTCGAGTTTACATAACTCATTTCCCAGAATGCAGGCAATACATTTTGGATGAATTGAACTGTAAAATGCATAAGTGCTAGTTTGACCTTTTTTGTGTTCTGCATGTCGTTTATAGGCTTCGTACATCTCAACCTCCTGAGCTTCCTGTAGTCCAAGAAGTATTGTGTTATTTAGATCACCTACCATCTTAAGTGGCCATCTTGCCTTTTTTTTTAAATTTCCATTTTGCTTGGTGCTTTTTACCCATGAATGTGAACTCAGCGGACCTTTTTAGAATGTGTTTAAAAACATATTGAACTGCAGGATCTCAACCCTCCTGAAAGGAGCATTATTGATCATGTTTTACCGTGAAGCATCAGAGTGGCGAGTGTGCTCACTAGTTTGCTGAAAGATAAGACGGCCTAGTTATGTACACAGCCGGTGACCTTCCGGTTTGGTCTTCCTAAAGAGTTTGACGAGACTTATTCTCAGAACAAGATGGCTGTTTAGTTAGATATTATAGACAGGATTAAAAAATAATTAAAAGCAGCTTTGCTTTGAATCTCAGGTGAGAAAATATACAATTGAAGCGCTACTCCTACATCATGGTAGTGTCCACCTTTTTTTCCTTTTCAATGGAATTTTCTTTCAATACCTTTCAATGAGGGCGAGGTGAAATTACATACAGTGGATTTGTTTCAGAAATATACAAAGGTTACACTCGTTAAACTTAACCTATTCCCAGTCTGGGTAACCCGAGAGACACGGAGTGTTTTGTAATGTGTCCAGCAGCCAGCCTTCCTCCCCGCTCCGTCTGCCACTTTGTCAGGCCTCATAAAGATGCCACCAGGTCGTGTGTGGACGAGGAGGGAGCGGGGTGTAGGATGTCTGATGGATATTCCTGAAGTGTTCACATCGGGGTGTTTTTTTTTCTCCCCGTTTCATAGCGAGGTCCGCAGAGTTCATGTTTATCGGTAGGCTTGATTGGTCGGCTTGAATGTTTGGTAGAAGAACAGATTAAAAGTGTGAGAGGAGGTGGTGTCCAGAAATGTACGGCGACGGTGAATCCACCCCGTGGACTTCTGTTTCTCGATATTCTAGCCTCGGTACCTGTCCGGATCCTGGAACCAAACGGCCACACCTTTTTTTACAGAGCCCTGATTAACATAAGCACATACTTACTTTCCAGACACACTAATTGTCCTGTTTCCGATGAATTTCAATGTTTTTCTCCTTTTCTCTTAGTTTTTCATTTCCTCATTCAAAATCGTTTTTCCCCTCATGTTATTTTATTCCCTCTCCTCGTCAAGTCTCGCTTTGTCAAACAATTTTTTTTGTCACTTTTTCTTATTTCTGCAGACAAAATTCCCGGCCTGTCAAGAGAAGGCTCCCCACACAGCGCAACCTCAAACAAGGTACCGAACTGCAATACTGAGTTTATTTTGCCCTCCAATTTGACGAACTAGAATACAACACAGGCCTTTGCTTCTTTTCATAATATAATATATATGTATACTTTTTGTCTTATTATAAATGCAACAGTTCAGTCCCTTAATTACTGTTGTATTTATTATATATGGTGGTCTCCGCCTTTGTCACTGTACAGCAGGATGCATCTGGAACTCCTTAAATCCCATCCTTCTAATAAGTGTTTAGCTCCATTGAAGTATGTTAATGGGTTTTAAAGTGGCCCTCACGCAGAGCATAAAAGCCATCAGGCCTATGCTCTGTTTACCTGTGCTGTAAGCAGACTTCAATCACAAGAAACTTGTAACGGTGTAGGGGAAAAAGGGCTCAAGTGTCGCCGAAAGTACTGGCCACGCTTCCTTAAAGTGCTCTTTGTTTTGTTTTGACGTATTGAATGTTGGTCCCTCCCGCATGTTTTTTTTTTTGCAAATAACTTGTTTTGCTGATATCATCCATCTCCAATTATGCAGAGGCCTGTAAATAGAATCAGATGTGATTAATAGGCAAAATGCGTCTGGCAACGGCCACCCAGAAAGCGAAGAGGCTAACTCGGTAGCCCGAGTCACGGTTTTATCATAGGATCTTAGCCGAGAAGTCCCCGTGGAACTCATTGGGGTGTGTTTAAACCATTTACAATGAACAAGCGTTTCTGTTGACGAGTAGGTCTGGCTGTGTTTGGTAGCTGTGACTGTCTGGTAGAATGTTACAGGTCAGTTGTTTGTGCTTGTGAGAAGTTTGAGGAGGGGTCACAGGAAAAGCTAATTTTGATTGGTGGAACAAAATTAAAGGCACACGGTTTGCCAGCCAGTTTTTAAGCTGTCTTAACTACAATGCTCCTGTATTTATTCCTCTTATTGTAAATGACTTGATGGACTTACTTCATACGATGGGAAGTACGAGGTTGAAGCGTAGTCTTTTCCTCTCCTCCTCATGTGCATTTTTTTGTAAGAACCACCCACCACCATCTAATCAACCGCTGTAATGAAAGTGCCCTCCCGCCCCTCCACACACACAGATACACACTGCTGCTTTTTGCTGTGTTTGATCTAGCCTGTGGTGCATTGTTTTTTCTGCTCCGGGGGGCACAGACCCGTAACCTTGGCCGAGATGAAAGGCCTGTGCCGTGCCCCCCAGTAAAGCTTGCACTTAAGGCCCCAGCCGCTGCCCTGCTGTGGGGATTCAACAAACACAGGCAGCCTCTCTGGAGCCATCCCTGACAGAAGAGGGGGTCTAAAGAGCACCTTTTGGCTCCGACTGTGAGCCACTGTGGCGTAGCGGGTGGAGAGCATGCCCTGTAACTAGAGCAAGGTCACCAGAAGGTTTCATCCAGACACAAGGCACCAAGGTCCCATCATTACAGTATGATGAGCTGAAATCTGGTGATGGAAATGGGGTAAAGCAACACAAGCAGTCGGGATATAAACCTGGTCTAAGAAGGTCTTCTGGCTATTGTCACTCTAGACCCTTTACCAGAGGACACATCCAAATAGTTTTCATGTTCCCCTGACTAAAGTTTCCAAGAAGGTATTGATATGATTATGGCTAAAGATGGTCAGCAAGCTCATAGAAATGTATTTGTCGTTATTGTCTTTTGGTGCTATCTCTTGACTGCTTTAATGACTCCTCCCTGTGACCTCACGTCGCTCCAACTCTTGAGGCATGCAGTTGAACTTGGGTTTAGGGTTAGAATTTGGTCGTCAAATGTCACTGTGTCCTCACAACACAACACAGGTTTTTGGTCATAACTCCAGAATTCATATGCTAATTCTGATGATGAAGGGGTGACATTTTGGACAGACACGGATGTAAACTGCAACATGACTACTTTGTGGAGCTATAAAACCTCAAAATGGTAATTCACTGCAAATTCTTGCCATTTGGTCCTGAGGCTGTGACTTTAATCTTTCCACAAAAGTGCATTATCAGTGGGAGTAAGACTAGTACGCCACCAAACAACACAAATCAATTGTTAAAACGCAGTAGATGGGAATCTACAGCAGTCGCAACTTTAAAGGTCAGTTCATGGTTCAGCAGACGGCAAAGAAAAAGTGAATTATTTTGTAAATTCATTTTTAGTATTACCTTGAAAAGAGATTACCCATACCTCCCGGATAATGACATTTTCATTTTAGTGCAGTTTGCATGAAATCTATCTGCCGAGCCTTTTAACATCCCTTCCAGGTTAGGCTATGCTCAGCGAGGTGAAGTGAAAGACTCAGACAGGCTAAGGAGGCTGAACACTGACGAACTGGACCGCTCCCAAGCATAGCTTCAGGGGGAGAATTGGACGGAGGAATAATTGGATGATGCTTTTATGAGCTGTGCTTTTTTTTTTTTTTTTTTTTTTTTTTTTAGACCACACTCGGCGTTGTGATGTCCCATCGCCTTGTGATTTCTTACCGCGTTCATCTCAAGATTTAATATTATGATTTACTCCGTGGCCTGTTTCCCATAATGTATGAGTGGACTTTAGTCATGGCTGGGCAGTTCTGCTCCCTGGCCTTCAAACTCTAATAGTAACAGGAAATGAGCAAAAGAAATTGAGCGGTGATCCAAGTTGGCCTCATTTCTCCCCTTTTGCTGTTTCTTCTGGCTTTCACAGTAATACTTATGGGCACTTGGGTTTCTAGTCTATCCATTACATGGCTCATCATGGCTTGCCTGGCCAGATATCCTGTTAGCATATAAAACCGACTGAAATATCAAATTCTACCATTTTACATAGAAAAGTAGGTGCAATGTTAAGCCAGGGGGTTTTAGTCATAATTTGCTAAGTAATAAGACCAGAACCACATCTGTTGTGAGGACTATGGCGTATGATATACAGCTTCTTATTGCTATGAGTCTCTAAATGTTGGACTCGTTGTAGAGATAATATACTCTGGCTTTTCAGCTACTGCATATCTAAGCTTCATCCTTAGTTACGCCTCATCAACCACATCGTTCCTGTAGAGTTAAACCGTCAGTAGGTCAGGTCACAGCGTGGCACCTATCTGTGTGCGATCGAGCTGTACGCCGCACACCCGTTCTCTGTGTTGTGAAATTGCTAGTGGTTTATCATCTTGGCAGCCTTATTACACTTTGGGAAACATTTATTAATGTTAAAGCGTCACATCTGTTATCGACGATACATTTAATTTTTTTTTTTACTTTTCATTTCTCTCATGCTGTGACGGTTTTAAAATTACACTGTTCTCTCCTCTACCTTTTTTTTTTTAAGGAGGAGAACCATCCTCCAGAAGGAGAAAAAGAGGAGCTCCTGGTGCCTCAGGTGGTGGAGGAGAGCCAAAAGACGTCGACGGACAACTTTCAGGAGCGACGAGCGCTGGCCATCGCAGCCAAAGCTCAGGAGATAGAGAAGGTACTGGTCCAACTCTTGTTCTAACCTCCTTCCAGTTAAAAGAACATCTAAATGTGAATGTGTCGGCATCTTTTACTCAGCTATTCAAATGAGCCTTTCTCTGCCACCCCGTTGTCACAGAGCTTTATAACAGCACTGCATCTATTTTCACACGTCTCCAGGCTTATTTTTCGACTTCTCTGTATACTCGGCTGAAAAAAGATGATAAATCACCGTTTTGCATAGATGCCATATCTAGAAGTCTTTATTGACTCGTATAGCATTTTGTAAAAGAAATATATATGTGGACATTTTATGCCAGTGACTCTCAGTTGCCCTTTTTTGGGGGGAAAATGGCTCACATTACAAGTTTTTGTAATTTGTAAGACTTTTCTATAAATGTCAACTTAGGTACGTACTGTACCTTTTTTTTTTTTTTTTGGCAAACGATCCCATACATATGGTGGCCTTGACTTCTCTGACTCACACATGGATTATTTTACCGGGTAGGCATTACTGGAACAGCCGGCTATTATGTTCATAACAAGACAGGAAATTAACATTTCTGTCCACCAGTCACAGTGGTGGGTACATCCTTAAAAATTCAGCCGTCACTTAGACAGCCAGAAATCAGTTTTAGAGCAGAATGATGGTTAATTACCTGCCAAAGTAGCCAGCTGCCAAATTTATCACAATTTTCCTGGTGGCTCTCGTTAATCTCTCTCCATCCTGACTGGCATAACTGCAGCAACTCCTCATTATACCCTCCACCAGTTTAATATCCCGCTTGTCTCAAAAACATCGCAACTCCCTCACAGACTCATCCTAAAAAATGCACATAAAGGCCCACACAGGGTTTTTTTTAATTGTTAATATGCATTGTACAGGAACACATAAACGAAAGCAGAAACACGAGTAAAGCTCAGGCATGGTATAGATTTGTGCATACAATAAATCGAGGGCTTAACGGAGCTAAAAAACCTCCCCGGGCTCGAGATTCCAGCTCCGCTCGGCTATCTAATGAAGGCCATTCTTGCACCAGTGAGCGCCACCGCTGCTTTACTGGGACCATTAAACCCGAGCCAGCTCTGCCCCGGAGCGCACACACTGCACTCTCACATCGAGCTGCGCCACAGAGCCTATAGGCCGTTATAACACCGGTGCTGACGCTGCAGCTTGTGGCCTGTTTTATAGGCTGTCTCTTTGCTCCCCATCTGTGTCTCCTCACGTTCCTCATTTGTGAGCTTTATTTCACGTTTTCAGGTCATATGACTACCAAGACCCATGTCGAGAGTAATCTTTAGCATTCAGCTTGTTTCCATTGTGTGTATAAATGCCCATTTGCTATAATCTTTAAATGTAGTCGTCAAATTAAGATCTGGAAAGAGTAGATTAAAATGGAGAACCAGAAGGGGTATTCCATTTTCGCAGGAATATTTAGTTTCATCTTCTCTTTCCAGAATTCCATTATTTTTGAATTATCTGTAGAAACTGATGATTATCAGTGTTTTTTTTTTCTCTTGACCCTTCATTTGGTTTTTGTGACATTCAGACCACTTGGATGAAGCGTGTCATGAAAGGATGGCTTGTTAAAACATCATTGTGAGTTAAGTCAACCATGTTTCTGTCGCACACAGCCAGGATAGAAATCAAAGTTTAGCATCAGCATCTTTCCTTACTCTCTGTCTAGGGAAAAGGGAAAGACCGTCTTGTTTGTTGGTAAACCCTTTTAAAACCTTCTGTAAACACTAATCAAAGCTTGGGAGGATTGCCTTGGCATGATGGTTGGTTACCTGCCAAACCAACCAGCCGCTGGAAAACGCATACAGTAACCACTTGTCTGGTGGCCGGTATTAATTTCCCACTGTGCCCCAGAACACACAGCTAAACTCTCCTTTTTTTTTTCAGTCTGAAACAACAAAGTCGCAGCAGTGTTTCTGTTGCAGTGGGCAACTCGCGTTGAGCCACTCGAGAAGTGTCCGCCAGATGTTTGGCTTTCTGCATCCAATCTGGTCTAGCCATCTCTTCTGTACAACGCGGGCACAAACACACCCCAGTCAAGTAGCTCCCTCAAACGCTCGCTAACTGTCTCGCCGACTTTTCGTGGATCACAAGCTGAACCTTCTGTCGTCCGCCAGGCATCACGTCGGGGCCGCGTTCCACCGGTGCCTCACTGTGTGTTTGTGTAGCTAAGTGAAATTGGTCCGCCGAAATCCAACCTGAACCCCCGTTCCTCATTGTCAGAGTTGACTTTGGCTGCAGTACAGACTAACCGGTTATAGTGAGTGACAAGGCAGGAGAGGCAATAAAGGGTATTATGTTTTACTCCTCACGGTCCAGGCTGTGATACAAAGGGAGTTTTATTTCGTTTGGTAAAGGAATCTAAATATATTTGGCTTCAAGACAGAAAGTTCTAGCCTCATTTTTTAGGTATAAGATGGCAGAACTTGATGGACAGATCTTCCACTCTCTCTTTTCTGAAGCCAGGCAGGCATGCACGCTTACCCCTCATCTTTGTTTTAACTAGCGAAAGAAAATTAAGTTCAAAGAAGCTTTTAGAGGCAGAGACGGTTCTGGGCCGACCCCACCCGAAGTCAAGAACTGGCCTTTTCCCTTCCTGATTGGATAACAAGGGAGGGATTTCAGGAAGTGTGTTTGAATACAGGAAGTACACTTTCAGCACATTGTTATCCAGGAACGACTTTCCCTGCATTCATCGAAGTTGTCAGTACGCTTGATTGGATACTTCCTCCTAAATGTTGATAAGTAAAATTCGCTGTCATCATTTAACAGCTGTTGAATGAGACCATAAGATCTTGATAAAAATGATTAGGAGGACAATGTGTTGCTAAATCCAGCACAGGGCTATCACAGGTTTGATTTTGTCCAGATTTGTTCCTCTGGCTGTTGTGTAACATCTCCCACATTTAATTGTACGCGAGGAATGTACACGGCCTATGGAAACGCCCAGAATGTTTTGATTTTTACGTCAACGCTCTTTCCTGAAGCTGTTTTATGTTCACCACTAATTTCCTGTCAAAGGATTTATCCTATTGTTAGATTCAGGCGGCCCTACGAGGGAGAACCGAACACTCCAGTGTATTGATTTTGATATTATTAGCTTGCAGTAGGTCAAGAGGGAGGCATTTAAGAAGCTCTCGTAGTGGTTGCACAACCACAGAGATGCTGGTCTAATTCCATCACCAGAAATCATCTTCAATATCATCGTGGTTGATGATATCAGGAGAACATGGTTCTTGGCTGACCATATGATTTGATAGTTTTTATACAGTGGAAGTATTTAATGCAGTAGTGGAAAGTTGTCATCAGTATAAACTCAGTTTGACAGTAGATATTTCTTTGTATTGCTCCTCTACGTCACCCATCATGCGCTCTGTTCATGGCACATTGGGGAAACGCTATAAATAAGCCAGCGAGTTCGAACGCCCCGCAGCCACCGATGCTATCCAGTGAACGACTGAAACTCACCGTAGCCTGGTCTAATTTTACACATGGTGTAAACGCACAGATCCGCTCACAACCTCCCCCCACGTCATCGGAAGTACCCTCGTGTCCGCCTGCGGCACGCGGCTTAATAAGCAGCCGCATCAGTGGGTTAATTCACTTCCACTTAGTCAGGGAAGAGAACTGACCAGGAAACGAGGCGCAGAGGGACTGATGGAGAGAGGAAATGTGTCATGAGGAGACGGCAGCATTGAGGAATTGAGGATGAGTCTCTCTGAGGTCTGTCAGTGTGGCCATTTGTGGAAAGAGTGCAGAGCATCACATTGTCCAATTTCCAAAAGGTCCTCATGAGTGATGTGTATTTTTGTTTTTGGGGAATTTGTATGCCTCATATCACATAGTGATAGTGGAGGGATGATAGAAACTGAGCAGTTGACGGATGCAAAAAAAAAAGCCCGGAGCTTCTACTTCTACTCTTAGAAAATTAAAACTGACATACAAAAGATTAGCTGTTTAGGTGACACACATCTCCGTTTAGGTTTGTTGCAAATCGAACCGCTTCATGTGGAAGCAGTGGGTTCCCTCCATTTCTTTTATGAGACATTTGAGCGTCTGTGTGAAATAGCAGCTCTCCAATAAGAATCCGGCACCTCTTCCTCATTGCCCCTCTAACACCTGCGTCTGAGACGCCACTAAAGTGGGATTTTATTGCTCCTTGGGCCACCCTGTCCTATATAAAGGGCACTTATTAAACATGAGAGGATATGTGTTTAGCTTTTGACACTACATGATGTGTTGTTGACACCAGACTGATCAGCTCAGGCTCAATGACACAGGAACATTTACACCTAGGCGCCAGGTTAAGCAGGAAGGAAGCAACTTTTCATCTCATTTAAGAGCTTTTCTCATACATTTTGACCGGTTGACGATGCAGTCACTCCTAAAATCTGCATATGAATCGGTGCAAATGTATATACATTTTTTTTTTAATTGGTTTACTGTTTGTTTAACTCATGTTCCTGTCCACATCCAGGTGTACCGGCAGGACTGCGAGACATTCGGCATGGTGGTAAAGATGCTGGTGGCTAAAGACCCCAACCTGGAGAAGCAGCTGCAGGTTCCCCTCAGGGAGAACCTCGGGGAGATCCGCGAGCGTTGTCTGGACGACCTCAAGAACTTCATCAACGAGCTGGACGAGGTGGTCCGGCTGCCAGAACCCTCCGTCTGCGACTCGACCACCCCATCGACGGCCCTGGCGGCTCATAAACTCTCAAAGTCGGGAGTCAATCACAGCTCATCTTACTGACACATTGGCCATCTGCTCTGCTTGAGAATGAGCCGCGAAGGAAGTGACTGCTGAACATGGTGGATATCTAATACGTTTTCGACTGCTGGGCATGAAGTGATTCTACAGCACAGCAACTTGAAGAACAACTCAACATGGAGAGGATGCGGCGTTGCATTGTATCTGGGGGTTGGACAGTGTTACTTTTGAACAGACAATTTTCTTTTTTTTACCATAAATTTTTCTGTTGAAAGATGGTAATTGTAAAATATTAAGTTGTTTCACTGTTGGCCAGAAAAAACAACAATTTCTCTGTTTGAAAAGTATTCACATGGAAATGTTTAATATTAGTTTGATTGATTATTTAAACAATTTGATAAAAATATGATAATAGACTGCACGTTCTGCAGCATGACACTTTTCTAAAAGAAAAGAAAGATGACTGTTTATTTTTTATTTTTCGGTTCTGTACATTTTGAATTTTGTAGCAGATGTATGACTTGTTGCTGCTACATTTACAGTTCTACATTCTTGTATAAATTTGTACCGTCTGGAAAGTTTGGTTACTTTTTTCATTGTATGGTCTTATGAGGCTCTTCAAACTTTAACTCCCTCTCAGAAGAACCTGCACAAGGCTTGATCATTTTGATGTTGAGACAAAGCTTTGCACAAATTGAGGTGTCTCTGAAGGTTGTAGTAAACATGATTTCTGTTCACTTAAAGATTTGTTTTTATTGGGACTTATTACATAAATACGCCCACTGACATCATAGACCATCGACGATATTTCCAATAACAATTTACCGGCATTATTAAACTCCATTTTCATTTAATTTAGTCTCCCTCAGTTAAAAATGCTAGCGATTTCTAGCAGTTTACAAAAGGTCAAATAGGTACTACTGTGTACAAGTTGTAAGATACCATCGTTTCCCTACAAAATCTTCCAAAATTGATGCATCTCACTACATGCTGAGTTATTTAATCTGATTTGAAAACATATTTCAAATACATGAGGAAAAAAGAACAATCATTGCTGAGACTTCGAGAGGAAAAAAGTATTTATTACAAGCGTCTTTACATCATAAAGCATTTAGCTGGTTATGTCAGAGCAAGGGTAGTGAACAGTTCAGCTGAATATGGAAAATGCAGGCGTTACCGTCATTTGTTTTCATATTTTGTACACCAATAGTGAGCATTGCAGAATATATGTTATAGTAGACATTGTTACGGAGTAACTTGGCACTTTACTGTGAAAGACACAGTTTATGAAGTGGCACCTTCTTTGTTTCTTATACAATATTAACGAGGTCTGTTTGTTTACCATTACAACTGCTAGGTGTTTTTGTTATATCATACACTTCAAAAGAAACAAATCTTTAAACCAGGGATATAAAAAATACCAGTATTAAATTCTTAACTTAGTATATACATTATCATTTTGTACTATGATGCATTAAATAATGATTTGGTTTGTTTCTACTTTATCCACTTCTGTGTACAATGTGCTAAACACTTTAATGCAAACAAAAATATTGCTGAAAAAACCTTTAATTGAATGTTTGACAAAAAAAAACTGTAATTGCAGATACTCAAATGAAAGCGTCACCACTCTGCCAACTCATAATTCTGGTCTTCACTGTTGAAAAAGGCTTCTAGTCCCTATATCACGTTAGTGCTAAAATTCAATAAGACACAGTATATAGGCCAAATCTGCATGTACACAAAGAAAATGATTTTCTAACTATACGTTTGTCTTAGTTTGGTTTGATTTCTTCTTTCAGTAGATTTGGCCCTAAAATATGATATGCATCTTGACCATCTGTTAGAAGTATCATGTGCAGTTTGTGCAGGTGTGTTGCTTTAAACTGCCTTTCTAAACACAGATTAGATTAGCGAAAAAACCAAAACATGATCAGAAAATCTGTCTTTATTGCTTCGTGTAGTGCAGCTTTTAAAATAAATGCACTCTGGGCTGTTAGGAGATGATACAGTTTTTAGAGCGGTGGCTCTTCCTGCGACCAGTCTGTGAGCCGTGGCTCTGGGAAGATAGGGCCGTGACCCTTGTGGGGTAGTCCTCGGCGTAGTAGCGCCCGGCCGCTCGAGGCTGAGGGATTGGCTGACCCAGGAAATAGCCCTCCTCCTCAGAGTCTGACGATGAGGAAGAGCAAGTAGAGCAACAGTCCTCCTCATCTCCGTAGAGACCCATGAAATGCTCGACTCGCGGGTCTCCTTGAGCTGAGCCCTGGAGCATATAGTCAGATCGGGTTTGGGGGTAGGCCAAGGGCGGCCTGTGTGCGGGGTGCTGTAGGAGCATGGCGCCGCGGGGAGGGTTAACCAGACCCTGCTGCTGGGGCTCGTACAGCCTCTGTGCTTTCTCCAAAGGCAGCATGTGAAGGTTGTTGTCCGAGCGGGTTTTGCGGCTCCGGCGGTGCCGGTGGTGATGCTGCCTGCTGCGCCCGTGGTGGCTCGACGGGCGGCTTCTTTCTCGGCCCGTCTCGTCCGGGCCGTAAGCCCTCCGCTGCGGCTTCTCGCTCATGGGATGCTTTCTGGTGTTGGCGTCAAATCCGTCATTATATCCGTTGTCCACTGTATCTTCTGAGAACTTGACCATTTGAGGAGGCCTGGACTGGGACTTGCTCCTCCTCAGAGCCGGAGCGTGGGCGAAGGAGGACGGGAGGCCTTCTGAATTCGGGGACAATAGGAGGTGTCCTCCTGGTGCGCCTCCCCTCATCGCCGCTGCCACCTCCTCGTCTCCCTTCTCCATGTTAAGGTTGAGAGAGTTGGCACTGTGGTGTAGGTGGGATGAATTAAAGGTTCCCATGTTGCTCATCTGCTCACAGTCGTCTGCCACCACCACCACTGTATCCTGGATGGTGAGGTTGTAGACTATAGGTCTATCCCTTCCATCTCCATCCACTGATGCACCTGAAAAAGCAAGTAGGAGAGATAGTTTTCAACAGCTGTTCAATAAAGAAGGAAAGCATACTTTTTACCACTGCAACAAGAAGTTTTCTTACCGGTGATGTTTGAAAGTGCTAGGGAGTCCATAGAGTCTCCGGCACCCTGCCCGGCTTTCCTCAGCTCATCGGCGATGCACTCAAGGGAATCTTCATACCACTGCCTGGTGTCTGGCCAGAAGGCCCGCCTTCCTGTCCCAGATTGGTCCTGGTCTTGGTCCAGCTCCAGCTCTTGGATCTTTCTGGCACTGGCTGGCCCTGGGTGACTCCCATAGGCCGAGTCCCCCAGCCCGTCTTGTGACTGGGCCCAGTACATTTCAGGCAGGTGCTTCTTGCTCATCAGTCCCGGGCTAAGGCTGTTGGCTTGGGATTGATTGGAAGTCTGGCTCTGGGTGGGGCTGGCAGGGGTGGGAGAGGAGGCGGTAACCCCCATAGATGCAGTGTCAGGCTTTAGCCAGGGGTCGGACACACTCATTAACCTGTTTCGGTCACTGCTGGTGCTGGGAGATTTTAGGGAAGGCTGTTGAAGTTGGTGTAACATCCCGCGGTCGCCGAACTTGAGGAGGAGCTGAGTCATATAGTCCTCGTGCTGGGCCCACTCCTCCGGATCCTCCTCCCCGCCAGCGTCCTGCTCCTCCCGCTCCCTCCAGAACCTTTCCTCCTCCAGGCCCAGATGGGCCAGCTTGCGCCCCACGATGTCAATGTCGCAATCGGCATCTCCCCGTCCGTCCCCCTCTCCGTCTCCGTACTTGTACTCAAAGGGGGGGACAGCGGGGGGGTTAAACAACTGCGACTGTCTCCACTGTTCGGTCGGCTTGCTGCTCTTCCCCATGCGCACGCTGCGCCGCGATTCACGCGAGCGGGCGGACTGGAAGGCAGAATCGGATGAATCGGAGGCGTGGATATCTTCCCCCTGGCTGCAGGCCTTTGAGCAATAGATGCGACCTTGCTTCGGCAGGAAGGGACAGCCCAGCAGGGACGTCTTGCACTGGGCGCAACAGAAGCACTGATCTGCGGCATGCCAGTGTACACCTTCGTAGGTCATCTGGGCGTGGTCAACGCCTAAAAGATCGTAGGAGGAAAAGGAGCACATGCTTAGGTTTATTCCACCTACACAACGGTTAGAAACAAATGAACCAGCACCTCCCAAATCGAACTCACCGATGTTTTCACCACAGGCCTCGCAGTACTCTGCATACAGGGACTCAAAGCAGCCGGTGCAGTAGGGCCGGCCATCTTTCATGATGTAGCGCTGCCCCCCCAGCATCGTCTCGCACTCGAAACAGGCAAAGTGCTTCATGTGCCAGTGACGACCCTCGGCTTCAGTGCACTCATCCGCGAAGATGATCTAGAGGGGAAACAAACATGGTGGCGTTAGTTCTGTAGATCTCTTGGCCCGGACATTGCCATTGGTTCACTGTAAAACATTAAGCGGGTATCACTGCTACTACAACTGGGTCTCACCTCGTCGCAGGAAGAGCACCTTGGTTTGAGAAGCTCAGCGTGGTGTCGCCCGCAGAGGATCTTGCCATTCTGGTGGAAATATATCAGATCCACCAGCAGCTCTTGACACGTGGCGCACACGAAGCAACCCGGGTGCCAGCAGGGGCCCGGTCCGGCCCTGGAGGCGAAAATTGCCATCTCGCCTCCGTTAATGCCTCCGGCGCACTGGCAATCAAACACAAACAAGAGATGATCCATGAGATTTACAAATCCAGGCATTGCATTGGGGTTCATCATTGAGCCTGTGACCTTGCCTATTATGCATCAATGGTGATAAGTATGCTACCTCCAGAGTGAAGCGTGGAGACCAATAGAGGCGGTCGCATACGGGACTGACATTTCAAAACAGACGCGTGGTATAAAGGGGGATTTCGGAGAATATGTCGAGCATCCGCTGATGATTCAATTGCGGTGATGCTTACAACAAAGAATGCCAAACAGGTGATCACACTGCAAGTTCCTAAGGAATATCATCCATTCAAAGCGATGACAATCACATTAAAAATAACTTATTTCTTCTTTTTTTTCACTTTGGCGCGAAAGTAATTGATTATCCACTGAGTGTTGCTGCAGAAACCGGGAAGCGTTTATGTCTTGGCCCTGAGTCGAGAGATCGTGTGACTCCGCTGAGTTCCTGAGAGCGTGTCTGAACGTGAACGTGAAGTCTTTATATAACCCAGCAGCGCCATGAGACACCCGTAGGCAGCTATGGGATAGCATGCCCAGCTGTTAACCATTATTGCCAGTGTGGACAGACAGGGGCCTTGGACACAGAGTGGGGTGGGTTATGTGCCCCACCAGGAAACTAGAGCCTGACGAAGTGTGTGTGAACATGTGAATGTGTGTATATGTGTGTGTGTACACCCACGTCCTCAAGATATATCCTTTTGCAGTACTTGATATACAGTATATGAATGGTTGCATAAGCGTACGGATGTCCACATCAATAAGTCTGAGAACGTGTGCGTCATTTCAGTGTGTGTGTGTGTGTGTGTGTGTGTATGTGACCTTGCATCCCTGTGGTAGCATCTGTGTTTGAGTGATGACAGATTTCATCTGCCTATCCGGGGGAATTAACATGGCTGGCATGCTCTTCCTGGACGCCTGGCGGTCTAATCACTGGTCAGGGCTAGATTTTTTTTTTCTTCCCGGAAGTCAAATAACGTTAATATTTATGTTTGTTGAATCAAAAGGGTAATTTTCAGAAATACAACTTAGGACAGCGTGAACGGCAGTGGGTGTTTATGTTTACATCGGCCATCAGAAATAGGAAACAGAGGTGTAGGTTTCGGGATTGTTTGTTTGTGCCACATACTGTGACTTGTTTGGGGGGGGAAAAGTTGGATTTTTAAGATGCGAGAATTATTTCTTAACCTGTAAATTCCTTCGCAGTCGGTCATGCTGAGCTATAGATGGGAGGCAGGAAATTTGTCGAATTCCTCGCGGAGGAACTGGCTTCTCCGCTCGACTTGAGCGTGAGCCTCCCAATTTCCCCACTTCCCCTCTCGCCCTAATGAGGAGGTTTATGTCCATGATTAAAACCAAACGCATTAGCCAATCAGGATTGTGCATTGCGGGGGCTGCTATGGGACAGGGGGGGGTGTTAGCCGCTCGTGATATAAATAAGTTAAGACCCACAAGTTGCTTTTCTCCTTGCTTACCTTTTGGTTATATGACACGAGTGGTCTAAATGTGTGCATGTGTGTGTGTGTGCGTTAATGGGCATCCACGTGAGCTACCTACATTTTCACAGCGGGTGTGGTGCAGAGCTCGGGGCAGGATCTTGGGTGTTCCTCTCCCCAGCGCCTCCCTCTTCCTCTGGGCACTGAACATGTGGATCTCCCTCTTCTCCTCCTCCGTCAGAGAGTGGCAGTAACGCACCTTGGAAAGAAACGAGACGGCAAAATGAGTTGACAAAGCGAAAAAAGGCACAGAGAGACGTCTATTTTAGCACTTCCAGCCATTACTGCTGATGGTGCTTGCAACTTTTGGGGGAAGTATGAGACACATATGTGTCCATAAATGACTGGGGGTTTAATTAAAGCTGAATCCTCCTCAATGCTGCGTTGGAAGGATTGCGTGAGCAATGTACAAACCCTTCCCTCTGTGTTTAGAGATGGTGATGAAGGCCAAGATAAAAGACAGAGACTATCCTAACAACCGGCTCGGTTGTTCTCTAAACAACAGTAAACGATGCCGGTGTGTGAGGTCATGCACACACACACACACACACACACCCGGTGCTTATCCCTCCGAACCACAGTTACGCTAGGAATCCTCCGTCAGTTTGTTCCCTCAACCCACCGGGTCCGCCGACAAACATCATAAAACCGCGCAGTCAAACACCGCATGTGTGTGTGTTGAGTGTTCCTATTGTGTGTCCTCCATGTGTGTATACAGAGACCACCTCCGTCAGACAGGCAGTAGCCCCCCTCCCCTTCCCCGTCCTCCCCTCTGGTGATAACCCCTCCACCGTATCTCCTAATGTAAACTCTATTAACACAGATGTGAAAGGGAGCGCTGGTTTACACACCATAAAGCTATTATACAGACGGGGCCGGCATGCGCTTTACTGTCACAAGAGGGTTCTTTTTGTCAGACAGTTGAGGGAATGTGGCCATTGTTTTAGTTTTACAAGAAACAAGGCTTTACTCAGCTGCTGGCTTGGTATAGGTTGACATTTCTGATTGTTAATTTGATACGAAAATTGAATGAAAAACAGTCTCAAGAAAATGATAAATAATGCATTTTCTTACACTTCCACCAGGCACGAAAAATCCAGTCAATTTTTCAGAAAATGAAGCCTTTTCCAGTTTCAAATTCAACTTCTGTAAGCCGTTGAAACGTATGTTATCCCTGAAACAGTTCTCTCTTTACTAATTTAACGACTAAGAGATGAAAACTTGAACTACAACTGATGAAATAAAATGAAATTTCAGACACATTTCGGGCCAAAAGTGAGGTATGGTTCATGAAATGAACCTGAATTCTTCTCTTTCATCCACCCCTCAGCTGCAATATCTCTGAGACATTGATCAGATTTTTTTAAATAAAGGAAGACAAGCTTTAAGATTCTCTGACTCCAGTAGGAGGTTTTATAATTCAACAAAAGGTAGCATGTCTGTTTGATCACACGCTGTCTCTTTCATGATCTCTACCTCGTTGTCGTGCGGCGGCAGCTGGTAGAGGAGCTGTCGGATCCTGTGCTTCTCTCCGGGGCTGCTGACGTACGGCACCTTCTCCTCCGGCAGACAGGAGAAATACATCTGGACCTGAGGAGGAAGACGGAGGAATGAGCTCAGGAAGCTGTTGTCATGATGAGCCTATTGTCATGATGTCACGATGCTTGGGGAGAGGAGAGGAGACGGAGGAGAGTTCAGCTGGATATCAGTGGAAATTCACTGCTGCTATGTGGTGTCCTTTCATTCTGTGACACTGTGGGGCAAACATGTCGACCTCAATCCAGGCCCAGGCGTCTGACTGTGACATCCTTCCACACATAAGAGACAGCCAGGGAGTGGATGTGTAAATGGCTGTTTCCATAAAAAGACATATGGGAATATATTGGAGACAAACAATTTCTGACCGAGACGTGCTGAACTCGTGTGTCTAGAATGCACAATAAATGTGAATTAATCCACAGCCAGATGTTGGGCTCCAGCATGTGGCGTTACTAATCCGCTCGTATGGCATTAAAAAACCGAACGTCTGCACACACGTAACCTTATTTGAACTAAAGCCCCACGTTAATGACACCACCCGTAGGACAAAGAGTGGGTGTCATTTAAATTCAGTTGTAAAGGGATCCTACCTGTTCAGGCCTGAGTCCCGGTGGCACCCACGCGTACTCCTCCAACGCGCATCCAGAGTCGTCGTCCGAGGTGGAGCTCCTCTGGAAGCCCACGGAAATCTTCCCCATCTTTCCCCCGGCGCGAGGCTCCATCTCCGGGCCTCGAGGAGAAGGGCGCTCCCCTCTTTCGCTGCGCTCCAGATTCATCACACGTGTCCGCTGTGGATTAAAAAAAAGGAGGGATTTAGGAATTATAAATATTTAATTTTGTTCTTGTATCCAAATATTTGGATATCAGTGTATTAAAAGGAAAAAGGACAAAGCAGAGGACAAAGATGCTCACCATCCTTTCCCAATTCAACCTCTTGAGTCACACTTGTGAATAACTAATGTTATTTTCCATCCCATTAGTGTTGAATGTCATACTTCCTTTGTTTATCCATTACAGCATAATGCTCACAAAGTGCCCAAAGTAGTACTTGTCCACTTTCAAAGGGAAGTTAAGACAAACTTACGATTATATTCATATATAATGGGAAAATCATTGCAAGCTTTTTCCAGTGTGGTGCACTTATTCAACAACCAACCACAGTGTGTGAAAAACACATGAAGATAAAACCGGAGCGTTGTTGGAAATAGCGTTTCCATTGAAACCTTATTACCTACATCCAGGTCCAAATCTGTGCATTGCATTGCTGTGTGAAGGTATATTTCTCTTAAACTAGGAATGCCATGCTTTGACATAACATGATGCAAGAGAAGTGTCCAGCTGTTATCCACCAAACATCTGTTGCTCTTATCCACCGCGCTACAAAGTACCGAAGGTTGCGAAACACGTGCAAAGCAGCCGAACACGTTGTGTTGTACGTGCAGGAAATCGCTCGTGCTTAAAAGGACGTGTACGACCAAGAAATCAAGTGGAGATATGACTCTGCCAAAAGACACATGTCCAACCTTCCAAACAATCTGCGTGAATCCACTTTCAGCTTTTTTCTCCCTCTTTACAAGCTGATAACAGTTGGACTGGTACATGAATGGGGATTAGTCAATCTCGTCGTTGAGCATCTTCAGCAGTAGCCCTCTTATCTCAGCGGCCATGTTCTCCAGAGCCCCCTCAGGCTGATAAAAGCACTTTGGTCTCAAGGTGTTGAAAAAAGGCCACTTGTGATTTGCCTCTTTGACATGCAAATACGCACCAGAATAGAACTTGTTTGGGTTAAAGCGGTCGGAAAACTTCACATAGTTCTTCAAAAATGTGTATATCTTACATGTTAATGTTAACTGGGATTGTGGAGCAGTCATTAAATTTCATCCAAAGCACTCCCCCAAGCAATACGAATCATGTTTATGTAACTTCACTGATTTGATTTGATCGTAAGTCTTGCAAGAAAGGCTTGAAATAAAATATTGTCTCCCAAACAAATCAGACTACCCTCCCTTTTAGCAAAAAGAAAAAAAGACTTTTCCTTTAAAACTAATGTGTTTTGCTTGTGTTTTCCGAGTGATTGTCTCCAGGTGTGGGTGACGGTGCTCCCACAGCTGAGGCTGCTCAGCTTTAATTAGGAGGAGAGCTTAAATGTGACGCTGAGCTCCAGTGTGGGGAGTTGCTGTTCTGCTGAATGTGTGTGAGCTGTGTGACAAACCAGTGACCAGAGCTGAGAGTGAGCCAGTGGGCCAATGAGCCAGTCGGCCAGTGTCCAGTGTCCAGCATTATGTTGTGCTTGAGCTGTATTTGCGTTGTCGTGTGATTTGTGTGCATATTCTTGGTTTTTGGGAAGATTGCTTTCCGTTTGTTGTCAGGTCAACAACAAATAGTTTTGTTTGATCTGCAAACTCTTTCTGCCTTTCCCATGGCTTCCCCTGGGATTTGTTAATTTATTTATTAGGGACATAACATCGATAATATATTGATCCCCTAAAGAATGATTATCTCTTGCCCCTCCAAAGGTCACAGGTCAGCTGCAGCTAAACTAACTAACGCTGTGGTTGTCCTCGTGGAAGTGGCACCTCTGTCCTCTCCGCTCACCCTCAAGGCCTCCCACACCTCGCTGGTAGTCAAAAGTAACATGACTAAGGAAATATTAGCATTCTCCCGATTAGCATACAGTTGAATGAAGACCAGGGACTCAAAACGCCAAATTTACAAACTAGAAATGCTGTTAAAAGCCAAACCAGAGCTCTTATCACAGAACAAAAGGGTATTTGACTGTTGCTTTGTTCTTCTGTGACTAATCTATCAGGTTTTATGGTCGGATAGATAATGTTATCACCCAGAAGCTTTTCTTGACCTGTTCTGCTTTATCACACCTAACTTAAGTTCAGAACAGAGAGTTCTGCAATTAAAAGTACATTCTTTTGAGACACTTTCTCAGAGGCATGATGGTTGTTGGTTAGATGTATTGTAGTTTGGAGGATTTTTTTATTTTTTTTTGGTGAATACATGAGGGTTTGGTGTACAGCAAATATGTAGACATAACATTTGTTATTTGGGTTTCAACATGGGACACCCAAAGTCACAAAAGCAGCATCACATTTTACAAACTGGATGTGACCAGAGTGACTGCCCAAACTTGTATTTGCCCAAAACACCAAAAATCTTGTTATGCATGAAGCATATAACCTTCAAAATTAACTTTAAGATTTAAGATTTTGTCCAAATTAAATCTCCATAAACACCCACAGTGACACATTCCAGATATGACAATAAATGAGCAAACCTCCCTTTTGAGAAGCTAAAACCCGAGAATGTTTCATATTTGTGTTTGAAAAATGACATGATTTGACTCTAATTTGATGTCCTGGTGTCGGCCCTCCTCTGCCCTTCAACTCTCATCCCACAAAAAAAAAAAAAAGGTGACTGCAGATTCCTGAGCCAACACACATAGCAACTCACATTACACCATGTCACCCGTTGGCAATAACACAATGGCCGTCTTTGTCGAAAAAACAAAAAAAAATGTCCAACCATTCCTCCTCTAACCTGGAGACGTGACGGGAGGAGGTGAACGGGGTTAAAAAGGGAAACTCTTTGAAAGAGGCATTTAAAGAGTCACAACATCGGGTCTGTGTAAACACAGGCCAGATGTAGCCGGCTAACGGTTAATCAGGCGCGCCTCCCCCGCAACTGTGTCAACTGACACTTTTAAAAGGAGCTCTCCTTCTCCGAGGAATTAGTTAGTCAAACACGTGTGATTTTTCAAATGAACACAACCCCGGGCGAACTAAAGGGAACACATCCTAATTTAGAGCGAAGTTTCACTTTTACAATATTGTGCCAAGCTTGTAGCAAATCCTCTCCGGGAGGAGATGTTTATTAAAATACCAAACTGGTATCACAGTTACAGCTTAAGTTACCTGCGGTGAATTGGAAAGACAGATTATGAAAAGTGGAGCACTTGCTGAGACCAAAACAGTGAAAACAAGAAGAAGTCTATTTTTCTAGACGTCACGGGATTTACTTTAGGAAAACCATTAAATTGTAGAGTTCAAAGGCCGAGGTCATCGCTCTTTGACTGGCGCCCGGTGTTATTTTAAGGCCAAATGGGTGTCAGGGGGTGCACGAGAGACTTAACACAGCTGGAGTGAGACCACCTGCACAGACATATAAGGACTGTCTGTACACTAGATCACATGCAAGCTCACCTCACAGCATTTAATTCACAGCTAAGCTTTTTAACAGGTCAGGCATTGCTTTAAAACCAAGAAAATCCCCCACAATCCATTGCACGCCTCATCATCAACAGATCTGAGTCATAGTGAAACTTAGGAGCAAGCGTTTTCCACAGCGGAGCAGCAAAAAAAGTGCTCTTCATTCATAATCCTTCTGTATTTGCAAGTTCAGCTCATCTATTTTCCTCTTACCTCCAGCAAAAGCATCTCTCTCTTTCCACCGTCGCATAAAGCCCTCATTCACGGTCACACTGGCTGCTCCAGCTCTGGCTACATGTCTGCAGCATTGAGCTCAACGGATCCACGTTCTAATCAGATCCAGATCCCACTCAGCCGGCAAGTATTCCCCCAACGGCTCAGGCCTTTTTCCTTTTTTCCTTTTTTTTGAAAGTCAACGTCAGCTGCGAGGGGAAGTATATGAAAAGACACAACTTTCGCCCGCTCCACAGCTGGGGAGCGGCTCATTTAGCGGATCCAAAAAAATCTCAAGGTCCAAAGAGCAAAGGAGGAGGGCAGCGAGGTGACGTCTCTATCTGGAGTGTCTCTGATCCCTGTGAGTGTGTGGGAGTGAGGATATGTGTGTGTGTTTGTGTGTGTGTGTGTGTGTGCTCTTTGGGCAGCCAAGCCTTGTCGGCCCCTCCCTCATTCCTCCCCTCCAGAGCAAATCGCCTGCCTCTGCACTTCAATCAAACACACGCACACACACACACACACTTCAGAGTCAACACCCCACCTATCTCTACACCCCCTCCGTCCACCAGAGTGACATCAAGCCCTCCACACCCCCCCAACAAACTTTAGTTGCAGGATTCCTGAGAGCCAGATGACATGTCCACTCTACTCTCACACTCTTTGTCTTTTTTTCCCCCGTCTGTCTTCTTTCTCAACACATTTGTTCGACTATAAGAAAGCAATGAAGGGTAAATAATCCTAAAATCAATTTCACACTTACTTACTTACAGAAAATAATGAGGCAGGCATTTCTCTGCACATTAAAAAATATATATTTTTAATGCATATGACTGAACACTCCCACAGTCGCTGTCATCACATCCACCCTGGGTCATGAAGCCTCATGCATCTCATGTGATTTGCTCTAAAACGGTCACATTCATTTCTAATCTGCTGCTGATTAGCTAACGCATGTGTTCCGGCCTCAGCTGCTCCATTATCTCAACAACAAAACCCATCACTTGTGCACAAATCTGTGCCAAATACCTAAAAAGAGGTGTAATATATGCTATTATATACTTATGATACTTTTAAAAGTCAATTTAAAATGGCGATACATGATTATTTTGGATTGAGGGCGGCAGCAGAAACATTTAGGTTAATTGGCTATCATTTTAAAGGAGCCAATTACTTTTCAGTTCCAAAATTAAACTCAAGTCTCAAAGTTTTCCTGGTTAAATATTGACTGTGCTTCCTCCCAAGTCGGCCTCATCCATCTCAGGAAGTTCTCACGCTGGGGATCTGTCTGCCCCCCCCGTCACTGGTACCGCCGCCCCGTTCCTACTTAGGCGATCTGAATGAGCGAGGGGAGAGGGGTCGCCCCCCCCGTCCTCATCTCTCACTTCAGCCAATCACAATGACGTTATTGTCAAAAGAGCACTTCACGTCAGGAAACTCCGGCAGAACTCCAAGTGGGAAGGTTTTATTCCAAAACAAGATATCCGCCGTGTGAAGAAGGTGACACCGACCAGTGCGGATACAAACAGTTGACTTGATTTGCCCGGGAGATGTTTGTTGTTTATTCATTTGGACAAGCTCCGCACCATCCGTCATTGTGAAAGGCGGAGAAGCAGCGACGGCTTCATTTAAAGAGCCTAAAATGACAAATGAGTTTACCCAATTGTCCGGCGGACAAAGGCACCCTCTCCCTTGACAACCCCACAAAGTGACTTGCATAGAGAGCAACAGAGCTGTTTGTCACATGCCAAAATACCTGTTACAAATGAGAAATGGCTCTGTTGGCTCACTGGCTCAGACGAGTGAGATAGGAGCAAGAGATACTCCATGGGCATAGAGATGGGATTGTCTAGGTGCTTCGCCAACGCCGCCATCTTTCCTGGCACGCCAGTGCATATTTGTAATTGAGAGAGAGAGGAGCTTGGCAGTCCAGTCTAAGGGTAAACCTTTTTAGAAAAGTTTTCCAGGGGTCTTGGCGCCGCTCTCTGAAAGCCACTTCGTGTTTAAACCTCTGAAAGATGTGCATTGACTCTTGCAAGATATTTATCTGCATACGCATTGCGAAAATGTCTTTAAAATGTATTTCAGGCAGGCGGGTAGAGGGGGGGAAAAAAGCTCTATTTTTGTGCTTAATTCAGATAACAAAAAGAGACAATGAGGAAGGCTCTGGTGTGACAGGTCAGGAGGATGAGTAGCTTTATCCCACACAATAGGCAGATATCACCCCCTTCAGAATGGGCCTGGGCTTGTGGCCAAAGACCCTTTAGAAATGACAAGAGGACAGTTGACCTTGCCGTCTCCTCTGCTTTCTTTCTCGGGAGAGGAAAGGGTGCAGAAGGAACCCAGGAAGATAATGGGAAGAGGTATTTGATGTCATGCTTTTAAACTTGTAGGACCACAACATGGCTTCTAGTCCCTCCCTTTACAATACAAACTGGGGTGTTTCATGGGTCTTTGGGTCATTATGAGGCAAAGGCGTCATGTATCAGCACTCTGCAAAGCCAACGGACATGTGCTGAATGGATGATACTCTGGTCTCATTCACATGCCGGGGGCCGAAGACCAGGAATTAACAAATGGAGGGTTTATGCAGTGGCCTTTGACCCCAGTCAGCACAAATGCACGGTGTCACTTATAACTACAACTGCTTTGAATTTGATCTTTTTTAAACGGTGGAAAATGGCAAGTGAACTGCGGTATCCCAAATAATGTCACTCTTCACAAGCAGCTTTTTCTGATGGATCGACCCACATTGATTTGAAGACAGGGAAACATACTGATGTAAAATGAATTCTGGATCTGATTTCATGGAGTAACCGTTGGCCAGTATTCTGTATTATTCAAAAGGCCATTATTGACCACAAATAGCAGCCTAATCTTTCGCTCAAGTCAGAAGTAATTTGGGCAGAAACCTTCTGATCAAGTCTATCAAAGTAATTGCTGAGCAGAGTTTTCTTTCTTTGGCAACGATCTTTGGACTGGTGGTTCAGACAAGATCTAGTGGCTTTTTTCTATACCTGAAATCCAAGACCAAGTCTAGACGACACACGCAAACTCACTCCTTCTGGCTGCACATTTCATCCATCTATCGGAGAAGGCACTCAACTGGTAATTTGACCTTTTCTTAACCTTTTATTGTGCAAAGCAGATGTGCTCTTTTTCATTTATAACAGCCATTCACACCTGGACTCTACCACCACCGATGTGTTTCATCCCCAGGAGGCAAGAAGGGGTTTAACTGACCCCTTAGAATGCAAATATCAGGGGTGACGTCCCTTCGGTTGTTGGAAACGGAAATCAACAAGGACGGTGACATGTCTCAACCTGTCGCAGGGCAATTCTTCGTAAAACTCAAACGACACGGAGACCATCCCTGATGTCAATGTAGCACAGAGAACAAGATGTAATATACAATATTGTGCAAAAGTCTATCAATCATGGGATTAAAACTAGCATAGGCTTTGCGTGACTTTAAAATGTTTTCAGGTCAGTTATTAAACTCAATAACCATTTAAATTTTTTAAATGTAAGGGTGTGGAGTTCTTGATGATCAGCAATTATATATAATTTGTAGGAAAAATGTTCTCACCACCTGGAAGAAGCTAGCGTGCAAATTTGGGTTTCTATAGGTAAAAGCAAGCCCAGTTGCCTCAATAAGGCTTTCAAAGATTCCCATGACCTGGATGACTGAGAATCCTCACAACAACTAAGTTGTTGTTAAATAAAATTGACACCCACAAGACAAATCTTTGCAAATAAAGACAACTGTATTCCAACTGTATCTATTTCTGATGTTAATCAGCAATGTCCCAGTTACTAAGGTCGACAAACCGGCTCGCGCGCATAACTGCTTCACACAAAGACCTCCGATCCACGTCTCAATTCACATCCATTATGATGCCCCCATTCAGCCCTGTTCACGCCGACAGACACCTCTCAACAGCCTTTCACACCAGGAAGTAGCTGCTCAGCCACTGCTAACAAGACCCGCCGGCTCAAACCCGCTGCTGCATATCAGGTCTGTCGGAAGTGCTGCTCGGCCAACTTGCCAGTTCGGTGTTAACATCCCCTGACACTCTTTGGTCGAGTGTGATTTAGGTTAATAGTCATAAAGCCCTCCGCTGAGATTTGTTAACCACTGCAGGGTGTTACCTGCACACCTCTGGAACAATAGGGGGCAGCAATAAAAGTGCTGTAAAATTCAGGAAATTGTCAAGTAACTGTGATGGGAGGTTAGCAGGGGATCTGTTTGGGCAGCTTCCGTTAAGATTCTTCTCGTTCACAACTACTACTTAAACCATTTATAGGTAAGACATCAAGGATGGTGACACATTTGCCAACCTTTACCAAATCACTGCCCTGCTTCATGGAACTTATATTTAGCTTGATCTTACAGAACAACAACCTCTAATAATTGACCTTTCTTTTATGATTCAACTCCTTGAATATACAGTAAACCTTTTGCATATGGACCAGCGTTTTGGATCTCTCGCAAGGTCAATAAAGCGATCCACTGCAGGGTCGGAAACTTGGGCAGACTTCATTCACCAGCCTGCATCCAACGGATTCTATTCCACGTTCTATTCATTCTCTTCCAAAATAGTAGACATCGCATTTTGAAATAAATCTTTGTAAAATTGAAACTAATCATTGCTTCAATGCGGCTACTGTTCAGCCTTACATGTGTATCTGCCAATCCTTGTTGTGCCTTTCGGTTCTGCCTATATCCCTCCACATGTAGCCAATTACTCTGACGTTTGAGCAGATTTTCTAGTAAAGCGCAGGCTGATTAGAGTATGTTGAGGAATTATGCTATTTCAGGGCTAAATGGGGTTGTCAAAAACAGTACAAAGGCTTCTCCCGTTCATGTCTAGAGGTAAGTTTTCATCATTGTAAATAGTTTTCATGATTTGGCACACTCCAACTCACGTAAACAGCTTAATTCTGAGTCACTACCTGGATCTGGCTGCATGCGAGGCTTCGATGGTTCCTTCAGGCTAAAATATGTTGCCGAACCAAAGTGTCCTCTTTGATGCAAACCGTTTCATCAGGCAACTGGGTTTTATGTATGTCCAGTATTGAAAACAACTGATAACAGACCACAGTGTGATAATCCTTCATAATACCAGGAGTTTGCATGAAATAAGAGAGGACACACACTCGCTCACAGCGAGGAACTGGAATATAAGTGTCACAAAACTGTACCATTAGGGAAACAATAGGAACCTCCTGTCATGATAGCTGTGTGTCTGTGTGTGTGTGTGTGTGTGTGTGTGTGTGTGTGTGTGTGTGTGTGTGAGTGAGTGAGTGTGTTTGAAACTACTTAATAAATCCCAGGCTGTCGTGATCGTATTGCTTCACGTACGAAGCACAGAAGGCAAATAACAGGCAGATATTTATAGATGGAACAGCGGTGAACAATGCACTGATTATAGAAATGAAAAAATGTCAAGAACCAGATTGTCTCTTTCTTGTTGACAGGAAACGAGTTTCACTGCAGCTTTGCTTCATTTGAATGGTAAGGAAAGCACAGGGTTCATGATTGGAACGAGGTAAGGCCCCAAAACTGGAATACATTCAAGACAAGTTTAATACTGCAGCTGCTCATTAAAGGAAAAGTCCCAAGCAGACTCTTTTTATGCCACAGAAGTCAGGCCAAATGTTGCGTTGTTATTGCCATTACATGCAGTCACTCCATCCATGCATCAGCTGATTAATTTACAGGGTTTCAGCCAAAGAAAACTGATAAGTCAGGATTTTTAAAAAGTGCCACTCAAAGTAGAAGGAAGCATTGCTTAAGAAAAACAAATCCACAAAAAAACAACCGCCACATCTGATGACATATCACGCAATACAAGCATTGCATCACATTTGGTATGGGAAAGCTGTGTGTGTTTATGTGTGTGTGTGTGAATCCCACACAAGTTTTGCATAAGAGATAGATGTAGGCCAGGGATTGGGGTTGTGTACACAGAGGCTTAATGACAGGACCCTGAAGGGATGGCGCATCAGTCAAGCGGAACAGACAAACACACACTCACACACACACACACAAAAATGCACACACTGAAAACCAGCAGTGTATTACACAACCGGTGCCCTCACTTTCCCATAATTTAGCATTGGAAACACAATGAGAGCAGCAGGTTCGCGGCCCCCCGGCTCTTTGTCACACTCGAGGCTGCAGTTTGGCCTATATGTGCTGGCAGCGGAGAAGGGTGTGTGTGTGTGTGTGTGAAACCATATAGCCTTTAGCTCCAATAATGGGATCCCAAGGCACTTTTTTGTTTAGCCTTATATGGGTTACGGAGCCAGCGACGGAGGAGAGACAGATAACAAAAACAGCTGAGTGATATCAGCTTAGATCCCATTTTGGCGGCGGGTTTAGATGCCACGAGGGCGACAGATATCGAGGCTATGTGTTATATGAAAATGGCTTTGAGCTCCTCTTAAATAGACTCAGTATCACAGGGAAAGTGGCGTGGCTGGCCAGTTTGCGGCCTATCCCCCCCTCCTCTCAGGGACTGTGGTTGAATTTGGCCAGGCAGCCTCTGTTGGCATTCCACACTGACCCTCGAGTAGCGGGCCTGAGGTTCACGGGTAAACAGACAAACTGTTTGGTGGCCTTGCTGTGTAATTCTGGACCCCATCTTACCCTCTCTCTCCCCCCTCCCTGTGTCTTTCCCCTCAGCCAGCCATATCCTCACTTGGCCCCACTGTTAATTCCGACCTACCTGACAGTTCTGACTAAAACCTTCTGGGTTTACTATCTGTCCCGCTCTGCGACCGGCTCAGCTCTCTAAACACACACACCGAAGACTAATCTGCAACAGATGGGAGACGGACCGGAGGAAGCGGCAGGAGAAAAAAAAAAGGATATACAGCATATTTGTACCCCTCTAAACCAAACGATAGGGTTTCAGCGAAGTTCCAAGCAAAGCCGGAGGAGGGCTGTAATGATGTGCACAGCGGCGGCTCCCGGGGGCTTAACTGGACATATTACTCTGAGATATAAGCCGTCCATCCGCAAACAGATGTCTGAAAGGGCCCTGAGGGGGATTCTTGAGAGCTTTCACTGAAGGGCCCATGCACACACACACACACACACACACACACACACACACACACACACATTGACAGATATGTTACTGTGTGAACGAATACATAAAAAATATGTTGCTAACGAGCATGGGAACAAACACAAACAAGCCTGCACATGTAGGATTTCACGGCCGGCTGGTTGGAGATGATGAAGCCAGTTTTCTGTCTAGTTCTTTGAGGTCATTAGTGTAAACACAAAAAGAGATTTATTTACTATGTCATTAATGAAGGTGGCAATTTAAGCTCCCTTTCTCAGGGAAGAAGAAGAAAGAATCGGATGGATCTCAACCCAACTGTCAAATCACTGTTTGTATTGGATTTGCCGCAAGCACTTGGAAAGCCTTGAGCTTTCATCGGCGAACCACTTTTGGGAGAATATCTGTTACCTTCTCCCTCTACTTGGAGATGAAATTGTCCTCGCCCAAGGATACGCTGCTGTTTGATTACTTGCCACGGAGCACAGATGCAGTTGGGCGGCTTGTTAATGGGAGGAGAGGTTGTTTTAGAAGACAGTGTAAGTCTTATAAGGAAGTGCAGGCTTCCTACAAATAGCAGGCATAAAAGAATGTATTTTGAAGTTGATTTTACTTCTTTCTTTTTCTTTTTTTTGGCCAGTTGACAGCACTGACATCACATTTTTAAGTTAGTTGCAGTTGCACATCCATTATATACGGCACAACATTAACATTCATAAGAAGTTGTGTTTTTAGACACATGCTAATTTGTATTATTGTTATTCTTAGCTCTGTTTTTGGTCTCCACCAACTCCCGAGGAAACTATTTAGCTTGTTAGCTGTTTAATGCTCCACTCTGATCTCCAAAAAACATCTGCCTGCTGACTATGGAAGCAGTGAGAGAGAACCAAAATAATAAACCTGTGGGCCAGAAAACCAAAATAGTGCCCTGAAAGACACAACAATGCTCCATAGAGTTACAGTCGGGTTACAATCCTAAAAACTGACCTTTTCATGTCATCGCTTGTTATCAGAAATAATATTTATAGCAGCTTTAATGACCATTTGCTACCCAAAGCAAGACTTGTGCAAGTGATGAAGCAAATGTACAGCTTTTGGCAAATTTGGTGAGATTCCTGCCCCCCCCCCCCCTCACTTACACAGCATTTATCACAACAGGCCATTTCCTGACTCTGATTGGCATCAGATTGGATGGAGCCATTTCCCCTTTGGGCAAATTAAGGGGGCTGGTATTCCTGTGGGATGGTGTAAGGCAAGACGGAGATAAAGTGACAGATAGGGGCGAGTCCTCGGGGACTTCTGCGGAGACCAGCGACCACCCAAAAGCCGAAAAAGGTTTATGTAAATGTCTTCCTGGAATTGTGCAAGTTAACATTTAGAAACAAAGCTTCAAATGTGTTCTCTACTTTCATCTGCTTCTGTTTATTGGAGCGGACTGATAGTGAGTAAAAAAAACCCAACTAGAGTCAGATTCACGAGGACATCATCTGTGCCATCTTAAGCTTTGTACATATTGGAAGCGAGGTGACGTGGCGAGGGGAAGGAAGGAGCAGACTGTCCCTGATTAGACCTGAGTTGAGACGTTCAGCTCAGGAGCTCGCCTAAGGAACACACTGTCCAACACATGAGACCAATTTAAAGAGGGAAGCAGCTAAGCCGTGTTTTCCTGATGCACGCACCCAAATATTTGATCCCGTATAAAACAAATCTGTAACAATTATAATCAGGTTGTTTTTGACCCGGTTAATTTTTGGCCCTCTTCATGGCGTCAATTACATTTCATGACCTTTTACAAAAATATATTCAGTGCATGAAGCTGGAACGGCAGCATGCTTTGATCATACACGCGACATCACTGTTTGCCATTTGCAAAATGTCACGAATTTCACTTTCAAGAACAGGATTTGAGCAGAGCAGGATTGTTTTTGGGGGTTCTGTGAAAAAGGCGTTTTTGACATTGGCCGATGCAATTAGAAAGGGTGACTAAAATTAGGAATTAGGAGGTTTTTCACATCACCTCAACATTGTACGAGTGATGTCGCACCCAACAAACCAGAATCTGTTTTGAAGACTATCATTTGTGTTCCTCCTCAGGGTGGTCATTTGACGAAGAGTAATTACGCGGTTGTCGTCTCGCCTTTCCTACGTGAGGGTGTGCTTCTATCTGTGCCGCTTTCCTTTTACCTGAGCTTTAAAGCCTTTTAATTATTATCATCTAATAATCATCACCTTTAATGTCTCCATAACCGCTGCGACTGGCGACTGGCAGTGTCTGGGGCAGGTGTGTGTGCATCCATGTGTCTGCGAGTGGCTTTAATCATCATCAAATGGAGCGGTGTGTATGGGTAATTAAGGCGGTGCCAAATCGACTCTCACTCACATGCACGAGTCGGGAGCGCTCAACAAACACCTCGGCGTTTCGCTTTAGCAAGTGCTGCGGGCAACTTTTATTTCAGCTCGGCTGCAAGTTTTAACACAGTGCAGAGTCCATTACTCAGTGTCTGATATTCTTCTAAGCCCTGGATTACTTTTCCTCCCCACAAGCTGACCATAATACCAGGCTTGTGGAGCCAATGCGGCCTGCAGGGTTTGGTCTGTAACCACTCAAACGAGCACAAGGATCACGATTGGTGTTCGCACATCAAGGCCTGCCGTCCTCACCCCCCCTCCACATACACACACACACATTTATACACCGCACCCTTCAGCTCCTCAGCATAGCCATGGTTTATGGCTACTGTAGGCCAATATACAGTATTTCCTTTAAACATGAACAACCTGACAGAGAACCAAAACACACAAAACAAATGGATCTCTTGATGGATCCTTCTTATAGTCTATAAAATGTGGGAATGTTTGGCATTTCTGCTGTGTCAAGGTTGGTCCCAGCACTCTTTTGTGTGCAATCTCCCACTGCGCCGGTGATAATGTTGCTGATAACTGGTATAACTGGGTGGTTCCCATGTCAAACTCCCAATATCACATTGAGACTTGTTTAATCTCCGTTCTTCCAAGAAAGGTCTGTTTTTCATTGTTCCCTGTTTTGATTCGTCTGTTCAGCGATTGGTCCTTCGCTGTTTGGCCCGTCACACACGACGACAGGGGGATAGCTGCTTGGCAGGCGTGTGTGTGTCTGTCTGTGCGTCTGAGGTTTGGAATGATTTACACAACCCCGCACTCGATTAATTCCAGTATGAAGGCACAAACTTGTGCGTGTGTGTACACATGTTGGTCTGAGGTCTTAGGCTGACAGACAGCACAGACATAACAGTGTTGACTTACTGATAGATGTAGGGCCCTACGTTTTGTTTTTCATAGACACACATGCAAACACACGCACACACACACATCCCAATTATGTTAATGTATCTTAAGATTTCCATGTATTTCATCTAATGCCAATCCAACACAAGAAACCTGTGACTTTGTGTTGGATTTATATATTCAAAAATTCTTCAAACATGAGGAATATCACTGAGAAGGAGCCAAATGCATTATGTTAAGATTTAAGTTACCTGCTATCTATTCCAAACTTGCAGAATTTGCTTTTGGATTTAATGTCTTTGGCTTCAAACTAAAAAAAAATAGTGCAAAACAACTCTTCACTGTGATCAGATGAGGTGTTTCAGCCGAGGAGCCAATGGCTCTGAACCGAGAGCACCCTTTGGTCGCAGAGCAAAAAAAAGGTTTTCCAGGACAGAATCCAACAATATCAAAACAATCTCCAGGCTGGATTTCCTTCTCTGGCACTCGAACTCTACCGGAGAACGAGAATCTGGGTTGCATGGGATCGAGAGACGCTGCTCAATTTAGAAAATTGTCCATAATAAGTCAGCAGGGGCCTAAAAAACCCCCAATAATAGTCGAGGGTGCTTTCGTGATCTGTCCACTTCTCCTGCCAACGCCAGGCTCATAATTATTTGACTTTACATATCCAGTCACTCTCTCGCCTTTCGACCTCAAAAGGTCATCTTCTCAAGAAGCTGCTTCCCAGCCGCCCCTCTGAATCACATCCTTCTCAGCGGGAACCGTTATCCTCCTCTTCCCGCTTCGACTTGACTAAACAAAAATCAAACTTTTCACCCTAGTTCTCATTTGTTAAGCTAAAAAACATTCTACCAAACAACTCTTATCTGCTTTCTGTGGAAGGTGACATTAATTATATTAAATATAGAGAGATGAAGGACTCAAAGCAGGCAGCATACCGATCATCTTGGCTACTGCCTGACTTGACTCTCCTGTTTGCCTCGAATGGCTGACTAATTAACAGCAGCTTAACTCCTGGGTCCAAACACCCATCTCTCTCTCTCACACACACACACATGCATGCGTGCACACAAGAATACACAGTTATAGACACAGACATCCTGTGCACCCAGTCGGCCTACCACACACAGGCAAGGACACACACACACACACACACACACACGCAGATACATACTCATTAACAAAGGCTTAGCATTGCAGAGTGTATACCCCCAGCAAAGTGTAGCATAGTCTGCCTGACTGGCCTCCCACAGAGGGGGGATACACCTCAAGTCACCTGATCCGTGGCTGCTCTCTCATCCTGGATCAGCTAACCACACAGCAGCTCGCCGTTCAATTACAGCCTGCATGGCATGAAACCTCTACAGGACTGAGAGCACTGCCGGGGAGGGACTACTTCAAAATATCCCCAAATATTACGATTTTATATTCAAGGTGCAGATCCGATTTTGAGTCATTTACATTTATGTTATTTAAAATCAAACTAGCAAGATCCCCCCCTAAAAAAACCTACTGCTCTCACTGCAGCATCTTCACAAACCTCTCCCACCACTAGGTGCCACCACTTGCTTCAAAACAGATCCCACAGCACTGTAAGGAAAGTCCATCACAGGACTCACATTCAGGGTTTGAACACTTTTCTTTGTGCTCTTTACATTTCTATGCATGTTTTGACAAAAGTCAGTAGGATATCTCAGAACAGGGTACATTACTGATATGAAGTGGAGAGAATCCCACTCATATCATCAAATAACAATTTGATTGTAGTGAAAAAGTTGACACTTTAAACTGTTTTGCACCTGTTTTAAAAGCAGATGTAAGTATCTGATGAATGATTGGGTATGAAACGACGCCAACTGTTGTGATTGGCTGAAGGTTCTGTAATGTTTCTGTGGATTTGAGCTGTGGTCTGTCAACACTGATGCGGTTCTGAATAGCTGCATGCAAAAGACTGAGCTCTAAAGACAGGAGAAGAAAAAGACTAGAGAGAGAGAGAGAGAGAGAGAGGGAGAGAGAGACCACCTGAGTGACAAGCAACAGCTGAGTCCACACATCTGGAAACCAAAATGCAACCCCTCCATTAAGTGCGTCTTTACGCACACACACTTTCCAAACTAAAAGTTTCAGTTTCTCTCCACTTTCAGAGACTTTGTCTTCTCGCTTTGATGCGTTTGGCCATGAAGTAACGGAGAGACAAAATCATTTCCATCCCTGAATCTCGTGCTATGATGAATTCTCTAAAATTCTCCGTTGAAAACTACAAATTACACATCACTTTATCCACTTACACGGCAAGGTTGCAACATTTAGAAAGGAATACATGGTTGTTTAAATAGTTCAAGCAAAAAAATAAATAAATAAAAAAAACTTGACCCTCACCTCAGAAGCAACAACTTGGTCCCAAATATTGAATATTCCGTTTATCAGAATAAAATCACGACTCTGGAGGCATCCGGGCTGACTGCAACCGACAGGCAAACAACTCGGCGCCGTTTCGAGTCTCGGTGGATGAAGTCTTTCAGTGCATGGTCGTGTAAAGACAGAGAGAAGGAGAGGGAGAGAAGGACGCTGACTGAGGGTCGAGCGCTGCGCAGCTCTGGCACAAAGTTAAAGCGTCGAGAAATGACATTAGCGCTGCTCTGCGCCTATTGGCTTAAACGCGAAGCTCCGCCCCCTCCAACTCCAACTCTCTCCCTTCTGAACACACACACACACACCTCCCTCTTACTTACAGGCACAGAGCGTACTGTATACATCCACGCCATTACTTTATGGATAGGTTTTGGAAGCATAAGCAAGTCCACGTGATCTCTTCTTCAGGAAGATATCAGGTTCCTATTAGCCTCTGTGTGCGTTAAACATACAATTAAAGCATATTGAGATCATTTAACATAAACTCAGTAACTCAGTAACATCATACATTCTACAGTTTGACAAAATCATTAAAATCACAGTCCTAGATTGATTATTACATCAGAGGTTCCTATGCTATTTGCTCACATGCTCCATGCATGCACCAAACAGGAGCCTGACACTGGAAACTGACACTTGTGGAGGTGTTATGTGCCGTTCAGTATGTTAGAGCAAACCCTGCCCGATATATGAAACCACGTATGTCCGGTATTTCAATAATCCACAAGTGGCTTCCTTTACTTGAAGCCTGCTGCTTTCTTGAAAAGTGCAACAGTTTTTTAAATCTCAATCAGTGTTTGGTCCTTGAGGACTCGATGCTCCAGTGGTTAGTATAAGGATGTGATGGTACTGGGCAGTTCTTTAGGTTCCAGGTTCATACTTGTCTACTACTACTATCTGAAATGTTCCATTTTAGCGTGTTTCAACAAAAATGCGTAGCTAGGCAACAGCTTGGGCTCCATGTTTACTTCCTATCAGCTGATGTCATTCCCATACGCCGCAGATGTAAATAAACTGGGACACGTTTAGAATGTTTACATTTAAGTGTGAAATGGTCCTTATATTAGGTGTGACATCACAGCCGTGGAAATCCTGACAGCTCTATTAAAGGCACAGTGTTTCCATACGGGATATGGTGGAGTGAGCCTTTTGATACTTTCACAGTATTTATGTAGCACTTAGATCTGCTTTATAATAAGTCAATTAAAACATTTTTACAGTATGGGATATTTAAGTAAAAGTCACTTGTGCAGGAGGGCTTTACAGAATCATTGGTGACAAGAGGTGCCTGCAGAGACAAAACCCGCCACAACCTGTTCACCCCGCTGCCGTCTGGCAAGCATAAAGAACTATCAGCTGCTGTATCAGCACATTTCAGGGCAGCTTCTTTTTTCAGGCTGAGACTCTTAAATTCATCCTCCACATATAATACAGTCTTACTTTTTTTCTGGAGCAAAATGGAACTAAATATGGCATTCTGTTGCAAATCCCTGTAATGACAATTAAAAACCCTTGTAAAGTTGTATGAGCCAGAATCCAACGCATGCCCTATTATTAGGCCAGCGTCAGAGTTAATTGAAAAAATGTGCAGAATTAAAACCTTACTCATGACACTATTCCAAGTCATGGTTGTCAAACTATCTTGGTCATCGAGGTGGATAAACGTCAAATAATAATACGTTTAAAAAGGCTGCAGGTCCTGATTTGTGAAGAGTTTGGATTGGATATTTTCTCTCTCTCTCTCGGCTGTGGAGTCGGGGGAGTGAGGCGAGCCGTTTGAATGTCCGTGAGCCTGGCAGTGGGACAGGCGGAGCAGGTCAAACAGTATGGCTTATTGTCCCTGCCAGCCAGTCAGTCAGCCCACACAGCGAGGGACCCATGGACGCCCTCGTTCACCCTGCTGGCTGCCGCCCTGACAGCTTGATTAACAACTTTACTTTAACATTTCACGTCTGAGTCTCATCCAGTGGGAACGTGAGGGCAGCGGCCCGAAAAACAGCTTCAATTAGTAGATCGGCTGGAAACTAGGCTGTCGGACGCTGGCAACAGACGTAAATCATGTTTATTAGATCACATTTGCTCTTAAAAACAGAGCTGGTATTGGTAAACAGTTACTCATTCGAATTCAATTGAAAATGCATTTAAAACACACTGTAGCTGCTGAACTTTTTTCATCGGAAATCCGATCATCTTCGGTGCCCCGATTGCTCTCTTTCCACCTGTTCTCCCGGCCTTGACTCGGAATAGAGCCGCTCTCTGTGCTTCGCCTCGCCTCTTTGTGCTCGCACACAGACATCTGTAACATTAAGCCTATTTACAGCAGACACGGAGAGAGGGAGCGGGGTATAAAAGGTAAGCCTATAGGCCTACACAAGCAGACCCGAGAGGAAGCGGGGATCAGTGCAGCGTGGAGAGCACAAAAGGGGCCTCCGGGTCAGTAAATCCTGCCCCCCTGTCACCTTCTGGTACGTGGAAACGCTGCACAGTCGATGGACGTGTCAGGAGGCAGGCGCAGCGCGTTGTACATCCCTGATCCCGCCTTTTATCTCCGTCCTCTCCACGCCCGTTCTCCTTTCTTTGCGGAACACTGCTTTGAAAACAATCCAGATTGATGTGGGACTGCGTGCTTTGTGACGGCAGCTTGTGTGTCACGATGAATGGCAAACTGCTGCGTGAGGAGGTTATCTTCCTATCAGGGTATCTGGTTGTTGGAGACAGTAAAAAGGCATCTCATTTGAAGTACAACGGGCTCATCTTTCACGCGGTGGCCTGGTTAGTTATCCCAGATATTAGGCACATTTGTAGGAATCTAGATTTGGCAGTAGTAAGGTAAGGTAAAATATAGTTAGTTTGGGATCATCAAGCAATATGCAAAAAATGAGTTTCCCTTCCTGGTGGTGGCTCACCAGGGCCCCTTCTTTGTGTGACCCTGTATAACCCAGCTCCAAAACCTCCTACCCCCCTTTTGTGAGAATGAGGTAAGTGTTTCCAGATTTGACCCTAAAGAAAAACTGTCAATCAAGCTGTGGGAATCTGGGCAGCGTTTCGTAATGGTCCAACATCATTGGGAGAAGACAGTGAAAAGGAATGCTGTCTGAATCATCCTCCGCCTTCGCTGCTCCGACGGGTTCACCCAAAATAAACTCCGGGTGAAGCTTCTTTCACCTTCAGATAAAAGCACAACTTTGTTTTTTTTTTTAAATATATTTTTCTTTGCATTTCTCAGCAGGATATCCGCTCACTCACTGTCACTCATCGCATTTATCTACCTGCAGCATGGCGTCTTTCTCCCCTGTCATTAGTCTATCTGCCCGTGTCATCTCTGTCGTTACCACAGGCAGGGGGAATGGGGGTCAGGGTGGGGGGGGGGGCTGTTATCACTAAGCTGTCATCAGATTCGTCATCAGAGGAGGTTCGGTTACACTTACTGGAAGGATCTAGGACGCATGACCCCAGTGTCATACCTGCATACGTGGAATGGTTTTCTTTCTTTCTGTCTGTTTGACACCTTAAATCATGGATGCAGTTCTTTGCGTAACTTGATTTTACACAAGATGTGTTGATTTATGACCTTTAAAAAGGGTTGGTAGCCAGAATTTGTTACCTTTGGACAGAGATATGCTAACTATTTTCCCCTTAGATTAATACTTAAATAATGCTAAGCTAACTAGCTGCTGGTAGTAGATTAATATGTACTGTAGAAACATAAATCTCTTCATATAACTCCTGGCAAAAAAAATAATATTTAGAAAAAAAGAAAAATGTCCTGTTCAACTGAGCGCTGCATCTCAGCCCATACCTGCATGCCCAACATGTATAATTTTAAAGAGAAAAGCATAACTCAGAATGACAAGTGGACCTTCAAGGGTGAGAGGTGGTATGACACAAGAGCGGGCCGACTAATGCAACTAATTCAGGTATTTTTATGAGAGGAAGGGCTCCGAGTGGATGGAGTGGAACACAATCTTTCCTCATTTCTGGAATTCCTGTCACCTGTGAGTGGTAATTGTTGAATGAAGTAAATCAACAGTCGGGGCCCCCCTACAGAGACACACACACACACATATACAGGCACACACAGTTTCCTACTCACTGGCAGGGTGTTTTTTTAGACAGGTGCGGGACAGCGAGTGAACGCACTGGTTAAATGTTAATCCCATCAGGTGGATGTGCTGGTCATTGCCCAGGGCACATGTAGCCCCTGCACACACACACACACACACACACACACACACACACACACAAAACAACTCCTATGGTGATACCTCTCTAACTCCCCTAATTAGGCCCGGGACACACATCACATCCGGCATGCTGCCTCCAACCTGTGCAGGACCTCCAGCAGTTAAGCCACCATAGCTGGCATACCTGAGCACTTTGTCAGCCACTTGAATCCCCGAGAGCCCGGCTGTTCAACTCTCCAGCCTTTTGACCATATTAGGTTGGGTGGTCGTTAGACTCAACTCAAGTGGATGGAAGTCGCCATCATCGCGGCCCTGTCGCTTCCTGCTGCATCCCCGCTCCTGAACACAATTACTGGGGATGTCAGTCACTGCCTGGCCAAGAGACCCACACTTGACTTTCCAGAAAGGACTTAATGGGGAGCCCTTAATAAACGTGTGAATGGTGCATACGTGTCAAATATGTCAATATATAAATGCTTGTTATGCTTTAACACATGTGGTTTTAGATTGGTCTATCATGGTAGGCATCTAGTACGAAAGAAAAATATGTTTTTATTGATGAGCTAAAAGTGTTCTGTTGTGTTTGTAACTAATGTCATACTTTAAACATCTGGGTGATGTTTTTATTCATAGTGAGTCATCTCTTTTTGTCCCAGGATCTTCATGGTCCAATTCCACTTGAACAAGGTTTACCTCCATCAAAGGTGTCAGAAATGGGGTGATACAAGAACATTAGACTATCCAGTATCAGTCATTATCCCTCCATCTTTATGGTTATTGTAATTTACAATGTTGTCAATTTGGTCTTGACACTGATGTTACTGCTATTTGTGTTTTGGGGCTCAAATCTGTGACCATATATAGGAGCACTCTGTCTATAGATCTTAAAGTGATTACCTCACTGAGTTAATGCTAAACCTCTCCTATATGACATTGTCTAATCGTTAAGCCTCCACACACTCAGAGACCATATATGATCAACTCTCCAAAGCAGTAAAACAAAGGAGCCCATTTTAAATGGATGTAACACTGGGTGTATTTTAAAGATTCACTATGTAGCATTATTAATGTAAGACTACAATGAATTCAATTCAATTGAATATGATCACATACATTCAATAATTATTTAGAGCACATTTAAAAACAACAGCAACGTACTTTACAATCAGCAAAGATGTAAAAACAACACAGTAAAACAAAAGAATAATAACATAAAACCATAAATCCATAAAAGGAATAGCGTAGAACAACAATAAGAGATAAAACCATAAAAGCAAAGCCATATAAGCTGAAGAAAAGTGCAGGATAGATAAGAAAAAGAGGACTCAAGCAGCTATAAACAGCAGTGCAAGGGAGAGTAATGGATGGGTCATAAGAAGGGTATTTCCAATATTGTCAAGAAATAAGTGGAGGAATTAAAAATCAAGTTTGTGACAGTGTGTGTGTTGGGGGGATTGCTGCTTACTCAGGCAAGCTAAAAAGCAAACAACATCAGGCATTTAGGCAAGTTGAAAACACACATGCATGCACACCAAGTGTACAGAGGGCCTCGCTGGTATGTTTCAGTCTAATAAAGGAAGTATCATGTCAACCCTGCATGATATCACATCACTAATCTTTAACTCCTCATACTCAGCGGAGGCTCTGGTTGCGTTTTATATGTGCTTTGTGTACGCTGTATGCACAAGGCACTAACCTACCTGTGTGCCTTTTTCAAAAGTATTTTCAAGTAGTGAGCCAACCCCCCCATTCCTCCTTCCCCCCTCCTCAGGGCTCCGGCCTCAGGGAGGAAGTGTGTGACAGCACGTAGCTCCTGGACCATACTAAGGAATGTCTCACACACACACATGTATGAACACACACACACACACACACAATCCAGGAGACATGTCAGCCAAGGGCAAGCCTGGAGATCGGAGGGAGGGGTGAAGAGGGTGAGGATGGAGGGACCGTGGAGAGGAAAGGAAAAAGGAAAAGAAAGACCTTGGATTGCACTCTCGCCTTGGGAGGCCACGGAGAACAAATGTCTTTGACAGTCCAGAAATGAATTTTCCTGCCGTTGTTACAACTGCAGCCAAGTACGTCAAGCCCTCCCTACAGTCCCCAGACCGCAGCATGTCAAAGACAGATAAAATATTAGGAACACGCTTGATTTGAGAACTCTTTGAAGGCTCTCTAACTGAGGTGTCCCAGGGGACTTTCTCCTTCTCTGGCAGATGAAGTATTCAATTCCAAACTGCTGTATCCACTTGGCAACAATATTAGACATTGTATCCATCAAGACTTATCAAAGAACTTTGCTTTATTTATTTGGATTTTGTGATATCGGTTGATCCATTTCATATGGCACAACATGTCATCAGATTTGTAACATGAACTTTGGCATTTTTTTGGTGGGAAATCTGCTTATTTTCTGCTTTGCAAAGAGTAGCAGAGAGGATCAATACCAATCTCATGTCTGTATGGCAAATATGGACCTACAGCTAGTTAGCTTAGCTTAGCAGAAAGAATGGAAAAGGGGGGAAATGACACGGAAGGCACCAGCTCCTATAAATTTACACCTTTTAGAACATATTAAAAAACACACATACAAAGATGTTTATTATAGCTTAGTGGTGCAATTGCCTTTATAAAGAGCCAGGCTAGCTCCCCCTGTTTCTAGGCTTTGTGCAAATTCAACCAGTAGTAGTAGTATCAATCTTCTTGTCTCAACGGGAAAGCTAATGAAAAGGCGTATCTCCCAAAATGTCAAACTCTTCCTATATGACAAGAAAACCAAAGTGGGTGGTCAAAAGAAATAATGGGAAATCTTCCAACACTCCTGTTCCCTGCTGTTCACTCATATTTGTGGTCAGGAACATTACCGTTCTCCTGGTTGCATCTGTAACATTAGAACAATCTATTTTTCACACCTGTCTCACATCTCCTGTAAACCCAGAGGCTTTAGAGGTGAGAACCTGGCTCAGATAGACAAATGAAACTCAATGAGAAACACATGTTACACACATTGACAGCCTCTCTGATGTACGTACGAGACCTCTTACCCGCACACACATAGAAACTCATACTGTTATGTTTCGGATGATGTATGCACAGAATGTATAAACACGGGGCCACAATCAGTGATCCAGCCCTCATAACATATAGGTTATGATATATACAGTGATGATGCAATGCTGTGTTTTATGACTTCCTATCAAACTACACCCGATGAAACGTGCGCTGCCTAACCTTAACTAATGCTCACAGGCTTGTCCGGCAGAAAACCAAGGCTCCCACGGGTCCAAGAGAGAAAACAAGTGCAGATTTTGGCCGGACAATGCGGTCATTATTTTTCTTTTGAGAAGAAACAAAACACTTTCTGGCAATGAGAAATGTGTCTGGCAATTTCACAGAGCGCCTCACCAAATCATATTGATTTCATATGTTTGAAATTCAACGAGTTTGTCTGATGTTTTTTTTTTTTCTGTTGCTCACCAGTTTAAAGGAGGAATATATGGCATTAATATAGCAGCAAATAACCATTTGCTATTTAAAAAAATATGTATAGAGGAGCAATGTCTGCCTGAGAAGAGAATGAAGTCACTTACCCTCTGTGTGTGTTGTTATCTGACCACTGGCTAGCTCATGGCTGCCGCATAGCATTCACCCTTTGGTTCCCCCTCAGGTAAACACTATTAGCTCAGCATTTTTTACTGTTGGTGCTGTTAGCATTGTTAGCTACAAGCCGCAAGCTAAGGCAAAGCCATGTTGAGAACCTTTGGGAGGCAATCAAACAGCTCCCAACCTCATATTATGCAGCGTTAAAGGAACTCCAGACTGGAGATATTATCATCTGTTCCAAATATTTTTTTTTATAAATATTTGCACATTTGCATCAGCTGCACGATGACAGAAAACATATTAAAAGTCCAGGGCTTTCCAGTGGCTGCATGAGCTCAATGTTTTGAACCTTTAATGCTCACAGTTGGTCCGTGTCTACTGCCAGCAAAGGCACCATTACAAGATGTAATCCAGAGGAAGCAGACAAAAAAAAATACTGAAAGAGTACTGTTTCTCTCATCTGCACAATCATACTAACACAAGAAGACACCCGCACTCCGTGTTCAATTAATCATAAAGGAAATCAAAGAAGGTGGAAAGGAGCTCTAAAACAGATGTATAAGCAGCTCATTAAGGGCTGCTTCAAAGCTTTTTTGACTCTTGGCAGAAAATCCCCAAATCTTGAAGAAGAATAAGAATAAGAAGTAACACATTTGGGACATCTGATGACAGACACACCTCAGATATGCCCTTTTGTTACGACTTGGGAAACCACATGCAAAATAACTCTATAGCACAACTCGGAGACGGGAACTTGATTTTAGAAAAAGGCCAGCTACACAGGTAATCAGTCAGAGGTAAAGGCAGAAAGAAGGCTAAGATGAGGTCTGGAAAACGAGTAGAGATTTAAATAAAACAGGAAATGATGAATGAATGACACAATGAAACCATAACCTAAAGATCAGGGGGGATATAACACCCATAGTCAGTCATTTAGTTACAGGACATGATCATTACTCTTTATGCTGCTATTTACAAACTCTATTTCTTTATTTTCAGTGAACTAGATCTAAACCAATGTTGTATTTCATCAATGTCTGCAAATTAAAGGAATATTTTGATTTTGGGAGAATATTTTCTTTCTGGCTGAGAGTTAAATGAAACAATTTATTCCACTTTTATGACTGTAGGCTAAATTACCCAGCAGCCAGTTAGCTGAGCGTAGCATAATACTGGTATCGGGGGAAACGGCTAGCCTGGCTCCGTCCAAATGTAACAATATCCCCCTCCACCACCTATAAATCTCCTTAATTAACACGTTATTATTTTGTGTAAAAATGACAGGTTGTGGTTTCAGCTTGCTAGTTGGAGCTTCATATTTACTGCACAAAGAATTCATTGGACATTAATTAATGCACATTCAGTTACAGGGCTGCATATCACCACCATTAGCATAGGAGCAGAGAAAATGGGAAATAGAGCAGGGCGGTAAAGAATGTTACACTGTGCGACGCGTATGTCTGCAGACTTCCATGCATGTTCCATCACCGGCTCCCCAGCCCAGGTGGGTATGGTACATTTGAATAAATCCATTCAACATGTGTTCTGTGTACAGTTCTGCATGTGTGTTGGTGTGTGTCCAGAGACTCTGGAGGTTCATCTGCGCAACACGTGCCAGGGAAGTTCTGTCATCACCTCTGTGAAGAGTGGAGGAGAGGGAGGGAGAAGAGCATCGGGGAAGAGCGGAGACAGAGGGGGAGGAATATCAGGGGATGGGAGAGCTATAAAAAGAGAAGGAAAGAGGGGGAATACGAGGGGGTATATGGGTAGGACGTGGATAGTCGAGGGGAGGGGCTGAAACTCTCCAGGGGACGATGTGAGAAGCTCTCCCTGTTGGGTTTAACCCCTCCGACGGAAATCTTGGCTTGTATCCATCGAACATGCCTCCACTGTTCCTGGTCCATCTATCATTCTGTCTCCCCCCCAAAACCCCTCACCCTCCTCTCTCTGTTGCCACGTCTCTCATCCATCTCTCGGTGGTATTGAAAGCAGCGCTGAGCCAAGCCTTGACACACTCATCAGACTCGGAATCACTTTATTAGCAATACATGGACAAGGATCTGTTTTTGGCTAAGGGACACGTCAACAAATACAGCATTAAAACGAGTAAACACTGGAACAATTGGCAGAGGGGGAAATTCATAACGGGCATGTGTCATACATGTATATACAAAACACTGTATGCATTTAGTCAACTGCAGAGAGACGAGACGATGACTATGTAGATATTTAATCATTTCCGGTGGTAGGTTTGGATACATCCATCCATCCATCCATCCATTATCTACCGCTTATCCTGTATTCAGGGTCGCGGGGGGGCTGGAGCCGATCCCAGCTATCATTGGGTACACCCTGGACAGGACGCCAGTCTATCACAGGGCCAACGTGTAGAGACAGACAACCATTCACACTCACATTCACACCTACGGGCAATTTAGAGTCACCAATGAACCTATCCCCATCCTGCATGTCTTTGGACTGTGGGAGGAAGCCGGAGAACCCGGAGAGAACCCACGCTTACACGGGGAGAACATGCAAACTCCACACAGAACGAACCCGGGGCCGACCCCGGGGATCGAACCCGGGACCCTCTTGCTGTGGCGAGAGTGCTACCCACTACACCACCGTGCAGTGGATACAAGGGGAATTTAATACTGACACTGAAGCTGCTGTTGATATCCACTTTTTTTCTGCCAAAGTTCAACATTTGATCACTTTTATGCTAAAACAATCCCCAAATTCCATTCTTGTCAATGTACCTGTAAAACAGTATTTATGTCCCCTTGGATGAAAATATAGCTTTAAGTTCAGAATTCAAGAAATCATTTGATCTGAAATCAATGAATTGAGGGCAAAATACAAAAATAGTAGCGGGCAGCATGTCGCGATGCTTCTTTGTCATATTGCCGCACCAGAAAAGTCAATGACACTCAGGGCTCATCTTTCAGTGAAGTAATGACAACACAGGCGAGTTCCCAAACAGTGATTAGCAAGTCGAAAGCACTCCTTTTTGCGAATGAGCTGTAGCTAATGGCAGTGATGTAACGCTACACCTGCCTCAGCTCTCTCGGGGCTCCTGCTGCTGAGTGTAGAGTAAAACCCACAGGTGAGCTCAGGTGTGTGAAAAAAAACAAGAGTCAGAGAGCGCAAAAGAACTGTTAGGAATGCAGTTTTTTTTTTTACCCAGAATGCATCTCCTGACAAACTATCTGTAAGTTAAGATGTCACCCTCGGGAGCCCATATGTTGTTTACGACCTCGTCTCTGCAGCACAAGGAGCCCCCAAAAAAAATTGTTATAATGACTTCACACATGGCGTCGGATCATTTCATCTCGCTCTGCAAACACTCTCATTACGGTGATTTACAGTCTCTTGGCTCGTAATGGCAACAAATGGGAAGCTGTATAGCGTGAACTTGTGACCTGCGTGTTACAGGAGAGCCTGTGTGACCATTTGTCCACCCTGCCTGTATATAAATTACGATTTCCCATTTGTTATTTGAGGTCAGCACGGCTAAAAATATGCATTCATGGTTTACGGCCTGATTGAGTATTCACTAATGTCTACGGGGGTCATTTTGACTTCCACCCATCACACCAGGCCTCAATTTTCAAATCACGACTATCTGATTTTTTCCCCCCTGAAGTTCTTCATTTGCGATAAGTCCTGCTCCCTCTACCTGATCTGTGTTGCTGCTCACCACGCTACATTAGAGTCCAATGAGGCATAAAGCCACCAGAGTGGTGCCGTGCAGCGCTGCGCCAAGCAGCTGTGCACACCTCGGCTGACATTTGCAGGTTGGCGAATCAAAAGGAGGGTGGAAAAGTCAATGCCTGCGGTCTAATCAAGCATCCAGATCATTAAATCGGAGCTTTTTAATGCGAAAGCGGTCCACAGAGGCCGACGCGTGCATGCGGGTACGCAGACGTAAACACGCACACATCCATGCGCATGTGGCGCACCACCATCGTTTTCTGCAACCGAGCACGACATCTCCATCTCCTCAAGTATGTAAGCAAATGCTGTGTTCTGCTGAGGTTATTTGTTTGGTTGATCGTGCTCCCAACTGCGAGATCGTGTTGTATGACGGTGCTAAGGTTCAGCGATTGAATGGGTTGGAAATCAACAGATAAATAAATAAGAAAATAAATACGGGAACAAGAGAAATATACAAACAGAGATGGAAAATGAAAGAACGTGCTGCATCTGCACTACACCTGGTTTCTTGTCTGGTGTGTGTGCGTGTGTGTGTGTGTGTGTGTGTGTGTGTGTGTGTGTGTGTGTGTGTGTGTGTGTGTGTGTTGTAATGACTGGGTGCCATAGCTTCTTGCTGTGTTCTTGCGAGCTATGACTCATCATCACTGCCGTACCAGGCTGCTGGCTTGGCATGACATTCACTCAGCCACCATGGCAGCCAACTCCCACTGTGTGTGTGTGTGTGTGTGTGTGTGTGTGTGTGTGTGTGTGTGTGTGTTTGTGTGTGTGTGTGTTTGTTTGTGCTTAGAGCAAAAGAAAAAAAGAATTTACACCGAGAGAAAGGACAGGAACTGACGATGGCAAATCTTTCACTCTCCTCAAGGTGCTTTTTAAAGGAAGCTTTTAAGCAGTTTGAAGCAGCAGGGGAGACGAGGCTTGAGATAAAACCTGCCGCTGGGATCAATGAGTCTCCGAGGACTAAAGCCATCAGAAGATGCCCCTGTGGATAAGCTGTTCATTTCTATCCCAAATGCAACCCCATCTCCTGGAGCCTTATGTCTAATTTTGCTTCATTTCCTTGGAGGTGTTTTAATGTTTAAAATTGCTCACAGTGAGTGCAGGTGCACCAAAAATCATCTTTTCTCCCTACAGACAGAAGGAATAAAAGTGTCATAAAAATAACTTTCTTTTTTTTTTTTACACTGAAACACTGGATTTAGGATTACATAAAAGAACAGCTTGACGCACAGCTTGAAAAAAAGACAGAGGCCAAAGATGGTTCAGTGCAGCAGCAGCAGGACTTAATGATTAATTAACCAACAGATGACGAGCCTACAGGATATACACCGATTACATAAGGTTAGAGATCCCTCTGTCTACACACAAACACCGAGAGAGCAGTGTTAATGATGAACTGGTGTGGTCTGCGGTTAATTGGCTGCTTTTTTTTTTATACTGGCAGAGTGTTTGCTGAGTTTTTGTCAAGTAAGTGCAGACTCACTGTAGTTGTATCAACTGGCAGCTAAGCAGCACACATATGGGAAGAAAAGCATTGCTCATGTTAACACGTCGGTGTGACCGTGCTGCATGAAATCACATTTAATAGGAAGGTTGTTGCATTCTCATGCATGAGACAGGTGGCCCTTAAACATATGGAAAGTGAAAAGGAGGTGCTGCAACGCCTACTATTCTCTATAGGAACACAAAGTTTGCACATATACAGGTCTCCAGCTGTTGAAAAGCATTTTATTGTAGCTGTCAAAGGCCCAATCAAGAGCTCACATGATCACACCTGAGTCAGGGAGGACAGCAAGTGCTACCTGGATAGGACACGCCCCCTCTCAGGTGCAATCACTTCACCCCATCAAGAGGTCATATATGCCGCCTTGTTCCCTTTTGTTCTTTGTTTGTCCAGCCATGTTGTGTGCAGGTTAAGCAGCTATCATTGACCACAGCATTAGTGTAGCATGTTAGCTTTGTCACGTTGTGATAGTATGCGTGCATGCTTGGTTAGACCAAAGCTGAGGCTGGTGAGGGTTTGATTAGTTTCAAATTCAATCATTTACCAAATATTGGTTAAAATGAAAATGTTCACCTCATGATGGTGCAAGAGGAAAAATCAAGTGGTTCACCAAATACCATTCATCCTCTGGTGACCATGACTGTACAACACATAAACATTACCTAACTGCACTAATGCTTCACATCTGTGTTGCGTGACATATACGTTACCAGGAATCATGAAGCTGCTGTATATAAAGTATTTCATGTATGGTCTGCACACTCAGTAGCCTATAGCTCGAGTTCATGAAAAACACTGGTATCAGTGAGTGGAAAACTAGAGCGGGAGGGAGGCAGTTCGTGTGAGGTGAGGAGGAAATGCCAAAATGGACAATGAGATCAGCACTTATTTGTAGGTTTGGTCAAGGGACGAATGACTGAGAGGTTAAGACGAACAAAAGACAAAGGGAGAAGGGAAAGAAAATAGTTCTGCGTACGTGCTACAGTGACAGCTTTGCTTGTTGTCAAATACAGTAACCCTGATGAGAAAGAGAGCCAAACAAAACCAAATTAAATAGGTACGTGTGCACAAGCATGCATGCGTACTGCATGCACACACACACACACACACACACGCACACACACACAAACACACACACACACACACACACACACACGCACACACACATGCACACACACACACACACGCACACACACGCGCACACACACACACACACACACACACGCACGCACGCCTTCTCGCCTTGCACAACCAATCCTCCCAGATTCCTAATGAAAGCTTCCATTATGTGTATATGGCCACTACTTAGAGCGTCTCACAGACTAATGATACCTGTTTCTACCACTCTAAACTCTGACACCTAAGACTCCCACCGTAAATCACTCGCTACCCATTGCACTAATTAATAAAGCCGCGCCAGACTTTGTGACTCTGGGGGAACTTTTAATAATGTTCACAGGAAAAAAAACCTTCAAAGTCAAACTTGATTATCCGAAACCAAGCGCGTTTGTTTTCGCTGACTAAGCGGAGGAGTGCAGGCGCTCCGGGAGGTATTTTGAATGTGTTTATGTGTGTGTGTGTGCATGCATCTGTTTGTCTGAGTGTGTCTGTGTGTTTGCGACCTTGGGGTTTGCAAACCTTCAACCCTCTCAGTGGGAATGCACCCTTGTAACTGCCGAGGTCAAAGCTTGGTGACCCCGCGGCTACCAGGGGGGGTCAAAGGTCACCGGTCCCCAGGGGAACCAGTGGCGACACCCAGGACCCACGGGCTTGACTCAACAGTCTGAACGCTGCATCGAACTTGACAGCCCAAACTTTACCCAGGCGAAGTCCGTGGCAGGAAAAAAAAAAATTCATCCCAACAGATTAATTAATTGCATAAATTGCATCGTCTGCTGAATAATCAGGTCTGAGACCCTTCAGACGGGCTCTTGCCCTCTTTGCAACTTGCCGGGCTCATTTAACCCGCTATTAGCCCGAGGACACAACACAGAGTGACCTCAGTTCACCAAAACCAAAACAAAGATATTCACAAGGTCACATGTGTTACATTAAACGGTTCTGAAAGGTTTTGGAGTCAACAGAAAACTCACAGAAAATACTGAGGTTTCCTGTTTTCTTGCCAAGAGTTCTCAGAAAAAGAAGTGAAAAAAGATTCATATCCACTGTGGAAAACGTTGGCATACCCCTGTCTGTATATCTTAAACAAAATGTCAATGTTGGTCTGTTGGTCGGTTCACCTCCTTGATCCAGATTGAAATATCTCAACAGCTGCTGTGTGGATTGGCATGCAATGTTGTACATTCATTCATGGTCACCAGAGGATCAATCCTAACCCCTGACATTTCTTCTAGTACCATGAGGTTGACATTTTTAAGTTAAAGCGAAATATATCAGCAACTATTAGACAGCTCGCAACTAAATTTGGTACAGACATTCATAGTCGCCAGCACATTAAGTTGAACCACTTTGGTTATTCTCATTATTTAGAATTTTGTGAACCTCAGATGTCAAAATTTCCCTTTGTCTAATATTTTGTTTATTGCCTCAATAACTTAATAAAGTAATGCCATTCCCTTCAGTCTGAACTGTACGCTGGGTTTTGTGCTAATAAGCAAATGTTAGCACACAAACAGGCTAAATTAGGGTAAACATCATGCTTAAACTCGGCATGTAAGCAAAGTCATTTGAGCATGTTAGCATGTTGATGTTAGCATTTAGCACAGAGCACCATTGTGTGTACATACGGCCGAACAGAGTTGCTTACATGACTTTAGATTCTTAACTCTAGACTTAAGACTTAACATTCATTCCACCTTTCCCTCCACATGCATCACTTTAATAAACAGTGAGTTCATGTTGGGGGAAAAATACTACCTATTGACTTTTACTATGAATGACCTTCAACTGCCAAAATACAGAAACACAAAACAAGGCTACTTAATAGGATTAGCGTGCAAATTTGGTTTGGAAATGCCCTTTTGCAAAAGTCAATCAAATTAAGCGCAATCTAAAGTGTTCAGTCAGAGACTAAATAGGTTGGCTGTTGGTTTGATGGATGTGCATTTCCTGCCAACCGGCTCCTAGTCGAACACCAAACCATACATCATGTTTGATTATGTCGCCCTTTTGTGCGCCCCGCAACTCTGACACCTCCGCTAGTTAGACTGATTGCCACCGAGAAGCGTCACGATCATAAGTCTGCAGCTTTTAAAGTCACATTTTCTGTCTGGTAATCACATCATAGCCTCCTAATGTTGTTACTGGGATCCCTCCAAATCCAGTTTTCGAGGCAACCCCGAAACAAGTTTCCTGCTTTATGCATAGCTAATCTTGGCATTTTGAATAAAACGAGACAAAGTTTCGGCCCGGTAATTCACTCACTCACTGCTCCGGTCTGCTCCTGAACCGAGACCACCTAGGTGATTTTTTTTTTCGAGTAGATCCTCGCTGCAGCCATCCATGTGGAATAAAGACACTATTCATTGACTTACTGGCCCGAATACTGTTGACCTAGGCAGAGGGGGGAAGAAAACACGAAAACATATGCTGATTTAGAGGGCTTCGGAACCTCCGGCCCTGCCTGGATGAATTCAAATGTGAGATTCTGAGTAAGCTGTCTAGCGCCACGCAACGCAATTTCTGAACACTATCCATTTCAAATTAATCATATAAAGCCCCAATGCACAAAACAGAATTCCATAATACTGAAAACACTGGCTAATACTGGCTGACTCAGGATAATCCATTCTTCTTTGACCTCTTTACTGTATTGTGTGACCTTTAAGTGTGTGTAAACCCCTCCAGTCCTGCACAGTTTGTCCCTCACACCCTACGAGCCTTTGTTTTCTGCGGATCATCTCTTAATGCCCAACTGTGTCCTGAAGAAAGCCCATGCTCCTTACTCACACTCGATTGACTCACAATGAAACCTAACGTTGGGCCAAGCAGTCCTCTCTCGCCGAACTCTGAGGGGGTTTAGTTTCGGAAAGGAGAGAGAGAAAAAATAATCATTGTAGATAACATAAGGTACGGCCTGTTCTTTTCTTTGCCCGATGTTGCTTCAGAATACCATCCCCAGTTCTATCAGCTGGTTTTTCTCTGGAAGCAGGAGTAAGCATATTGCCAGACACGGCACTAAAATTCACCCATAATCTGAATCGTAAAAGCAATATTTTAAAAATTGGCATTTTCATTATGTTTCATTATAATCCCATAAACGGCCATCGTCAGGGAACAAGACTACGGGTCAAAACGGAAAAAATTTTTGCATTTTGGAATGATTGCGTCGATACAAAAGCCATATCTGCTTTTATTTTGAAATAACAAAACTTAAATTATTAAGTAAATCTGAAGTCATGAAAATGCACGTTTTTTCTAAGCAACCCCACGTATTGGTAAAGCTCCCCTTAACACCGGGAGGGAAGAAAACTCCTGGCGCCGGCCATTCTTTGATGACTATCAGACCGCATTTTATGACGAAATTATGAAGAAATTCTGGGAAACCCAGGGACTCCATATAGAGTGCCAAGAAACAGCAAGTGAACAATGCATGTGTGCACATAAGACTCAACTTTACAGGCTTGTTAGAAAATAAATCAGCTTAAACCATTAAAAAGTCAACTGGAGACTGCATTTGCAATCGACTCACGAAGCCAACGTTAGCGTAATTAAGCTAGGTGGGCTCGGCCAGAGACGAAAAAAAAAAAAAACTGCCCGGCGTCGGTTGTAATTTTCATTTCCAAATCGACGGTCACTGGCTGGAAATGAAAATCCTGCATTTCTCATTGTTTTTTAAAAAAAAAGTCATCACCCTTTTTCTGTTATCGCTGTAAAGAAAGCAAAGCTTGCATAGCAACGGTAACTAAGAGGGCGGGAAGGATTAGCGCTCATTTAATGTGTGACATAAATAAAACATAGGAGGATCAGCTAAATGTGTAAACAAAGTCAGACTGTGGAAGAGGGGGCACTCACAACAATTACAGCCGCTGGAGGAGGAGGAGCCTAATCGTCTGAGCTTGATTAACCTCGTTTGCTTGAGTGACCTAGAGTGCAGTGCACACACACACACACACACACACACACACACACACAAACACACACACATGCATGTGTTTTCTCTTTGTGCCCAGCCTAATGTATGCCGTGTTCCGTGAGCACACATGCGTGTTTATGTATGTGTTGGTAACTGTCTGCCGTTGCCGTGGCGCTCATTAAAGCCGTACCAGTGGCGTGGCCCCCTGGAGCTGCAGGCTTAATGTAAATATAAGGGCCAGGCACTAACGGGGCTGTTTTTTACACTCAGGAGCCTAAAGCTCTTTGCAGAAGTCAGCTGCGATGCATGAAGCTAACCGCACATCCATCACATCAAGCAAATGTCATATTTATTTATAAAGCTTTTTTTTTTTTAAATAAACAGGTTAATTACAAGGTGGCGTGCGGGGCAACAGACGACATCTCTCCACAGCCTTGGGGTGGGTGGGGGGGTGGGGGGGCAACCACATTAAGAGAGGCATTGAAAGTGACGTGGCGAAAGTTTGGCACCAGAAAGCAGTAAGAGCGTCGTACAGTAGGCTCATTAATACAAAGAGCTGCGTACATTAAAAAGCGATGCTCCAAATTCTACAGAGCCATTAGCCGGCCCCTTTGTTTTATAATCTGTGCATCCAGGATTAAGGGGGTCTGCACGTTCAATGTGTGGATTTACTTACACTGAGTAATTATTTGGAGGGCAAAGAGACACAAAGACCGAAATGATTATGATGTTGTTCTTATTCCAAACATAAATGTTTACAGTGTTCCCACCAGAAGGTCACCACCATGTGTCTCATTCATTGAATGCCTTTTATTTTTAACAGTTTCTGAAATGGGGTTTTATGCAAGAATAATAACATCAATATTGATGCTGCAAAATCTCCCATGACGACAATGTTCCCTAATCTAAGCAAAGATCTTTTTTACTACATTGGCAAACACTTTCCAATAGAGGCAGCAGATTAGAAAAACAGAAAACATCTGAAGGCAAAGACAAACAATCTGTTGTTTATCAGCCTCTCTTCATCTGCTTTTCTTCCAACAAGCTTCCACTTGCATGCAGAGCCTTTACATGCCGGGTTAAAGTATCTACCATGGAAAATCAGATGAATCCGTCCAGTCGCATGTTTGTTACATGTTGTCTCTCTCTCACACAACACATTAACCCTATAATTGCTGCCTTCGTAGAAATATGGAATTATCAGTGTGCATATTCACTGACATACCTGAACATCACTCCGCTACACCCAGCTACTCTTGTTTTGCCCTGTTGCTGCTGCTATAATAGCCATATAATCATGTCTTGAATTGGCAAAATGTCAATATCACACCACGGCGTTTGCATTCCCAGCCCATCAGCTCGGTGTGTTGACATTTATTTATTTCCCGTGCTAACTGTTGGTTTCGTTCCACGGAGTTTTCTCTCTGACCTTTTTAATTTTGAAGACCTTCATGGCATTTGAATGTCAAATTCCCCTCAAATTTCAGAGCGAGCTCTGCCCAGTGGGTTCAAACCGTGTTGTTCACTTTAAGCGGTGCCCTTTCCGTCCGACTCTGCTGGGATTTTTTTCACAATATGCGGAAAGACGGCGCACATCGACCATCTGCCAGATGGATGGATGGACGGACGGACAGGCAGCTGCATCTGAACTCTGAGTGACTTTTCATCCGTCCTCGAGCAGAAGCCCATCAGTCTCCCCTCGTGACTGTCAAGCTCTCCTCAGAACACATGTGCACCTGTGGCAATGCTGGTTTATTTTAACATACCTGTGGTACAGTTTCACCCCATTTCACAGCTTACAGCAGAAATATAAGAACGCTTTCCAGATATCATTTTGATTTATGCTCAAAAACGCATCTGCTGCTATTACGATCATGTCGTGTGCAGGATAGAGTTTTTCCGCAGAGCGGATGTTTCCACTCTCATCCCCTATAGTATGCACAGTTTATTGTTTCAAATAAAAACCATTGTTACTGCAAAAGGCATTAATAGGCGAGGCCCCGGGGCCTCAAGCATTTGTGTCCCCTTTTTCTTGAAATAGCCCGTCCTGCATTCGGATAATGACCACAGTGGCCTTTTATACAAATCATTTGTGATGGGTTCACCAGTCTCAACATCACTGATTACTCATCTCATTACAATGTCTTGTTTCGGCAAAAACATTCGAAATGGCAAATGCTACCTGAGTAAAAAAAAAGTCATAATTAGGCTTTATTATGACATAATCAGATGAGGAACCTGTGATTCCAATCGAGAGGGCGATGACTCCCCAGGTCTGGCGTTGCCATGGAGACCGATCAGTTGCGTACGTAACAGCGTGGGGTTTGGCACGCTGCTGACACTGCGGCAGCATGACACGGGGAGGATCTGGCCTGCGGCGGGGACCAGGGATGTGAAAGCAATTATAGGTTTTATGTGAATTACATTTACACGGGCTCATCCCACACTAGAGCCTAATGTTCACACAAGTCAGGACACACAGACACACAGACATGTGAAAAGACAGAAAAAGGAAAAATAAAAGTCATGCTACACGCCAACTTCACCAAAGTCATTTATTATATATAGATTATTATTTAAAACCACTATGTATGCCAACATTCTCACATGAACCCCAAATGATCATATGCACAATAAATCACAAACCAATCACAAAAAAAAGATCACTTTAAAGCTATTCTATGGAAGAAGGGAAAAAAAGTAAAGAAAATGAAATGTCTCGACATGGTTCAAAGACCCCCTTGATGTGGCTGTGGTTAAGGAGAAACATAAAACCCTATTCAGGCAAGCTGATTTATTCTTTGTGAGGACTGTAAATGTCTGAAAGGATAAACACTTGACAATAAAGGACACAGTTGATATAGCTTCCACGAGGATGCGAGGGAGTTTCCTGAACTTAGTGCCCATTTCCTTTTACATGCAAAAAGAAGATTCCCTATGAGTCCCCGGACAATTAGCTGTCAGACACGGCTGAAGCACCGGCGGGTCAAAATCCCCCTCTAGGGGCCAGCTGGGCCCCACAAGTTTTATCTTATAATAAGATATCCACATGGACGAAAAGAGCTCCTAATACAAAACGATACAGGGTTTATTATCTTTTAACAAGCCACAAATAAGACTTGGTTCATTCATATCCAGCCATGGAGCTCCATGAATACAATACTACTCTGTGCCCTATATACTGCCTTACTCCTATCACAGATAACACAAATACACAGTGAGCAATTACTGCTCCAACCCCTCCTTCCGCTGACGTGACACCCGTGTCCCGTACTGGACTTGCGACCCCAGTGGTCACCATACCTTTTGTGTGTGATGCTGGGCCCGCAACCTTTCCAGCTTTTGCTCGAGGACACTTCCACTGGATATACAGTAAGACAGTCTACGACACTCCCCATCCCCCCCTCTCTCATTATCTGCTTTCATCCTCATAATATACAGACTGAGCCTCAGCCTTAATTTGACCCCCAGTCGCATCCCAACCTCCCCCACCTCCGTCTGTACGTCCAACATGATGCGGGACAGCTTGAGAAACAATGGAGAAGGTTTTTTCCAAAGCCCCGTCCGCGCCATATCTTTGTTTACGTCCTCATAATTATGAAACATGTACATACTGTAGATTGTATCTCGGTGTCACGGCCGCTGTCTTCAGACTTGGCAAGTCTCAAAAGCCATGACTCGGAGTGGACAGTTTGAGGGGATAAAGAGGGTCCACAGAGAGCACAAATGTTTCGGTCATTGTAGCTGTGAGGATTATTATTGTATGTAGAAGTAAGATAATGGTATTGTACAAAATATTATATTAATTAGGACATTTTTTAAAAGACACAAACACCCCTAAATATAATAAAATAGAAAAACATTATAGGAATGCTGTTTTCGACTATTGACACTCCAGGCTAGCAGCCTAGCAGTAAATTTGCTATATTTTAAAATCCCCAAACTTTCAAACCTTATAAAATACCAGGAGATTTTGTAGCAGCGACTACGTTGAGATAACATTCTCACCCAGGTTAAGTGAACGCTCCGTATTACACAGGCATGACTTGTACGGGTGTTCTCAACATTTAACAGGTACGCTGACGAACAGAACCTGAACATATTTCTTCAACATGGTCATGCATCTCTACAGACTCTCCCAGGACCCGAGATTAACGAGGAGAGAGGTTGACTTTGAGAGGTTTTCGGTGACGGGACTCTCTATCTGTCTCTCTTCTTGACCCCCTGGAGTCTCACAAAAAAAAAAGAAAAACTCCGAAGGGCCCGAGTTGGAAGCGCACGTGACGCGGTCATGCATGCACTCTTCTCGAGGCAAGTACATAAAACATTTAATTGCGAGCCTTTTCGACGCAGGGGGTAATCCTTGAGTGTTTCTGCCCAGCGAGGACAGCTGGTGGATGATTCACAGAAACAGGAGAAATGATAGTGCAAAGACAAAACGGAAAAAAGAGACAGAACAAGCAGGACACGGATCCTGTACATTTGCAATTAGTGGAGCCACAGTTTAGTGAATGAGTGACGGAGCTGCATGTTCTTCATGTCAGTTGTAATTTGGAGACGAGCACAGGAAAAACATACAGGACTGATTTCTGCCGGACTGGAGGCCGCTTTGCTCGGGCCAGTGTTCATGCTTTGCCTAGCAGAAATCAATGACATGTGTGGAACATTTGTAGCCTAATCCCCCAATGATCCACTTTACAAATTTGGAATACATGGTTTTAACTGATCCCAGGACAGCTTTTGTGTGTTTAAATTGTGGTGGGACGGTTATTAATGGGGGTTCTATTACATTTAATTATTGTATTTTGAATATTTTTACCCTTTGTTTGAGATACTTGCTTCATCACTATGGCCTCAGAGCTGGCAATGTCGTTTTTTTTCTCTTTTTTTCTGGAAATATTTTAATATATTCAAAATATTTTATCTTATCCACATCTCGGGCAGCAGACAGTGGTCCCTTTTCCTCCGCCCCTTGGTCCTTACAGACGCGCTTTGCCTGGATATCGAACCCTGGCCTCCGGGGCTTAACCAACCACACCACCACACCACACACCCACCGAGGCCCCTTGGACTCCTCAAAATTCCACTCCTACCACCACCAGATCAATAGGCCTGTGCAAAACAAATCAAAACCTGACTTAACAAACCCCAACCCTAACCCCCTAACCCTAAACCTAACCCTAATCCTAAACCTAACCCTTATTGTCATCTGGTCAAACAAATCCACAATCGTTACCAATATTGGATTCACAGGATGTTTTTTTTTTTATCATTATGATGATTTTCTTTAGATGTTTAAATATAAAACAGATTTTTTTACAGTCTTTCCAGCCCTGAAATATCTAAACAACTATTAGATAAATAGCCATGAAATTCTCTCCAGAATTCTTTCCAGAATATGAATCCCAGCGACTTTGGTGATCCAGTGACTATTCATGTAATGCCAACACCGAGAAAATGTCAACCAAATGTCGGTTTCTGACAAACCAAATAAAACTAATGACATTCCCAGCAACCTTAGAATGGTAGCATGCTAAAGTAAGATGGCAGTATAGTTGCTAAACATCACAAACTTTGTGTTAGAACATTGACCACAACAATTACCAAAATCATCATTTGAAGAAAGGGAAATGACTCTATTAGATGGCAGCTAACAGGATTCTTGTGTTTTTGTGTAATGCTTGTATAATATTGAAAATGTTTCCATATGTATATGCATTCAGAACTATAAACAATAGCAGCAGTAGAGCAGAATCTTACTGCTGACTGCAGTGAACATGTTCCACGCATGTGAATATGTTTGCATTTGCATTAGCAGGTATACGTATATATATATGTATGTGCATATGAATGAGTTTGTTCCCGTGCATGTACGTGTGTGCTTTAAGTAAGTTGGATACAGAAAGAGGCTGTTCTCAGGACTCCGTTCGCTCCCCATTCCTCTACAAGTCCACATGTGTTTTATTAGCAGGCCGACCGGACTGTAAATTCCAACGGCGGGCTAGCCTGGGGATACGCACAGCCCCAGGTTGGGAAAGAAAGATCACAGAAAAAAAAATGACAGGCATGGAAGGAATCACCTCTCTCGTCCTCTCTCGATTTTTCTTCTTTTTTTTGTCTCTGCTTTTCCTCTTTCTGTATCCGCCTCTCTACATCTACATTTCTCCCTCAAATAGTTTATTCTATTTCCGATTCTGGTTTGCATGCAAGTTCTTTCTGGTTCTTTGTCTTTCTGTGTCTCATTAGGCCTTTTTTTTTTCTTCTTCTTCTGATATAGCTCCACCGCTCCCTCTCTTGCTCTCTTCTTCCCCTCGTTTCCCCATCTCCCCTCCTCGCTCTGTTTCTGTTAGTGTAACACTACGTTCTTGTTCTGTGACTCCAAAACCGCAGCATTCCCACAACAGAAAACACTTATGAGACAAGAGCTGTGGCTTAAACAATGGTTTCCGTTTGCCCCGGGACAAAATAACTCACTCTCCTCCTTGTACACACACACACACACACACACACACACACACACACACACACACACACACACACACACACACACACACACACACACACACACACACACACACACACACACACACACACACACACACACACTCTCTCTCTCTGTCTCCCTCTGTCATTCACACACACATAAACACACACAAACTCTCAGACACACATTTCTACCGCCCAGCACCTATCATTAAAATTTATGTTAGCTTGCTAATTTTCCAGTCTCTTTCCTCTCCATCAACATGACAATCACAATTAGAGCGTGACATGGCGGGTCGTGACCTGCACCCCTCTGATGCCCCCCTGAACCCTGACACCCTCCTCAGGGTGATTGGCTTACACACACACACACTCACACACACACATAGACCCACCGAGCCTTGGGGGGGGGCGAAGGCGGGCCCTCACTTCGACTGTACCAACTCGAGTGAGTAGGAGGAAAGTGCAAGTGATTATTTATCCCAACCATGGTTCATCAAAAAATTTGAGCTGCAAATAAAGTTGCAAATAAAGCAAATTGGATAGCGTTGATGAATATCTTTTCATTTAAAGAGTCACTTGATCCTTAGTTATATCAACATTTCACCAACTTCATCTAAAACTTTGATGCCACGATATGTACAGTCATTTATAGTATTTAGACCGCTGCAGAAGCTGTAATTCTCCATCTCCGAGCATAGCTGCCACTTGGATTGCCACATAACTCCACTAGACATCCAATAATTGAGCGAAACTTGGCCAATCTTGACCTTAAACGGTTCTTCTTCCAGAAGTAAATTGCAAGCAGAGACATCGGAAACGGCGTCGATGAGTGTCTGGCTCCGGGTAAATTGGAAAATCAGTAACATTCACCAAAGACCAAAGTATTTATTAAGTCCTTTTGTTGGCATGAGGTTTGTTGGCAGAACAATCTTAATAATTAGCAAAACATCGAATGTTTATCATGAAATCAATCCGTGTTCAGTTTAAGTGTAAAGGTTTAGCTTATAGATGCTCTGATTTCCATGACATAAAAAGACAACTAGGAAATGAAAATGAAAAACTCCAAAAACTTAATGGTGGGCAAAAAATGGTGGGCACTGTGCTTATGTTTCCACACGACGCTTGATGATATCGAGTTGAATGCTGTCAGCAAGTTCAGCTCAATCACTTTTTTTTTTTTTACAGACCGTGGAGTCGGTAGGAAAAGAAGGGAAGAGTTCGGAGGTAAAAACTCCTCTTGAAGAAGTTTATGAGTGGTGACGCCATTGTGCTGTGCAGTTTAATTACCTCTCTACCACCAGGCCTGGTTCCCATTATGTCTGCTAACAGCCAGCTCTCCTCTGCGCTGCTCTCCTCCCCACTGCCTTGTCCTCAGTTGGCATCTCTTTCTACACACACACACACACACACGCACACACACACACACACACGCACACGCACACACAAAAATCTCAAGAGTTTTTACTCTTTCACAACAATAAAACTTACAATCCCTGTTTTCTCTGCTGTAAGTGACAATGTTTGCAGGCAGAGTTATAAAGTTGCACGTTTTAAGGGATTTTAACACCGCTACATGTGGGATTAGTAGAATGTCAGTCACGATGGGATACCTGCTGTAAACAGCAATCAGCGCTGCGTTTTACTATGACAAACTTGGCACTGGAGGAGACTGTTGAATGTTTGGTAGTCAGCTGGCGCTCGCCCAAATGGTGTAGAGCTGGACAGTGTGGTGCTCCGGCACACACATGTGAACTGAACCATATTTTCATCCATTTCTCTTCTTCTTTTCCCCCCTTGCAGCTTAGAAGACAGGATGTGGGCAAAGTGTTATACCGCTAAGCTAAAGACAAACAGAGATGAGGAGTCAAATCAAACCGATGGGATTTGACACAAGCAAAGGAGAGGATGTGGTCACAACATCCCCTCTCTGAAACAAAATAGCATTATGCTATACATTATCTTATGACGCATTGCATTTGGGCGGAAAACACTCTGAGAAAAGGACGCTTTTGTTTTGGGACAATGGGCATGTGTCTTCCTTTTGCAATGCATAGACCTATGTTGCCTCAGTGAGCGTGATGCATTGTCTGGAGAATGTGCCAATCGATTGTTTGCCCGATCTGGTCCAGACGGAAATATCTCAACAACTAATGGATGGGATGCCGTGAAATTTACACGCCCCGGGATGATGAATCGTATGGACTTTGGTGATGCCCAGACGTTTCCCCTTAAGGCACCATGAGGTTGATATTTCAGGGTTTTGTTTCATAAAATGTCTTGCCATTGGATGCATTGCCGCGGCATTTTGAACAGACATTCATCGCCCCCAGAGGATGAACCTTAATGAGTTTGTTGACCTCCTGACTTTTTTTTAGCAAGTAAAAAGTTTTCACTTATCCAGTGACGTATCTGCTACTCATGTTCGTAATCGGACATTAGCATTTAGCTTAGCCTAACGCTCTCCTTGTTGTTCTCTACCTTGCTCCAGTTTCTGATTAATAATGTTTCCGTCTGCCTTCTCTATTTCTACACGGAGTTAGAAATAGCGGTTACGTAAACTCAACCGCTCCAGTGTCCAGATTCTGTTTTCCTAAAGTCTGTTTTTTTCCCATGGTGCTTCAGACCGCCACTCAAGCCAATAGTTGTAAACTAAACGTTCACATGACACTAAGCGAATGCTCAGTGCCTTTCCAACCATGTGCTTACATACACATTACATTTGGCAACCACCTAATCGCATACTCAGATTCAAATTAGTGTTGTCATCGGTGGCAACACCATGTTTGTCTGTTTGAATGCAGATCTCATTTAAATGATGCCCATTTAGAAACTTGTTTCTGCGGCCGAACAGTCATGATCCTCCATGATGCACATAACTCTGTTTCTTATTACATCCTCAGCTGGGGGGGGGGAAGCTCAAGAAGCTTACAATAAAATTGTGCAATTCCAAAACCTTTCCCGCAGGTTAATACACAGGTTAAGAGAACCACGAGTTAATACGCTGCAATAAATTGCGAAATAATTCCTCCTGTACAAATTTTTTTTTAGTAGGAAGGGAAGTTTGGCAATAAATCTCACTTGCCCATGTCATCTCCTGCTGCCCCTTTAAGAGGTAACCCCCCTGTCTCATTACCTGCAGGGCTTTAGGGTGAAGAGGATGTGGTCTGCTTTGCTAGGATTTACTAATGTTTTCCCCCCAACACAATGTGCAGACTCCCGCTGTGGGCACAGAAGTGGGCAAGTTCATGTACTTCCCAATGTATACGCGTACACACCAATACACACAATTAGCCCAAGCTGTCCGATCAGGCACCGCATGACAGACTCAGAGATAAGAACCAACAATAGACTAATGTGGTACCAAGTCTTGCCCTTTAAAGTCTTATCATAAGTTCACCCACCATAGTGAATTATTATTCAACTGTGAATGTTTTTTTTATCAATATCAGTGGGTGTGCGGGCAGCCATTACTTGCTGTACCTTTTTACTTTGTATTTCAGCATCATGGCGGGGGTCAACCAGCGGTGTTTGTGCAGACACAGGGGTATATAACTCATGTAGCCACATGGAGGGCAGTAACACTGAACAATTGGATTTACACTGTGAATCAGGGTGTCAAGGGGCATTTCCTGGCTCTTTTTCATCTAAACTGAGAGTGAAGGAGGTGAAAAGGGGCTAAAGGTGGAGGGAGAGGATAAGAGAATGAAGAGTGAAGCATGAGCGTAAGATGTGAAAAATGGGACGGAGAAATGAGGAGCGCATTGTGGGAAAGAAGGGGGGGTGGTAAAGATATGATTAGCCTTTAGCTCCCTTTGTAGCTTGTCCAGGCCATCTCCTTATCTGGGTCGGTGCCACATTCCAGCCAAAAGCAACATTATGTCTCCTCTGCTCTGTCTCGGGGATGCCGCTAATGCAGCCATTATCTCCATGATTTGGTGATAGGGGATGTCCAGCAACACTCTGTTCAGTTAATTACAGGCTCGCTAGTCTCACCCAGGTCAGTGCAAGTATTCCGTCTTGTCAAAACGGCGCGTCTGAAGAAAGTAAGTGTCCAAATAAGTTAATTTCAAGTGTGCAAAAGCATCGCAGCCTTCACGTGACAGCAACTAATCGCCGTAAACTCCCTAAATGTGAATTATTAGCAGCAATTTGTATGAGTCACTGGAGATGTTTGCCAAATCTTTTGGGGGAAAAAAGGTCAGACGAGCCTAATGAAACATTTTGAAAGAACTGAGAAGTGGAAGCTAAGTGGGAAATATCGCCTCCGTGCAGAATCGTGATTACATTGCGAGAGAGCTCATCACTCATTCCCAGGAGGCGAAACGTAGCCGTGGGCTGGAAGGATCAGCTTGACCCCAGCAGTCGTCGAGTGAGAAATGCCTGGTTTGATACCTGGGATGGGAGGAAGAAGGAAACAAAGAGAGAGAGAAAACTGTTGCTTCACGTCAAGAGAAACTGTGAGAAAGAAAGAATGAGAGACGGAGAGATAGCGGACTAATGGACTGGGATGGGCTCTGATACGTCTGCAGGTAGAGGCTGATGCTATCTCTCTGGCAGGCCCTTTTCCTCACCGTAGACAGTAAATCACTATCACTGACTCAGAAATGCCTGAAGAGGTTGGCCTTCCAGAAATGCTCAACCTTTATCTTTACACTATATACAGTAGAGAACATTAGCGACCTTATCCAGGCTAACAATCACTAACTATGAGCAGCTCTTTTGTTTACAGTTGGCTATCTGCTTTCTTGCTTAGATGAAAAAATTGATGCTACTCATGTCTGCAAGTTCTTCACTGGAAGGCTGTTATTGTCAGACATATGCAATAGTTTAACATTCCACTTTGAATACTAATAAAAATATGTATCTGGTAAGTTAACATGCTAATTGGAACAGATGGGTTCTCCAACTCTATCAAGAGCACATTGTGAGTAAGCAAGAGAGAGAGAGGCTAAAATGAACCCATCATCTTTTTTTGGAAACAAAGGATTTGGAAATCAAAATTGGCTGTTGATGGGTGTTTGTTCCAGTAAGTTCAGCTTGTTCTTCTTGGTAGGAAACTTTGTTAATCGTCCACACATCGGCTGAGTTCCCCCCGGTCACTCAACAGAAGGAAGCGAATGGACTTCCGTTGACTTGCTGATGGTGTTGCTTGCAGTGTGAACACGGAGCTCGGCCTTGTGTCGACCAGACGCTTCTTTCTTTTTTCCTTTTCTTTTTTCTTAGCTGGCAGTGTTAGACAGATGCTTGTGGGAAGTGTAAGTCATCACATACATGACTTCACTTTGTATGTAAGTGTTTGGACCGTCAAGAACAAGCTTCCTTTTTATTGGAGAAAAGATGAGAAACTATAGCATTGTATAAAGATTCATCCAAACACAACTAAGTGACTTTTTTTTAAGAAGTCATGACTCGCATGAAAGGGCTGTTAAAACCCAGACCCAGACCTCCTGCTGCTTTTCTGAGTAAGTGCGGAAAGGCTCATTGCAGAACACTTAGGAGGGCAGTATTTCTTCCTTTCAGTCGGCTGTGAACGCTACATTTCTGCCCGGAAACTTTTAGCTTGTGTGCAAAAAAAAAAGAATAAAAGGAGGAGAGAATAAAAGGATAAAGACAAGATAATTTAGAACAAGACCAACGGAGGGGAAAAACTGTAGAAAAGTGGAAAACGTTAAGAAAGAAGACAGTGAAACTTAACTTTATTACGTTGATTTAAGAGGCGGTTATCCGCCCAATGGGAAGAGGATGTGGTTTTTATAAGACACAGCAGTAAAAGTGAGCTGGATACCTGAGAGCACTTTAAAATCGATAAAGAGATGTTTGCACGGAGGAATGAGGATGACACAGAGAACATGAAGGCGGTATTCAGTCACTTCAAATGGGAGTTAAAAGGTGACACTTTGTTGTCTTGCATGATTCAGCAAACTAAGGTTTTACTGTTTTCTTTTTGAAAAGAATGATAGTAGCACAACAGCAGCCCTGCTACATGCATGGAATTTCAGCTGCACCTTCCCTATGTGTTGTTTTATAGCTTCGCCATTCGTCTTCCCATTCACACAACTATGCACTACCATTTGTCTCAGTTATGTTGGAGGATGTCATAAATCTGACCACTGGGCCAGTTTGTGTGTGTGTGTGTGTTTGTGCATTTTAGTGTGTGGTTGCATCTCTGCTTTAAGTTACAAAACAGGAATGATATGACTGCATGTGTTTCCTCCGGGTCACATTATCCCTATCAATCGGTTGCCTAGCAACGTCTTTACGAATAAACAGTATTATGTTCACTTGTCTTTTCAAACACGGTTTCTGTTTTAATGACGCCGGGGCCCATAATTGTTTTAAGATGCTCTTGTGCGTTCTGGCCTGCAAGCTTTAAGGAGCACAAGGGGGATCTGGGAAATGAGTCAGGAGGAATTCTGGTGAAAATTAGAGAGCAACTCAATAAACTGTTGAGGAACAGATTTGCTTGTGGCATCAAAATGAGAGCTATATTGTGCTTCGTTAAAAGATCTGTGAAAATGGCATGCAGAAGTGCCCTCTTTGATGCCTTTATGGTAGACAAAACATGAAAAAGTCCCTCTATGGCAGGGGTTCCCAAACTTTTCAACCCGCAACCCCCAAAATAACGCACTAATAGGCGTATCCAAACATGGGCATAACGGCAACAGAAAGAACAGAACAGCCTCGCAACCATGATATGATTTTACATATAACATTAAAGCAGGATACCTAAATCAAAGTCATCTCCATGGAACTTATGAGTGAACATTGTTGCATGTCAATACTTTTATTTTCACATTACCAGAACAATATCTCAGTCAAAGTCATGAAAATCATCTTGCGACCCCCCGGGGGGTCCTGACCCCCACTTTGGGAACCGCTGCTCTAGGGTGCAATGGAGAAAACGCAATGCAGTGCCATAAATGCTGCCCTACACACTCGAAACGTTCTGTACTCTGCTGCTCCACTGCGTTTAGCTGCTGTTCTTTTTATTCATTTTTGACTATGACAAGGATATTGACTCCTTTTGTTTATATCTCATTACAGACAATATCCTTGGCGCTCACTCGCATATTTTGGAACGTAGTTTGGAACTACACTTAATAAAACTGGTCTGTGTGCTGCAGTACGGCCCTGGGCATTGAACTGCAGATGTTGGCCGTCCCAACCGACCAAAAGCCAACCGTAATCCAACCAACCTCCAAAAACCAACAACGAAACCATCGAAATACAACCAACCAAGCAAAAACCAATCAACCGACCAACCAACCAACATAACAACCTAAAACCAACCGACCAACCAACCAACCTAACAACCTAAAACCAACCGACCAACCAACCAACCTAACAACCTAAAACCAACCGACCAACCAACCAACCTAACAACCTAAAACCAACCGACCAACCAACCAACCTAACAACCTAAAACCAACCAACCTAACAACCAACCAACCTAACAACCTAAAACCAACCAACCTAACAACCAACCAACCTAACAACCTAAAACCAACCAACCTAACAACCAACCGACCAACCTAACAACCAACCGACCAACCGACCGACCAACCAACCAACCGACCAACCAACCAACCAACCAACCAACCAACCAACCAACCAACCCAAAACTGTGTGACATTTTTCATAATTTTCTGATATTTTATAGATCCAAATACTCAGACGAATGGAGAGAAATAAATCATACCTGCTAGTTTAATGTTACACCTCTCTCTCTCTCTCTCTCTCTCTCTCTCTCTCTCTCCCTCTCTCTCTCTCTCTCTCCCTCTCTCTCTCTCCCTCTCTCTCTCTCTCTCTCTCTCTCTCTCTCTGAGTCTGCGTGATCGTCTGGTATGGCAGGAATGTCACACATCACACACGCAGACGCAGCAGCCGTCACGGCGACCACACATTCGAGTTTACGGTCAGTTGACAAGGGGATTATCGGACCTTGAGGTACAGGGACACCAGTCACACACGCACGCACAAACCTCCCCCCCCCCCCCCCCACACACACACACATCTATTCTGATCTTTTTATGATTTATTGATATTGTGATTTTTAAGAAAAAGGTGCGAGTAACCCCAGTGAAAAGAAAAAGTAGTTTTGATAGTTTGAGTGACAGTATTTCTAGTTTTCCTACACTTGCCACCCATTACCTACACACACAAATATGCAGAGCAGTCAATCCTTCATCTAGACACTTCCGATGATAACCGTCTCACTCACTGTGGCCGTTGGCTCACTGTTACACCGCAGACACAACTACTGGAGCAGGTCAGCAGACAGGGGTCAAAGGTCAGTCTGTGTACCCAATGAGAGACAGAGACTGATGGAGTTGCACAGGAGTGAGATGATTTGTGCTGGTATGACATTGAAGAAAAATGTCTGAAATTGGACAAAAGGTATTTCGGAAGTGTTCTTTTTTTCCCTAGTGGTGTAAAAGGCCACCCAATTGGAAGAAGCCAGAAGTAACATGGCGGAGCCGTTCATCAGATATGTTGATCTTGGATTCCTCTCGAGGAAATGTCATAATGCTTACTTAAGAGTTCAGCTTCCATATGATGAGGCACATACGGCCCTCATGCATTGAGTTAATATGATTTCAAGAACAGAGGGGTCGTGTCTGCTTAGCAGAACTAGAGATGGAGGAAAGCAAGACACAAGGAGATAAAAAAAGACGAATGTACATAGCGGAGATCATGAGGGAAGGAGAGAAGACAAAAGGAAGTGGGGGGGGATTTAGTGACAAGACATAAATTCAAAGTGGCACTCACAAAAAAAAAAATGACAAACTGCAGCCGCAATGACATTTAGATTAGACCAAGAAAATGGTTTAGCCATTTGATGCTGCCTTTATGGCTTTGTCTGATATTGCAGATTTCCTAATTGCCCATCTCTTTTTCCACTGCAGAAAAAAATGACTTCATGTTTTTCGCATCAGATGCATTCCTTTAAAACCGTGGGAGCATCGTTTGCGATGGAGCGTTTCCATTGTTGCTGTAGCGACTGCAAGGAGAGGGACGAAGGCAGCAGGTACTACTGACTTCAGCAATGTACTCCGCTGATAAAGTTACTTATTATAGCGACATAACACGAAGATTAAAGTCTGTGTACACCTCCACCAGGTCTTACATCCCATTGGCTGTAGCTCGCTGAAGACATCGCAGACACATCCCAGATATCTCGGATGTGTCTTCGATTAGCGAACCTCTCATCTCGAACAGTTCACATATGGCACTTGAATGCGGGCGCAGAGCCGATGACGATTTTGTCCCTGATCTTGGGGATTTTGTCAAAGAGCTTTTTTATGTCGCCGAGTGGAACATTTTGTGTTTTTGTACTGGGACAACAGAGACACGAATCCATTTCATGGATTAAATTTCCATGGGAAATGAAAGCATGTTATTCTTAAAATTCTGCTTGTGAGAAATCCCTCAATGATCCCAGACATCGACATACATATGTTTTCTTTTTCACCGAGTAGATGACAATTCTGCCGAAACACTATTCATGCATTTCCTTAGAAATAGTGAAATACAAAAACAAACACTCTAAAAAGGCAAAATGATTTCCTGATTTGTTGCTCAGAAAGCAAAACATTATCATTCATCATAACCATTAACAGCATCAACAATTAAATCATCTATCACACGCTATTAAAACCCAGTCATGCGGCAACAAATGATTGTGCGTGCCACCGAAATAATATTCCGTGTCTCACTTCTTGGCGGATTTATGAACGGAATAATAATTGCTTTTTTGGTTCACCCGGATACGAGACCATATACACACACAAACATATACACACTTGGGCCTCTTTTAGGGAGATCGCTCCTGTCTGCCTGTCATAGTGGAATGAGTTAAGATTGATGAAAGAGGAAGAGAAAGTCTCATTAGAGGGCTTGTCGTTATATCACTACGGGAGTCGCAGGAGAAGAGAAAAGAAAAGACAAGGAGTGGGGGAGATGGTGAAAGGTCTGGAGCGGGAGGGGGGGGGGGGGGGGGGGGGGGGGACTGAAATAGCCCCGGGGCATTCCTCAAACATCTATCAAGGCAGCAGCGTATGATTCACGGCATCACCAGAGTCCCGCTTTAAACAGCACCCCCAGCAGCTGCCCAAGAAAGAGTCTGACAGACAGACAGGCGAGCCACAACCGGTCTCCCTCTTCTGATGTGTGGAATATTTCCACGGGCAGGCTCACAGACACAAACGCGATGAAGGGAGAAAAGAGAGTGGCAGCGGTTAGCAACTGTACTGACAAGCCGACTGACAGGGAGAGAGGTCAGACAAATAGGGAGCGTCACACAGAGGTTCACAGTCACAATGACGACTGATGAGGTGACGAGATAGACAGATGAGAGGGGGGAAAGGTGGCAAACTTCACTCTTTAACTCTTAAGATGTCAAGCATGGACTGTTAAACTGCCTTTAGGGCACTATGTGTAGAATTGGATGCGATTATAGCAACTTTAGCCTTTTTTAAAACGACCACTTGGGGCACTGAAGAGGCATCTTTTCAAATTCTGGATCCTTAAAGGTCTAACAAAAGGTTTGTTCCAAAATATTAGCAAAGCCTATGCTTTTAATATGTTCAATCATGCAATTTCACATGGTTTGCTAGAATATCTTCTTCTTCCACTGATCAACACAACTGACTGTCTCTGCACTGCGTGTTCATGACTTAGAGCTCGCATCCACTTGTGCTTTGCGTCAGCTTTGTATTTCAAAATGCCCTTTCCATTCTGCCTGATAAACCTAGAGGAGAAAAAAAAACATCTTGTGAAGTCCTGCCAGTTTTTTCATTAGGCCCCACGTCTCATACAATCCATTGCAACTTTGTATTCTTTGTATAAACATTTACATCTTAGGCGTCTCCCTCATGCTCTTATCCAACGCGAGAGCAACAATTGAGCGAGCTTCATTTCTCAGACGACCAACTTCGCAGCCAGCCAGAGAGCTGAGAGTGCATTGGATAAATATTCCTGTTTCCCTGGAATAACCACGCAATATAATAGATGACGAGTGGAATCTACGGTACATCTTTCCATTTCCACGATTGACGCAAACCAACAATGGGAAGAAAAGTTAAGCGGAGAGAGCGAAAGTGAGACGGGACAAAAGAGAAAAGAAGGGACAGCTAATCCCGGCAAGAACACAGTCAACACAACCATGTTGAAATGATCAGATAGACCTCTCAACAGACATCTTATCAATCAGAGAGAGCCAACCGCAGTGTGTGTGTGTGTGTGTGTGTGCGTGTGCATCTTTGTGTGTGTGTGTGTGTGCGTGCATCTTTGTGTGTGTGTGTGTGTGTGTGTTAAAGAGAGAGGGATAACACGTGATGTGATCTGCCAAGAGATGTTTATCTTAAGGCCGAGCACAAAGAAATGCTAACAAATGCTGTGGCAGGGGTCCGAGTTGAGTGTACACAGACGGGGGATCAACACACATAAAAACGCACACGCACAAAGACACGCAACGAGGAGACACATGCGCTCACATGCACATGCACATGCGTGTGCAATCACACTGAGAAATTGCTCTCTGTAGGTCTGCAAATTTGATAGAGATCTTGCAAATTCAGGGCACTTACCCTTGGCAGCTGAACAGACAGGGTGATTGCGTGCGTGTGTGTGTGTGTGTGTGTGTGTGTGTGTGTGTGTGTGTGTGTTTATGTGTGAGAGAGAGTCTTCTTACTGAAGAGAACAGAAAGAGACGATGATAGAAAAAGAAAGATGGATGCTCATGATGATCTCACAGCTGGAAACATGCAGGAAGCCAAGGACAAGCCATCTCCGAGAAACTCTGCATTCTTTTTCACAGCCTCCTTTTACGCCTCCTGAAAGTGTCTTTAACTTCTTCCCCTAAATGTGTCATCTGCCCTCGCATCTCTAAAAAAAAAAAAAGAAGCTAGCATTACATTACTTGAGCACACAGAAAGAGTTTGTCATCCTCTACCTTCTGCCAAATGCTCTCGACCTCTTTGGGAATCAATCACGCTGAGGCAGCAAAAAGGAGAGATATTTAATCCTGGGATTTGGGTTTTAACTCAAAATCCATGGCATCAATTTATCGCAGTGTGGAGCCTACACTTGGCCGGCCTTCTCAACAAGGAGGCGATTCTTCGCGGAAGGGAATATTTTAAGGGTGGAGGTCTGAAATATAATGCATGAAAGTCTTCCACCTAAATATCATCATTCAAATAAAGACCTAAAGTTATTGTTTAGTCCCAAAAAATATCCTCCTGGAAAAAGTAATTTGGTGATGTCAGACTTTTTGATCCAGTTTGATCCTTAATAATGATAATAACGTCATGCAAGACAAACCTCAGTCTAAGCACACATATTATATAGTTACTTATACTTACTTAGCTTACTTTAAACCACAGTATGAAGGATCATCGGCGTGTGTTGTGTGAGGAAATGGCTAATCAGTGAATCGTTTGGTCTATAAAATGTCATAAAAAAGGTAAAAACTCCTATCATTACTTTCTCCAAGTCAAGATGATGTCTTTCAACTTCTTATTTTGTCTAACAAAAGTCCAAAACCCAAAATATATTACATTTATTATCACAGAAGAGTCAGAAAGCAGCAAATACTCACCTTTGAGAAGCTTTAAATGGGACATTTATGCTCAGAAAAATATAAAATAAAAAGACACTTTACTGTTGAGCAACTCAGTCAATTAAGACATTATCTTGTAGATCAACCATAAAGTGTCTGTAGGATTTCATTGATTCTTTGCAGGATGTTGCATGTGCATGAGTGCAAACAATAATCATATCCAAAATCTAACTATGTGAAAAGTGTGGGGAAAAAATCAGCCATAAAATATGTAATTTTATTTCTGTATGTCAGTGCAAAAATATGTCATTTTATTATGTCAGTGCAAAAATCAAGTCTATGAGATGCACCTGGCATTTGGACCTCATCCAACCACTTAATGAGTTAATTGAAAACACCTTCTGCAGCCCACCATCTCCCTCCTGATTGGCTGTTGCAGCAGGGTGACAGTCTATTTAGCGCTCCAGCACCACGTGGCCTGTCAGTTTTGCTGATGGTAGTTTTGTGACTGAAGCTCGTCACTCGGTTCCTAAATCTTTGCACACTTGGTTGTGTTTTGTGTGTGATGTGTTTCCCAGCTCTCTAAAGTTTATCTATGAAGGAACAGCTCACCATGACAACAGAAACACTTCCTGATAACCCTTGAGCACAGTTGAGAGCACAAACATTTATGCATTGAAAATGAACTGAAATTGCACCATGACAAGCACTCCAATATTATTTGTTTCAAGATTTAGAGGAAGTTTTCACATTTCACTCACGTCTCTACAAGTTAACGGGGGAATTAATTAGCATAATCTCAGATAGTGTGGCGGTATTGCCTAGTCATCAAAAACAAATTTTCGATTAACTTCAATCGCCTTGAGATGATTTGTTCCAGCATCTTGACACGGCAAGCTAATTAAATCCATTTTTCCCCCCGTCTCTCTCAGCATATTCTATGCGTGTCTGACCATGTCTTTGCTGCTGCTGTGTGAAGATTGATTCCTGCTACAGCGTGTCATCATGGCATCCATACTAAGTGGATGGACTTAATGGAGTCACAGGTGGCCTCTGATATGCGGCTTATTATGGAGATGAGAATGTCTCTAGGTGAAAGAAAAATATCAGTGCAAGAATATTGGGAGAGCAAGGCGGGAACTCGGCAACGAGGCGAACAAATGTAGGATAATTGCGCCGAAAAGAAAAAACCCTGGTCGTCTCCAGCCAGGATGCCACAGTTTATTGAGTCCCGAGCTGTTGACACAATGCAGGACTGTGTTTCCACCATGTGCAGATCAGACTCTTCGGCTTCTTTTTTCTTTCCCAGCACTTGCTCACGTGGATCCTGTGATTCTCCACACAGCTAAATGCACCCTCATGCTCCCCCCGCAAACACATTGTTCCCCTCCCTCTCCGTGTCGCTCGTATCCCCCTGCATTTCAGAAATTGCAGCCATATGTCTGAGGGGGGACCCCAGGTTCAAACGCACACCTTGGCAAACAACACTATTATCTCCAATTGACTTTAAACTTCAAGTGTATAAAGAGGAGGGAGCCATCGAAGAGAGAAGGTGGAAGAGGGGAGACGGGGAGATTTAAAAAAGAGAGACAGACGAGGTTAAGAGGGGTGATCTCTCAATGTGTGCATGTATGTGTGTGTGTGCGTGCCCCCCTGTAGTCCTCTAAATCCCAGGGAAGATTGATTGCCTTCCAAGGATAATCTGTCCCAGACACTTTAAACCCCCCCTTTCTCTTCCCCGTCCTCCCCATCCACTTCTTATTCCTCTCCTCTCTGTCTCCCCTTTCTCACCCTTGTCTACCTTCCCTGCCCTTTGCTCTCCCAGTTGCCGTATCCTCTCCATCCTGTCTGAGCACCCTGACACCTCCTGCCCTCCCCTTAGCACTTTTTTTCCCAACCTTCCTCGTGATTTGTTTTCTTCCTTTGGACACACCTTTTTAAACGGAAGACGAGGAGGAAGTGTGAAAAGCATTGTCCGGATACGTGTGACCCTAAATCGAAGATTTATGTGACGATGCATGTCAGAAGGAAATGCGTCAAACTTTTTTGTATTTAAAAAACAAAAAAAAACCTTAAGACTCCTTTTGCTGTCTTAGAATAAAATATATCACACTCTTTGCATGGTTTGTGTTTTTAATAACCATTGATTTCCGTCTCTCCGTGCTTAAACCGAACCTATGTCCCAAGAATTTATATGACCTGCTGCGTAACAAACCTCTTCCATCTGGCTTTAAGATACAAAATGAATAAAACATCTGACAGACAGCGAGGCACCTTCTTTTTACTCCTCTTTTTCTATCTTCTTTGTCCTTTTCACCCTGCCACCTTTAAAGAAACAACTCAAGAGAGCACCTTTGGGTGACACAGGGTCAATGTAGGAGCTGAACTACAGCCATGCTGGCGACTATTGAGACTGCCAATTGCCCCATCTCACAATGTCAACCAAAGTGAATACATGAATCAGCTCTGTGATTACGGAGGTCCAAGTAGTGGACCAACTGTCTGAATTGCCAATTTTATGGAAAGAAAATGCCACCCTCTTTGCTTGCAAACACCCAAATCTACTCTAAACGCATACAGACACGCAAGCCAACCTGCCACCTGAAGCACCATTTAGTCCGACACAAAGAAACAAGAAATTAGACGACAGGAAACCGCTCACACCGGCTTTGATTCAGCCATCGTAGAGCTGATAAACACTGTGCTCAAAAACCGAGGGCCTCAATCACGGCACAGAGCCTCAGAAGTTACAGCGAAGGCTAATTGGGAAAATGATGCCCCGCTTCCCTTGAACTCCTCCTGAACCCGCTCACGGCATTCAAATGACGACCCTGTGTTTTGTGTTTGACCCCTGCGTGGAAACGGCCTCCTCGCTCAGCCTTGGAAAATTGCGGGGTATGAGCGGAGGTAGCCGGGAGCGCACATGGCAATGGGCCGCTGAGGTGTCTGCAGGAAGAGAAAACACACTGTTGCCATTAGGAGTGTGATGCTGCCTTTAACAAATGGCTTGATGTGTTGTGACACGCTCTTCCTCTCCCCGGTGGAAGTGTGACGGAGGGAGGCGGCCGCCGGCTCGGCCCAGCGAGCCACAGAGTGTTGATGAGATTTGTTAAGGGGGAATTTAAGCTTGGGTATCTGTAAGCTTTTTTTCCCCTTCAAAATGTTCTGTTATTTTGAGGGTTTTCATAGCCAAATGGCTTTCCTGTTTCCCCTTTACTATCTTTAAATGGTCGCCAAACAAGAGTTTTGGAGAGCGTACGTTATGCCAAACTCAAATTTATCTGACGATGACATGTGTTGCCATTAAAAATGCCATTAAATATGTTGCACGCAACTTTCACTTTACTCTTGGTTCATTAAACTCCACCTACCAGATGTGTAGGATGAGCCACATGGAATGCATCGACTGATGCTGTTTTATTGTTGCATTTTTTTTTTTTTTTTGCTTCAAAATTAAACAAATCCATCACATAAAAAAAGAAGTGACAGCTGCTCTTTCAAATATGAATCACACTGAAGCACAAAATGAAAGTACACCGAGGTTCCTTAAGTAGACAAACTGGGATTTTTATGGGCTGACGATAAAAACCATTTGACAAAGATTTCCTTAACAGGAATGTTAATGTGCACATGTGTTTTCAATCTTAGAGGACATTAACTTGAAATTTAAAAAGAATGCTGATGGATGTGTCCATCCTTATCCCACGTGTCAAGTGTCTCCGAACACTTTCAGCTAATTCTATTACAGCGAACCGTTTAATGCCACAAAGCACTTTCAAGTGTAAGTGTCACCCTTGTCAGATGGACGATATCTCAGGTTGGCACGGACCTGCGTTTAGTCTGAAGCAGACGGGCTCAGGAGCTTTGTGGAGTCGGATCGCAAGATAAAGCTTTGTTTTGGCCTCAGTCAGGATACACTGTAAAAAATGTGTCCTGTTGATTTCTATCAGGTCTTTTTGTCCAGCATTTTTTAACGTGAAAACATTCTTGTATGTTTATTTCACTGGTGAAACATTTTTCTTGAAACACTTTTTTTTTTAAAGTTGTTTTTTAAAAGTCCCTGAAACTTAAAGCTGCTATAATCAAAATGTATGCTATGTATGTGTAGCATTTAACAGCTAAAGAACCAGATTAGGATGAACATGCTAATGCTAACAATATGCTAAATTAATGCTAATGTTGCTTTGTGTCTAATGGGTGTATAAATAGTACAAAGTACAAACACGCTTGCCGTATAAACTGAAACAGGATAACAACAGGAATATTTCTTTTTATAGTGTAAGGCAGGTATTCAGGAATAAGCTTTTGTTCCATTCCAATTTTCTAATATATGACAGAGCTTGGCGGTGAACTCTCCCATTACTCAACAATAACATCCATACGTGACGGAACTATTAACCTGATCCAGTTTGTGTTGGCTAGCTGCAGCTTTCACATGGCCAAGGAGGGGAGGGCGGGAAATGGCAACAAGAAGATGAAAAAAAAAAAAAAGTCAGAGGTATTAACGCACTATCACACGCTAATTTAGACGCATTTCACTAAATCCTGTCGTATGGAGTTTAGTCTGGGACATGACTTGGGCTCTTTATGGAGATTTAATCCGGGCTGAAGGTGATGGCCTGTGACACTAATAACAAGCCACCCAGTGACACGGACCACCGCTTTGACAAAATGTCCTTATGCTTTTTTTTTCTTTTTTCTTTTTGAAATTCAGACCCATTATCCAGTGAATGAGATCATTTCTTTTGTTTTTTAAAAAAAATGAAATTTGATCTTCAAACATCAGCGGAGAAGAGGCAGAGAAGACCGCCATGTAACTGTTCTGGGATCCGTGGGTGGAAGCGTGCAATCAGGGTCCCTTTGGGTTGGAAACGGGTATGATGGCCAACAATATGGGAATTATTGTTTTCCCATCATCCCTAATGTTTTATTTAATACGGGGAATGTTTTTGTATAAGTTGGCGCGGGCCGGTTCCACGCCTCAGGACTGTAGAATACAATCAGTGGCGTATCAGTAACACAGAGCCTAACCAGCTCCTTTAAATAACGACAAAAACCAACCTTTGTGCTATTTTAACAACTTTTTTTTCCCTTCTTCCATCCTTTTGTTAATAGCAGGTCTGTCCTTAATCAGCGCTGTGCTCTGAGGGGCGGTTCGGCAGTACTTTTCATGATGAAACCGTATGCTCAACGGTAAAACCTCAAGCCAGAAACAATAAACATCACAAACATATGTTTGTTTACTCGCCAGCCAGCGCTGAACATGTGGATGTGGTGTCGTAAAACCGTTGATACCGAGATGTAGAGGGGCTGATGCTTGCGGGAAATGGATTAGTTACAGATTTAGTGTAAGTTTTTCTCTCTTTTTTTTTTGGACACGTGCACACACAGCGACTAAAAGATACCCGATTCTTCCCCTCAAAGGCATGCGTGAAGCCGTTCTTTCCGACTGTTAAAAACCGGCGAGTCCGCTCACGTGACTTTGGTGAACTTTGACAGCCGTTTCTCGCCCTTTACGCCGCCGACCTGCGGGATACGAGTCCCGTGGGGGGGGGCGCTGTAAAAGCGCGGAGAGGGTCACAATGGGAGCATGAACATCACAGACACTTCATAAAACTCAAGGACCTCACAGCAGTGTGATCAGACGTGTTGTCCATCACGGAAACTTCAGCGTCTGAGTTTATAAAAAAAAAAAGTTGAGGACTGCTTACACTGTCGAAAAGACTCTGAGTTATTCCCTTTAAAGGAATGTGCTTTCTTGCCAAGAATGGGATGAGTTCTGTTTCCAATCTTTATCCGAGCTAAGCTAACTGACTGCCGGTGATAGCTTAATATTTTCTGAGCGAGTGGTATTGATGTTTAACACTTGCGTGAAAGCGACCTCTACTTTAACTCGAGAAACCTTCTTTCTCACAAGGATCTGATCTCTGATCTCATCTTAATCTGCTCGACAGCCTGAGCTCGTCTCCTCTCTTATCTCGCCGTGCATGCGCTCTTACGGTCTGCACATGTGCACAGGGAGATCTAAAGGTGGATCATCTGCATAGGTGTCTGCGTCCATATCTGCGTGGGCCAGTTCCGACAGAGGCAGAGAGAGAGAGGCACGTGTGAAGCCCGATCCTGCCCACCCACCCCACTCCTCCCATGCCTGACTGGGAGTGTGGGAATGTGTCATCCGATATCATACCTCCAGCTGGGACCTGTGAGGACAGGGAAGGCAAAAAAAATCCCAGCAGACGCAAGAGAGGGGCACGTCCCGATCCGATCAATGCAGCAATGCAGATGGGAAGCCAAAGGGAGGGATATTTTAGATGCAGATGTAGGAACTTGGAACGTGTGTCAATTTAAATTCCTTAAAAGAAAAAAAGGGGGGTAACAGCTGCTCAGGTGCTGCAACCTGCCTATTCAGCTGTGATGGAAAACACCCACTCAGCCGTCCCAGACCTCCAGTCAAAAACGCCATCGGTGTCGCACACTTTGTATTGAACCGAAGCCAAAATACACTGAAGCGGTTTTGGCAGTTTGAAACGGCACCGGCACTCCATTAAGACCCACACGTACGGCGTTTTCTTTTAATTTGGGGATTTCCTTTAGTCCAAATCAGCGGATCACACCATTATCGCTTTTTCCAATATGTAAGTGTTGTATGCTTCCCGCACAGTTTTAATGTGCATTATATTTGTCATTGGAGAATGTCACCCATCCTGTTCAAAATGTAAGTGAGAGACACAAAACGGTTTTCCACTGCCGCCTTAAAAAATGACAAACTAAATAGTCTTTTGTTTTCTATATTTCTAAATCTCTTGCGTTGGAGTCTCATTCCTTTCAGCCGAGACTCACAGACAACTAGATGAATTGATTTGTTGGCCACATGGTCCTTTAATGGATTTTAGAGCTTTTTCACTGAAAACAGGTGCCTTTTGCTGTTGAACATGTGTAATTTCATCAGTGAAAATATTGATAAAAGCAGCTTTAATTTTTCGATAAATCTGTTGTGTGATAGAGAGGAACAACCGGAGGGAGTTTGGTGAGAGGAAGTCTGCCTAGTCTACCTATTTCTTGATCCTTTGGTCCCATGAGGCTGCCAGCGCTGCTAATCCCAATAGAGCCGTTCAAAGAGAGCGCAGGAATGGAATGGAATACGGAGTTACGTAACTGTTTTCTTTTCCTAAACGTTATCAGCAAAATCATTTGGACGATGTTTCTTTTACCGCCGAGTCCAAACACACGCAGGCAGGGTAATTTCCCAGCCCAGGTGTGAGAGGAGTGAAGAAACCTCGTTATAATACAGTATGTTTTACCCCGGCAGATGTTCAGGTGTATTCATGTCACAATCTGCCTCCAGGCTTCCTCCAATGGTGGCTATGACGCTTCTGCTTCTGACGAAGTTCCTGAGATGGCTCCTGTAGGAAATCAACTGTGCTACGTTCACAGCCACTCGGCCCTTATCTTGATAAATCACGCAGACTTCACAACAAAGCTGAGTCGAGAGCTTCAGCCCCGGCTACGGCTGCCACAATATGAGCAGCTTTTTCCACTGCCTTACACACGACAACAAAGCAAGTAGAATAGAACAGTGCTTTTAATTATTTCCCCACCCTGCCAGTGTCACACACTTTAACGAGTTAAAGGTAGCACGTGCAGTGATTTGCAGTAGAAGCTGCGTGTCAAGTTGCATGGCGATGTGTTGCATTGGTGATGGAATAAAATATATTAGATCAAATGAATGTGTGTGTTCTACCTTATGTAATTATTCTGGTAATGCAGTTTTCTCTCACCTAATTCTATCACCCTGCTCTCATCCACGAACCCAATATCCTGTTTGTCTGATTCCTTGTGAATGCAGCATTAGGAACATAATTTAATTTAAATATATTCATTCAATTTATCTGCCTTTACTCATTGAACAAATTTCACTGTGTGGCCTTCTGGAGAGAGGTGTATACAAATGTGTGTATTAACACTGGACACTGTTGGTGCAGCTTTTATGTTTACTATTTTACAAGAAACATTTCTTTGTTACCTGCTATCGTGAGCATTTCCCAGGGTGCATTTCTGTCTTACTGTAACTCAAACATCCAGTCAAAAGAGGCCCTGATCGATGATACGTTGTTTTGAGAAGTTGATTATGTTGGAGGGGAATCACTTTGGGGCTAAATTGGCTGTATTGTTGTTCTCACGTCTCTATCTGAATGTGTTGAACTGCCATAGGAGATCAGTGAAACATGCAGGCTTTGTGCTCCTCCAAAAACCATGTCAGCGAATAGAAAAGGAGGGCATGGCGGTCCATTGAGCCTGTGTATTTACACAAATCATAGCAGCTGATAACGGAGGGGGAAATGGCTGAGTTCTCCTGGATCAGTCACGGCATGGTTGTGTATTATGTAGCTATTGAGTAGTTATGCTTTATCGTGTCAAACATCTATAAACCAAACGGTCATATCTGTTTCTCCCTGCGTTTTATCCCCAAAATCAACAGTTTCTACTCAACGGAATTCAGGGTTTCCACGTTTGTCTGTGATGGATGATTTTTTTTTGTCTTTGTCTTTGTTTTTCCTCTTAACTGCACCAAATGCATTTCCTCTGCAGAACAACGAACCACACGCACATGCACGTCAGGTTTCTCCAGTTGCCCCAAAACAATGGCTCCATTCTTGGCAAATGTCCCCTCATGCTAAATTTAATTAGACGCTGAACTGTTGCATACGTCGTACTGTGTGTCCTTGTGTCTCAAGCCCTTTGTTTTTTGTCTTCGCTCCCTCCGTCTCGGCCCTATTCACCGGCAGTTACTGTCATTTGGGTTTAAAGACCAGCCGAGTGACGCTCGGTTTTCTCTGGAGCGGGCGTACGTTTAGCCATGAGACGGAGGATGTTTGTGAGTTTTTGCAGACATGCCACTGGACAAAAGTGCGGAGGCTTGAATGGACTTTTATGTGGTGGTGGTTTGAAATCCTTCTCTAACGTGTTATTATGTCATATTAATGCAGTTGCAAGTGTCGACTTGCATCTCTGAAACCATCTCTATTGTGCATTCAAGTGCCTTACAGATATCTGAAATTCACCTAAATAAATAAAAACCTAGGACTTTGCTAAATGAAAGAAATTAAGTGAAAGAAAGTCCAGATGTGCAGAAATCACGAAAAAAGCAGTACTCCTGTAAACATACTTTGATGTGTAAATCAAATCTGTGGAGTTCCCCCTTTTTAAGGTTGGCGATGTAATTACATTTTTCATTAACATACCAAGTGGATCCAATTATTTTTGGCAACGAAACCTTTCATGTTGAAGTTTCTTGAATGCATTAACGTAGAAGAGCTGCCAGCGGAGCCTCCCTTGCATCTGGATTAGCACGGCTAAAACCCACAAATAAATGCGACTCTGCGCTTTTTGTGATGGATTTCTGATCTCTAACAGAGTTTCCAATTACCGCATTTTCTTCATTTCACTTCTGATACATTAAAATGTTGCTTTTCTTAACAAACTAATAGGAAAAGACTTCCAATGTAATTTGGGGGAGAACGAGTACAAACCGATAATGATGACACAATGTTTCATTGTTGTGAGAGACTTCCAATTATGGCAGAAAACAAAACAAAAAAAAGTAGGTTAAGAAACACAGCAGGAGACGGAGAACAGAGCTCTAAACTGGAGTAAAAAAGAGGGAGTGGACAAACACAGGGGAGATATGTGTCATACAGGCCTGATGCCTGACTGGTTGTATAGACGCACAGAGAGAATAACCACATTAAGTATGTGCCATATCCAGTTTTAGGAGGTTATAATGCGTCCGCTCGCTTACATCTCTGATAAATAGTGCTTTTACTTTCCTCAACATATTATCTAATGGTCCAAGCATGACTGGACGTGAGATAATTCTGTGTAGATAATTTGGTGTATGGAGATATCGGCCGTATGTATGGCCTATGTAAACAATATCTGTCATTCCTTTGTAAAACAAGGGGGAGTGAGGGGGGCAGGGGGGCTCCGAGAAGAGGGTTTGAGGACTGGGAAAGTGAAAAAGATGAAGAGGGGGGGACAGGGCTGATTGGAGCGGGATATTTAAGAGCATCAGGAAATAACGATGGTCCCTCGGAGCTCCTAAATATCCTCTACCGAGACAGGAAGTTGCTCCATCAATCACCACGAGGACAGCTCTCTCTCCCTCTCTCTCTCTCCCTCTCTCTCTCTCTCTCTCTCTCTCTCTCTCTCTCCTCGGGCACTGAACCCAACTGACACACCGGTGCAGCTGCTCCAAAAGTGGCCTGCCTGCCTCCCATTTTCATTCCTATCCATCTATGAACACACACACACACACACACACACACACACACACACACAGCTGGGATTTAGTCAACAAGGTAATTACAGGACTGCAGTCGGCCTCCAAACCAGATACACCAACGAGACACTGATTGATGTAAAAGAGAGGTTGATGGCAATGAAAGGATACAGGATGGCGACCTTCAGCAAAATGCCTCTCAAGGCCTGCATGTGTGTTTGTGTCTAAAAAACAGAATTCCATTTGACCTACAAGACACGTGTATTTCTTAAAGTAGTAGGTTGCCATTTTTATACCACTCTTGTGACTATGCTAAACGCTGCATGAAGGCAGAAGCAGGAGAAAGTTGGCGTAACTTAACATAAACAGGCTAATTCTTTGCCTGGCTGTGAATTAGAAAGTTAATGTGTGTTCAGATTCCGACAGAATGCAAGATGAGTTTTAGATGTGGCACGATGACATATAAAGTCAATGGAAAGACGCGATGTGGGTCGAGCCGACACACAAACACACAGAAAGACCCACCAGCTAGCTAATAGCTAACGTCTGTGCAGTCAGCAAATTGGCTGTTTGGGACAAAGTCATAGTCAAATTAGCGCCAATGACGCAAGCGTTTTGCTTTTTGTCTGAGCACACCTTTTAGTTTTTATTTTAAGCCCAAGTGCAGTAACTTCCTGGAGTCGAGTTGTCGCCGCAAGGTTGCCAAGCAACTGGAGAAGACTTCAGGGAGTCGCTGCAAATGAATGTTACTGCCCATAAAATCAAAACTTTATATTCCTGTTTGTGTACAGACTAAACAAACAACAGGCAACATGTTAATTAAAACCATTTAAAGGATAGCCAGGCTAGCTCCCTGCTAATCTAAGCTAAGCTAATAACGTCCCAGCTCCAGCTTCATAGCATAGAGACATGCGGTTTCATCCGACTCTCGCTACCAAAGCAAATAAGTGTATTATCCAAAATGTTAAAGTATACCTTTAGCTGAATATTGAAACAGCTCATTGCAGGGGGTCTAAATAATATAGTTTATTTACTGTATAATATTCCTGTGTGAGTTTCCAGCCAAACTATGAAAAAATCATGAAAAAAAGTCAGTTGGTTGCCATGAAGTCCATGTTTTGGGGTTTCTGTATGACAGCATGGGTGTGCAATGAATGCCTACATTTCGACAAGGTCTCAGTGCTGCAGTCTGGAGCTAGCTAAGATAGTATTGTAGTTCATCTCTCTCAACCAGTGGAGGGATGCCATTAAAAATAATGAGCATTTCCCTGCTTCGCAGCCCGTCAACAGATCCTTCCACTCCAGCACAGAGTCCCACTGTACCCAGGCAGAGGTTTAACAGTTTTTTTCCCCTTAACTTTTACAGTGTGAGAAAAAGTTCCCAGTTGTAGCGAGTAACCCATTATGTGCTCATGTGCAAGTAGTTTAAGCACGATTTGGTGGCTGAGCGTGTTGAAGGTTGGGTTGTTCGTTGGGTCACAAACGGGGCAGGAAATTAAGTTTTTCCATCAGGCTGGACGTAGTGGACCGATCCAAAAGTCCACATCCACTTTTTAATATTTTAGCAGATGTTTTACGGTGTATTTATTTATTTATATTATAGAAAAAAGCTGTGTCGAATATACGCCTCATTCGCTGCCAGACAGAATTAGCTAGTTAATTCTATTCCAATTTGGTTTCCAGTTCTTACATTAATTTTCCACCCTGTTTGTAACCTTTGCTGTTGAGAAGAAGCTTGTAAGTCCATAATTAAAGATGCAAAATTTGGGGCATCCTTGAAACATTCATTCTTGATCACTTTGACTTTTCCAGGGAGGTCTGACTGAGCATGCGTGCTGTTTTTCCATCAGTGCCTGATTCACACTCACACGGTTAGACAAACTCACACCTGGAGGGGCTTTCAAGTGCCACTATGGCTTTTCTAACACTGGCATCCGTTCTCCTCTATAGCCTTCATCTGCTGACTGTTTATTTTTAAATGAATTCCTATGACGTTATACCAATTGACATCATGGGAATGTCTCGTCCAACATTCACACGCTGTTTTTGTCCTATGGATCCAGCTGCTCTACTTGTATGAGGATTCAGCTCCCGAAGCACTACAGCAGCACTTTTCCCCATTAATCAATTTAATTTAACACAGTCGTGTTTTCTTTTTTTTTTTTTTTTTTTTCCTTTTCCGCTTGTCAATAGCTCAGCTACATTTATCAGGTCAGTGTATTTTCCATGTGGGACACTGCCCGAAGTACACTGAATGGGTGCCGGAGCAGCTGCCGGGCAGCACAGCGCTCTAATGGTTTTTACTGTCGGAAGGTACTGTTGCCTCGCAATGAAAAAGGTCACCATTCAAGCCTGGCACACTCGTGTGTCCGGTGAGCTTCGCTTGTGTTCTTATTACGTGCGTTCCTCCGTGAAAGTGAGGTGCAGTATGAGTTACAATGTGGGTTTTGTTCCCTATCCATTTGTTAAATGTGAATTTGATGTTGTAAAACCATTTCCAAATAATTTCAACAGTTGCTTTTGCCTTTTTTTCCCCGTTTACAACAATTGCATCCTTGTTAGCTCCAATCCTTTGCATTCAAAGCACCAGAATCCAGTCCAAGATTCTCACCCACTCCAGGAATGTCACTTAGGTGCATCAGTTAAATAAATCCCATAGATACATGCAAGTGTAGGAGCTCTAAAGAAAATCCCAATGACTAAACGGAGGGCTTAAAGGTAAAAAAAAAAAAAGAGCACACTGTAAAGAGCTAAGTTCACAACGGCGGGGGGTGTTTTCTTTTACTACTTACCCAAAATGCATCTTGACATTGTAACAACAGCATTGCTTGTGCTTCCATCCAGCCTCTCTTGGCTGCTCTCAGCCACCTTGTGTACACAGCCTGTCACGTCTGGACAATACTCCTGCAGCAACACGGTTGACAGGGGCTAAGAAGCACACACACACACACACACACACACCTTTTTTGCTTTCTCTTTCACAGACAAGCTAATAAACACACATGCACACGCACGAGGCGCTTGCTATAAGAGAACAGAAAGCTCAAGTGGGTCAAAGGTCACTGGAATGTTTATGTGTCTAATCATAAACGAGGAACTTTGTGTGTGTGTGTGTGTGTGTGTGTGTGTGTGTGTGTGTGTGTGTCTGTGTTTCTGCAATAAGCTTTGAGTTGGTGAGTCAAAGCAGAACATACAGCAGAATTGATGGTCATTCCTTAATCACTCTCAAACTGATATACAGTGGGTGAGCAGATGTCTCTCTCTCTCTCTCTCCTTTCCTTGCTTCTACATCTTCCTCCTCCTCGGTATGACAGGTGTTTCCACTAAATAAGCAGCAGTCAACGTTAAAGTTGTGTAAATAACCTTCGACGAAAGGATCCTTACATATTATTTATTAACATTCAAAAACTAAATGACATTAGTGTTGAACTTTCATATTGTCACTATTCTTATTGGTGCACAGAAGACCAAAAGGTGTGACGCACGCGCCGTTTCCCGCTATGCCCCGCCCACTTCAAACCACAAAGAAGAGCACACATAAAAAAAAAATCTCTCAAACTGAAACACCCCTAAATTTTTCAAAACTCTGGCAGCAAACGTTGTATTCATGTAGAACCCCATTTTTCATAGAGAAAAGATGATTGAGAAAATATGTTTTCAGGGCTGGAAAAAAAAAAAAACTTGGCCAGAGAAAGCCATACTGCTCTGTGTCTTTCATAACTCTCCTCCTCCTCCTCCTCCTCCTCCTCCTCCTCCTCCTCCTCCTCCTCCTCCTCGTGAGGAGGAACATATCACTGTGCGTCCATGGTAAATGTCTTTCATAACCCTTGACTTCCTTCTCATTCTCCAGCCTTTTGCTCTGCCTTTCAACTCAACGAGACGAGTAGTAAAGTTGTCATCTTTGCCTGCTGAAGTGGGTCAACATTTATCTACAGCCGGCTGGAACAGGATTCAGCCCCGAGGATGAGGAGAAGTCACTCGCCCACTTCTGTCGTCGTAGGGGAATCAAAGCCCAGCGAGATGCAGCCCTGCTCTCCCGATCTGTAATCGGACCGGTTAGGCTTTTATATGCCGGGCCTGCACAGCACAGAACCACATCCAACTGTGCCAGTAGAGTATATTGTACATTTAGTGATGGATTATACCTTTTTGTAGGCATGAGACATCTTAATTCAATGATTTATTCCTCTACTATTCATAGAAAGAGACAGTGTTCTTGTCTGTTTTCTGCCTTATAAAGTTCAGTCATGGACATTTGGTTGTCAATAAAGTTTCTAATGCATTTCCATGTATATCTGCACATTTCTGGAAATAGCATCTTTAAAAAAACATAGAGACATACAGTATCATCAAAGAAAACTTCTTCCATGAATATTGACTCACTACCTTTTGGATGCAACGTGGGATTTAGTCTTCAGGGAACCTGTGTGGGAGAAGACCTTTGAGTGGGAATGAAGAACAGACAGAACTCAGACACATGGCTAGTTAAAGTGTCGCCACAACCACATAGACCATTAGCTATTTAAAGGAATACTTTGACATTTTGGGGCAATGTGCTTATTCGCTTTCTTGTCAAGAGATGAGAACATTGATAGCACTTTCCGTGTTTGTACAGCCAGCAGCTGGCTTGCTTAGGTTCGCGTAAAGACTGGAAATGGAGGGAAACAGCTAGCCTCGGCTCTGCCAAAATGTAATAAAATTTGCCTAATCAGCACTACTAAAGTTATTTCCCAACATGGTAAACTACTTTAACTCTGCTTTTTATGTGATTACTGGTTGATACGTTCTGGAAGTGGCCTGCTTTTTTGGTGAAAACATCTTCAGGCAAGGTTAATGTCACCATTAAGTCTCATTTTGTCTCAACTATTTCACTACTAATTTTAAAAAAAAAGGGAAAAATCACAATATTATTATGAGTGACAGGAAGAAGAACATAATCTGCCAGGATTAGGTTCGACTCCCGAAGCCATTAACTCTTAATACAAAGTGTGGGATTCAGCCACTAAGTGTTTCTGCAAGGATTTCAATGATCCACTCTCCTCTCTGGTGGATTGGGTGTCATTTTGTAACAAAACTCCTTAAACAGGGAAGAAACTCATTACTGCTAATGTGTCTCCTTGGTAGACAGTTTCGCTTACAGGCAGGCACTTTATCAGACGGTGCTCCGGGTTGATGACAGGCTGCATGTCAGAACCCACCTCCAACTAAAACGTCCATATTTTCCTTTTTCACGTTGCTTACGGCAACGTTTACGTGAGAGAGGATATTATGAACTGGCACAATGTATTTAGCCCCAGATAACATAATCATAGTAAGATTTCAATGATGATCAATATTACGACAACAGGGCAGATGGTCATTTGGTGGACTTTTAATGAAACATTTCCACTTTTACAAATAGGATAAATAAGTTGAAACTGTGTTTTTACATTGCACTTACAGGAAGAGGCTCCTGTTAATTGATGGACTATATGTTGTCTCCATCTTGTGGTGATTAGTGGACAGTACAATAACCTAAAAATCTTGTAAGATATTTCTTGATCCATAACAAAATTAACCAAAGAGACAAAACTGAAGATTTTTGTATTTGTAAAGCCTTAAATTCTTGAAAATGTATCCCAATGTGGAGGGAATGCCTTCACCTAAGGAGATTTTGAGTGGGAAGTTTTCAAAATAAAAGCTTTTTCAAAGTTAAGAAAAAGAAAAGTAGATTTATTTCTAAAAGTTTTATTCATGGCACAAAACAAACACTGTTCACGCGGTTTTACATTTAGATTTGTTCATTTGTTTCATCGGTTGCACATTATGCATTTTCCGTCTATATTCTTTTCTATTTATAAACAGTCTTATGCTCATTACGTCGACATCAAACCAAAAGGCTACTGATAATGTATCACAATGATGAGTTACAAAAAAACTAAAAACAAGAAATCCTCCTTCTCCTCTGCAAAGTATGTAGACGGGAACAAGACGTCCCTTGACCTCTAGAGGTCACACTTCATGATCTCTCTGAGGCAGATGGTCGCATAGCAGGAGGAGTCCAGGTCGAAGTTTAAGGTGAGAGTGAGCGAGTCGTGCTCCCCTTCTACTTTTGTGCCATTCCGCTGCCTGCCGCTGTTCCGACTGCTGCTTCCTGTCACCTCTCCTCCTCCCTCCCCGCAGGCTGCCCTCTGCAGCTGGTAGCTGAGGTTGCTCGTTGAGGCCAGCAGGGGGCGGTAGCAGCCGGGCAGATTCAGTTTGAGGCTGCCGACTCTGAAGCGGCAGGCGTCCAGTCCGTCCCTTGCCAGTCTCTCCTGGAACCAAGTCCCCATGGCGTTTTCTGGATACTTCACGGTGTTGCCCGGCATCGGCAGTAACACCTGACGGGTTGATAGAAACGCAGAACCAAAGATAAGCGACGAGAAAGGTCAAAAGAAAATAAACAATTGCATTTACAGTAGATGAATGTCCCTGAGCTACATACATGCCCCAGTGTGTACACCCCCTCATGCTCCTCTTGGTCTGTCACCACATGGATCTGGGAATTAAAGGAAGGAAAGGTCAGTAAGTGCGCCCTGCAATCAAGAGAACAGAATAGCTCCTTTAATAACCCTGTTTACTGCCGAAATGGCCTTTAAGCCATTTTATTGAGGACACGATGTAAGAAAATGTCCTGAACCCAAGACTTTTCCTCTCCTTGGGATATTTTCCTTTTTTGTATCGGGCCTTTGTGAGGATTGACTCTCCATTAGTGATATATTTCTCCTTCAAGATCAAGCACCCAATATTCAACGTATTTATTCCCCTGGAGGGTTTTTGGGGCCGGGTGAGAAGACTGATCCATGTTAGCACCTAGATTGGATGTGAAAGCCAGAGAGTTTGAACCTCATAGTCACCCTCTCTTACCTGAGCCGAGCTGCTTTCTCCCGGGTCTCCCTGAATCCACACCAGGTCTCCTTGCCTGGCACTGTGGCCCAGAGTCGTCAGCCTGTGTGCCACTGCCTCGTTCCACACTCTGACAACCACAAACAGATGCATGATTGTAAAAAAGGAAGCAAAAATCGCTCTTAAGACAGAGTGTGTGTATATGAATTAAAGAGATGAAAGCCTGGAAATCTGATGTTAGCTTTTTACTTAAATGTAATGATGATACATGACAGGTTTGGTTCCAATCTAGCTGTCAAAACCAAATGCATAACAGTGTAGTGGAGCTGCTCATTAGCCAAGTGAAAAGTGAGTTTGAACATGGCAGGAATCTCGTTAAAAAAAAAGGGGAGGGAAAGGGAAGGTATTTTCCTTGCAGCTAACCTGCTACAGTAGGCGTGTGGGTAGAAGACTCTCATGCTGTGGGGCAGGCTTAGCCAGGCCTGGGTGCAACCATCCGGACCTGTACCGTAGCGGTTCAGGGCCCGAAGCATCAGTCGCTCCCTGGCCTTCGATAACGGCATCAGCGCCAAAGACTCCTTTGCGTTATCTGGTTATGGAGAAGCAAGGAAGAGTGATAAAGGCAGAAAAGCATGTTGAATTCCCAGAAAAGCATGTTGAATTCCCAGATTAAAAAAAACAAAACAATTTGAGGTATTTTCAAAGATTTAATAAACCAGAAGTCCTAGCTCTCACCTGTGGAGAGGAAGTGTCTCTTAGCGTGGTTTTGAGGATCACTGACGTCCTCTGGAGTGAAAAAGAGACGCACGGCGCTCACCTGTGTCACACACACACACACACACAGCAACACATAATACATCATACACTAACAACACCTTGCTGTGCAACCTGCTGGCGCGTGAATGTGACTTATTTCACATTCATTCCCTCTGGAAGTATTTCAGGCTGCATGATATCCACTTTAACAGCATGAAAGGAAGTAACATCTGGTCATGTATATAATAACCTACTGCAACACCTACCATGTCTTCTTTGAGTAAAGCCAGACCTACGATGTCAGACTGAACGCTCTGCACGCTCCCAAACCTCTGTGGTCCGTAGTAGTTGACAAAACCTCTGGCCTGTGAAGAGAGACAAACCAGGTGAACGTGGCAGCAGCAATCTGTTTTTAGATAGATAGTTTTTGAATTATTGTCAACATATCTCTTAAAAAGGACTAACAGCAACAATGTGCGGTCTGTCTTTCCTGCCTTCTCTGTGGCTCTAAGCACCAAGTCCATGGCATCTGACCAATGAAGTGATCTTCCAAAATAGCACATTTACTGGGGACTATTTTCAGCCGCAGATTAATACACATTTTGTGGTCTAGTAAGGATACGGCAGCAGAATGTGGGACTGACTCGAAACAAATTGAAGCCGTATACAAACTACTCCTGTGTTCATTGTAATGGAGGAAAATATTAACTAATGCAGCACTGCCTCATAACGCACACAGGAATATGATATAAACATAGGAAATACATAGTTTCTTGGTTAATGGGATCAATGCATTGATGGTTTTGGTCTTATTTTGAAAACAGAAAAGAAATATAGAATATCACCAGAATTATCCTTTACAATCAATCGCATAAATGTAATATATTGGTGCCTTGTTGGTCATCCCTCCTTCAAGAGAAGAAATGCAAAGAGCATAACAAATGTTGTAACATCCCTTTAAGTGTAAATCTCTAGTATTGTTGTAGTGGGTTCAAATTTGACCTCGACATCATGTGAAATTTGGTGAATCAAATATGGCTCATGGGATAGCTTAAATTGTGTCTCGTTCTCTTTTTATATTGGTGGCAAAAACCATTTGGGTGCTAATCTTTTTCATGAGATTTTTTTAAATCTTAGGATAATAAATGACGTCTACACAGAATTGAAGACGTGACATGAAAGTTGATCATTTGCGATGGTTCACATGTAAAAAGCTCTACTTGAAACATCGCACGATTTGGAAAGTTTTGAATATACCTTGACATTCTCCACTGCTTCCTTTACCAGCGTTGCCAGGCGAGTGTGCGTGTCTGCACCAGAGGAGTGTGCGTCGCTGGCCCCGTGTAGTCTCAGGTCTCGGACCACCAGGTCAAAGTGGTTCCCCCTCAGACGTCCGAGCCTGAGGGGCTCACTGACGGCACGGATCTGAGACAGACGCATCCCTCTCTTCTCGAACTCAGCTGTTTTCTCTTTCAACCTAGTGATCAATCACATCAAATAAATAGGTTTCTCTTTGAAGGGAACTCCAACAATCATCTTTCCAGCTTTTTTGCCTCGCCAATTAGTGAATAGGGAGAAATGAATCCATGAAAGAAACGCAGAATACCGTTGGGTTGAGACCTTCTTGACCACCATGGACTGATAAGTGATGGCTCTCTTATCCTTGATCCCAGCGTAGGTGAAATCCGATGGTAGGACGCCAAGAGCGGCTGCCATGTAGCTGATGGCCTCCAGAGTCTCCAGGTTCTCCTTACGCAGAGTGAAAGCTGAAAGAGGCGACACACACACACACACACACACACACACACACACAGGTTATTTAAATTAAAATCTTAAGTGTCGCTACTACATTGTTTGAACTTAAAAGGTTCCTTACTTTATGATCTTGTGACCTTTTTGGGGGTAACAATTAGTAAAAAGGAAGTTGCTACCCTGCTCCTTACCAGTATAAACTTCTTCTTCTTTACGTTCCTCTGCGGTTCGTTTCTTCGGCCTCCCTTGCTCTCTCAGCCTCACAGAGATCGCCGTTGTCCCCTGGTCGGTGAAGCTTTTAGTCTCCACCAGTTTGCCGAACCTTCGGCTGAGGAAGTGGTGGACCGTCGTCCTGTGCTCCTTGTCGTGATCAGGTCCGAACGTGTAAGAGGAGCCTCGCACTTTGGCGTCTATGAACCTGAAGAAGTCCTCCGCTTCGTCCTCCGTAACCAGCTGGGAGAGCTCTCTGTAGTCCGGGTCTTCCCTCACCCTGATCTCGGGCTGAATGGTGACCGTCATGAGGAAGGGAAAGCGGTGCCGGACGGCCCGGTGGACGTTTGCTCTGTGGTGTTTGTCAGTGAAGGAGCCCAGAGACAGCTCCTGCTTGGTCGGCTTTTCTTTGAGAGTCAACACAAACTGCTCGAGCTCCTCGCTGACGGACTGGCCTAAAATCACGCTTAGATCGAAACTCCCTGGACTATGTATGGTGCCATCCAAACCACAATCAGCGGCATCAGTGTCCTGTGAGACCGTGGAATGATTATTCCACTTACATTCTGCACTGGTTTCATCATTTTTAACCGACGAGGCAAAGTCTGGCGTCTGTGCGGCTGCTGCTGTGTTAACACGCTGTCCACTGATGTCAATCTCAGTCACCACAAAGTCTTTGACAAAGTTTTTGATGCTTCCAAGAAAACCTTCATGGTTGGATATGAAGCACGCGGGGACGTTGGCAGCATCACTGTCCTGCTTCATGGTTACTTCATCCAAACACTGCAGGTCTCACCAAGTCCTGTTGCTGAAAAGACAACGGAAATAAACACATTTGAATACAATTGTATCAGCTCTTATTGAAGTAACAGTATACAAGGTATGTGCATTTATATGGCACAATTCACACGCTTATGTTGGAGTGTTTTAGTGTATTTAAGGAAACGTACTTTAAAAATCGTATGCAATGGAGAATGCAAACATTTACACATAATCAGACACAAAAGAGAAGATGAATAGCTCGGGCTACAACATACATTAGACGGCGGCAGAGAGGAATAGGGTTTTAAACCTGCCTTTTTAAAGCAGTCAGAGTTTGGGCACACCTTAAAAAACGATGTCGGGATGTTTAGAACGACGATAGGTGCTTTATTTCTACTTCTCGCCGAGGTTGTAGCCGCGAAATAGCCCGTCAATGTACAGTAATATCCGTGTGCTACACATAAATCCTACCTCGACTGTCCTGACAGAGAGCTGAGCCCGCTACAACAAAGAAAATAAATCACAGCCCGGTCTTTAAAACAGGTACACGCGTTCATAGTGAAGGGATAATGAAAACTGTTCACTCAACGAACCTGCACGCAGTATGTAAACAAGGAGCTGTTGATGTAAACACAACAACGCTGAAACAATCCAGTCCACTTCCGCGTCACGTGACAGTCACGTTTCTTAAAGGGGCAGACACCAGTCCATGTGTTGCACTAAATTCAATTTTAATGGCGCTGTAAGTGCTCGTTGAATTATACTATTGATGTAATAATAATAATAATATAGAAAAGTAATAAGAATGATAGTTCCAAATTACTAAAATGGAATCAGGAAGACATAATAAGAATTTTAGACATAATAATATGTATTTATTTGCATTCAAACCAATGATACAACCAAATGAATCTGTTTTTTAAAGTTAGTGTCACTAGGTCTATTTAGTAGCTGATCTTCAGCTTTCCATCGTATCATACACAGGAGGCTATTACCATGAAACATATCAGCAAAAAATAAATAACTTGAAATAACTTGCAATAGCAATTCCTGACAAGGATTCAACCTACTGTCAAAATATTTTGTCTTGCGTCTTATCTCGTTTTTGCTTCATGTAAGCACACTTACTGTAAACAATCCAACTTGAAGCCAAGAAACAGCACAGATCCCACAGTCCTGAGTCATAAATACGTCCTACAATTCATGGACCGAAAAAAAAAACTCATCCACATTTGCTGTCAATTAGTTTGCCAAGTATTTCTTCCCAAAAGTAACAGGTAAAGGGAATTGCCTTGTCTTTAACTTTATGTTAATGACATAGATTGTGCGTGTCTCTTATATAAATATCTGATTTTGCATATTCTAAGTGACACTTTTTGATCACAGACTCCCAAAACACACTGATTTCTTGGAAGTTTTAAACAACATAATGGAATGTACTGTCATTTCCCCCCAAAATAAACACATAGTAATCATTGAATAAGACTCCACCTTTTGCCCAGCTCCCGGGACTATCTAAGAAGGCAATAGGTCACGTACAAAAACAAAAAAAACTACAGCCTGGATCATGATTGTAATGAAAACAACTGAGAGCATATTTTCCATTTTCCATTTCCTCACTGTTGTTAAAATCTAGGTTTCATCTCAAGATCCAGAGTAGTTGCATAACTGCAGACGTTGGACCCATTGTCTCCAAGCTGCACAATAATTAAATTTATAGTGATATGTTTCTAATACTAGTACAACTTTGGACCGAGGCCCTGAAGAAGTCTCCCCGGGAGTGGGGGAGGAATCCCATCTGCTGAGGATATCAAGTAAAAAGTTTAAAGCATGTGATACCTGCTTCACACGTGGGTTTTTTTGAAGTTGGCGAATTCCTCCCAATGATTCAGTGTGAACTCACAGCTGGAGTATCAGCAGTTCTAACGCTCCCCACGGGAACCAAAACCTTCAAAAACGATTTGTGAGATGCCGAAAACAACATGCTCATCTATCCCAGCAAAATACAGCACATGAAAGAACTTAATGAAACTATGCACGGACAGACATATTCCATAAAAAATATGAAGATGGAAAGGGAACAGTTTGACATCTTGTGAAATATGTTTATTGGCTGTCTTGCCAAGAGTTAGATGAGAAGCTAAATACCACTCAATGAACAACTGAAACAGGCAAAAGTATTATTTAAACTGAGGGGATAACAGAGTAGCAGAAGAATCTGCCGAAGCAATGTGCCAATTTGATATTTGCTCTAAAAACCTTCAGGAGTGTCAATTTACAAACTTACAGTGAGCTAAACAATGGCTGACAGGGTTGGGTGGGTTGCAGCACTTATTTTAAATGGCGGGGAGCCACATGGCAACTCCAAACCAAAACATTGTTTTTCTTATCAGACTCACAATAGTAGAGACCACTCTACTCGAACAATCACACCCATAAAGTAAGAGTCAAACAGAAAGTGTCAGTCAGTCACAGATATTGTTACATTGTTCTTTTATTTAAATAAACCTGTTTTTGCAGCATATTTCATGGGGTGGCCTTTGTGTTTGCTTCTTCTGTGTAATTGTTACAACTTTCCCACGTGTATGTTTACTTACCCCAGTAGTGGGCGAGGTTGTAACAAAGGGACATTATGTATTTGACATCAACTCACAAGGTCTGTAAGATTCTTGTAGAAGTTTGAATTGGTGCTATTTGTAGTAAACAACTGTAATTGCAGGTGCTACAGCAAAAAAACTGTATTAATTGGTCAACCACAGCCTTTTATGCACACTACGTGTTCACGTTTATGATGGTTTGACGTCGAGAGACAATGTCAGTGTGACCGGAAACAACGCAACGGCAGATCATCGTCATGGCAACAGTTGTATGTTATAAGTGTGGCTGTACATTTAAGCCGAAAAATAAACTGAAAATAAATGTAATTTAGGATAATCTGCAGTGTTGGACAGCCAATGCAACGCTGTGCATGAATCCTTCACTCTTATACTTCTCCAAGTATTTCAACATTTTCTCCAAAATGCTGCTCCACGAAAAACTGTGCAACATTTATCTCCAGAGGACAGAATTGATCCAAGCGTCTCCAGTAAATGGAAGACCTTTCGGGAGAGTGCATCCTTCCGCCCGCCAACATCCTCTCTCCAGATGTTTCCGAGGCTCTGTCAGGAAATGCTCCACTCTGCATCTGCTTCAATTGAAATTCTTCTGGAGGAATTTCCAGAGACCAAATAAAGTTGCAGCAACGTCACAGATGGTTGCCTGGGTGGGGAGGGGTCTCTGATGGGAGGTCATGTGACACAGCCGCTCACTATAGTTCCTTTGTTCATCCAAAACAACGGCGGACAGAAAGTGCTTTATGGCGACTGAGCTAAATGCAAGTTCACTCGCAGAAACACACAAATAGGGAGGGCCTTGGCACTGGTGCCCCCCTTGGCACAGTCTGTGACTCCTCCCAGTGTGGGTGGCCCCAATGACGGCGCTTCCTCAATTCTCAGTGCCTTGCCATGTCTCCCTATTCCCGGTATTGTGTTTGTGTGTGTGTGTGTGTGTGTGGGTGAGTGTGTGGAAGGGGTTTACTTTATTGTTTTTATCTTTGTGTAAAGCACTTTGTGTAAAGCCCTTTGTGCTGCGCACCTGTTGTATGAAAAGTGCTCCATAAATAAAGATTGATTTGATTTGAAACGTGATGCCCAGATCAGTCTCTCTTTCTCTCGCAGCTCTTTCCCCGGTAACATGATCAGGTTTGCTGAACCTCCTGTGATTTCTCTTCTCTTCACTCTTTTGCAACCTTTCTATCTTTCACCACACAATTAACTCAGAAGAAGCCGTTTACAATATCACCCCCTCCCCCTGTAATGCAATGCAAGTACATGTCCACTCCAGCTGGTGCAGAATGTGTGACATGGCGCTCATACGCGGCCATGCGGTTACATGCATTAACGACCTTGAAATGGCTTTTCTGCTAACTTCCCACCACTGTTCAAAGCTCACCCATATTTAATGTTTGAATGGGACGATCTAAATGTTTACTTATCAATTAATATTTTCACAGAAAAGTTGTCTTTTAAAAGGAACTTCACCATACATAAGGAACTAGGGTATAAACACATTTTTAGCTGATTAATAGTTTTTATACCAATATATACACGTGCTGTCCCACAATATTATATGAACCATCCTTTCCGAAATCCCCGCCCTCCCGACGGGGAGTGTCTTGCACCAGCACAACATGGGACGTTCCCCCCTCCTTTACTCCCATGCACACAAACACAGAGCTGCTTTGCGCGAAGACACGTCTGTTTTGAGTTCTCCTCTATTTAGCAAGTGGATTTCTGTTCCAGGGACACTTTCAACCGTGGCCGCATTCCTTTTTAATACGGTAAAATGGGGAAAGTGAACGTCTGTTTGAAACGGAGTTACATAAGCGTGATAAGCTTGAAGGTGGTAAGTTATTTATTTATTTTCTCTTGGTCGATGGTCAAATACAACTAGAGGCACTAGAAGGCTCTGGAGATGATCCGCGATATGATCCGTGAATTTATCCATAAAAAACAGCTGTTGTATCGGATGCTTAAAGGTGCAATCGATCATTTCCATTCAATTGTTTTTCTGTGAAATTTACTAAAAAGCGGCAACATCACTGTAAACGAGAGCAGATGAGAAAGTCAAGCCCGGTGGATGAAAGAAAAAAAAAATACACATGTTGTCAATAACAAAACAATTCTCTCCCGGACATGACCTAACCTATTATTAATGAGTCAGCAGCATAGTAGCTAATACATAGCAAACCCTCTTTTAATGGCATTAAATGATATGGTGTATCAGGAATGTGCCTTATGGGATGGTGTTCTTCCAGTAAACCAATTACACTTTATTGCAATGTTCTAACCATCATTTTTTTCACAACATGCACAACATTATTATCAGCATTATTAGTACAGATTAAGCTGCTGATTGATTAAACAATCAATTTGGCCTATTTGTTCAAGATAGTCTTGGATTATGTAACACCAAAGGTTAAAAACTCAACTTTAACAGACACACATAGCAAATCTGAAAGTGTACACGGGAATATTAATTTCCACGGAAGTTTTGTGAGCTTCCTCATCATTCTATACTGCACAGAAGTTGAAGACTGGATTGCGCAACCTGTGGTTTGGCTGGTTTTTGTCTCCCTGGGGGTGTACTAGATCTTCTAATTGCCTAACTGTTGCTCTGCCAGGCTGGCGGTTGTCTCCCCGTTGTTTAACAGATTCACAACACAATTTGAATTTTCTTTACATGCTGTCTCAGCAGCAAGTGGTTCGGAGACGTCACTTTGCTTTGGGACTACACAATGAATTTGGAAGTACACTCACCGGCCACTTTATTAGGTACACCTTGCTAGTACCGGGTTGGACCCCCTTTTGCCTTCAGAACTGCCTTAATCCTTCGTGGCATAGATTCAACAAGGTACTGGAAACATTCCTCAGAGAGTTTGGTCCATATTGACATGATAGCATCACGCAGTTGCTGCAGATTTGTGGGCTGCACATCCATGATGTGAATCTCCCGTTCCACCACATCCCAAAGGTGCTCTATTGGATTGAGATCTGGTGACTGTGGAGGCCATTTGAGTACAGTGAACTCATTGTCATGCTCAAGAAATCAGTCTGAGATGATTCGCGCTTTATGACATGGCGCGTTATCCTGCTGGAAGTAGCCATCAGAAGATGGGTACACTGTGGTCATAAAGGGATGGACATGGTCAGCAACAATACTCAGGTAGGCTGTGGCGTTGACACAATGCTCAATTGGTGCTAATGGGCCCAAAGTGTGCCAAGAAAATATCCCCCACATCATTACACCACCACCACCAGCCTGAACCGTTGATACAAGGCAGGATGGATCCATGCTTTCATGTTGTTGACGCCAAATTCTGACCCTACCATCCGAATGTCACAGCAGAAATCGAGACTCATCAGACCAGGCAACGTTTTTCCAATCTTCTATTGTCCAATTTTGGTGAGCCTGTGCGAATTGTAGCCTCAGTTTCCTGTTCTTAGCTGACAGGAGTGGCACCCGGTGTGGTCTTCTGCTGCTGTAGCCCATCCGCCTCAAGGTTCGACGTGTTGTGCGTTCAGAGATGCTCTTCTGCATACCTCGGTTGTAACGAGTGGTTATTTGAGTTACTGTTGCCTTTCTATCAGCTCGAACCAGTCTGGCCATTCTCCTCTGACCTCTGGCATCAACAAGGCATTTGCGCCCACAGAACTGCCGCTCACTGGATATTTTCTCTTTTTCGGACCATTCTCTGTAAACCCTAGAGATGGTTGTACGTGAAAATCCTAGTAGATCAGCAGTTTCTGAAATACTCAGACCAGCCCGTCTGGCACGACCGTGCCACATTCAAAGTCACTTAAATCACCTTTCTTCCCCATTCTGATGCTGGGTTTGAACTGCAGCAGATCGTCTTGACCATGTCTACATGCCTAAATGCATTGAGTTGCTGCCATGTGATTGGCTGATTAGAAATTTGCGTTAACAAGCCGTTAAGTGGCCGGTGAGTGTATGGCTACGCCTATCCGCTCCAGCTAATGCCGAGTTGTGTGACATAACCGCAGTGATTGTAGTTTCATGCATGACAACCACTCGTCTAATTTATCTTGAACTTAACACCTCTATTTCTGGCCCTGTTGCTGCCCTTGCAGATCGCCAGTGCCCTGCTGTTGGCATTCACTCTGTTTAGCCATGGGTACTTCCACGAAGATGAAGAGGTAACATATGCATGTGTTTATATACATATATATATATTTTCTCCTGTTTCAAGCACCCCTTAGCATACACACATAGTTCCATGTGTCTGCTGTACATATATCCACATATAAAATAAAAAAAATAGTAAATACATAATAAACCATGTAAAAACACTGCTATGGTCCTTTTAATGTAATAGCAGACACAGTGATTTAGTGGTGACTTGTCATACTTCATTGACAAAGATTTAGTTTTTATTGCAACATTAGATAAAAAGGGTTAATGTCCAACTTTGAGTCCACGTTGACATGTGGGTTTGTATACTATTCCAGTTCATGAGATTAACACAGTCAACAAGTTTCTTCTAAAGCCAAAACGCCTCATTACATTCAGACTATTAGACACATAGTTGCAGTCGGTGTAGAAACACCCTGTTTGACCTCAGGAGCTTCAGGCACATCATGCATGCTGCCACAGGTCAACCGCAGTCTGCTTTTTCAGCTGGTGTCTGCTGTTTTCTCTCCACAGATAGAGAAGTGGCTCGCAGGCCTTCGTGCCTTGTATATTGTTTCCATCATATCGCTGGTCTGGGCCAGCATTGGTCTGTATGGTGCCTGCAAGGAGAAGCAGTGGGCACTTATCGTGGTGGGTAAAGAAAGAAAACACAATTCTAGTTGTAATTCAGTCTTTTCCCAGAATCTGATTACTCACTTCTGTGTGTTTGTGTGTGTCTCAGTTTGCAGTTGGAATGATACTGGGCATTCTGTTCATGGTTGCATGTGTAATTCAGTCACTGGCCGCTGGACCAGAGGTATTGTAAAGTTGACTCTGAAATGTGTTGTCCTTTCATTGGATTTCTTTTATAATCCAGCACAAAATTGACTATATGACGTTAGATTTGAAAAACGATTCAGTAGAACTGAATTAATTACTTGGTCTCGTTGTGCAGGACATGGAAGAGCTGAAGAAGGAATACCTGCACATGCTGCCACTGAATAAATCTAGTGAGATTACTATGGAAGGCTTCAAGGATGTACAGATGGAAGTAGGTAACCTAGTGTGGGTGTGTGAGTTTGTGTATGATTTCAAATTGAAGAAGAGAAGCAGTTCCAAGTACTTTGGAAAGTGATAACTTAAAACAAAACAGCGAAAGGCTTTAACCCTTCCCTCTTCCTTCCCAGTTGCAGTGTTGTGGACTGGATCAGGGCTACACGGATTGGGGCTACGACATCCCAGAATCCTGCCTGTGCATCGAAGAGGCCATCAAACCGTGTGTGAGTGTGAAACGTAAAAGAACAGTAAATACACTCGCCCTTTGCATCAGGATGATGATTTAGTCCGTGTCTTCTAGGTTCCAGCTCCTAGAGACAGCAGTCTGTTTGCGCATGCGCTCGATGACCAGCCCGTCATGATTTATAACCAGGTAATGACACCATTCCACCATTCAAAATGTTTTAATTCTATACAGGTTGATATGCAGTCTGTTGCTGTGTCAAATGATGCCACTGTGAAATCTGCATTACAACAACAATGCAAGAAAAAATACAAAATTAATGACTTCCTCATTGCAATTTCCTATTGACCGCTCCTATTGACTAAAATAAAGCAAAGCAGAGCAATTTGATGCCCTATAGGCAAGATTTTAAATGAGATTAACGCCACGACCAATCATAGTGTCCATGCACTCACACAGAAACTGCATAGCTGTATGTCTTTGGGATTGAATTTATTGTAGAAGCGGGAAAAAAAACAGATACACTTTAGCTATTCAATGAGGAAACGTTAATCTTCTAAAGCATGCTGTTGGTCTGCAGTAGATAATCATTTTCTTCCCGGGGCTCGGAGGGAGGTTTTTTTTTAAAATCGTACATCTTGTACTGCTGTTAATCGTATCTTATTGCACTCTCTCATTCGTTCAGCATGAACTATCTGTAACCTTTCAGAATACTTTTATATACTATTATATAAAAAGAAAAAAAAAATCCCTTCCCTCATTTGAGGTATGGATGCCGCCCCTCCTGTCTTTGCCACAGGCCGGTTCTGCATGAAAAGGAACAGACTGTACATTAATCGCCAAAAAAAAAAAAAAAAATCCATAATATAGCATTCACAATTTCCACCAGAAACTGAAACAGATAATGTCACAAATTGCATCACATTAGAAAGCATGCAATTTGACAGCCAAGTCCTGCACTGCTGCAGTGTGTTGCATTTAGAAAACACATGATACGAAGGCAGGAAGACTTACAATCCTTCTACAAAAATGTTCCGTTTCAAACTGTGGTTGTCAAACTTAATGCACTCTTGAAAACTACTGATTGATCTGCTCTCCTGTTTCAGTCGTGCCTCCCATACATGATTGAGTATGAGATGATGGTATTGAATATAGTCCTGGGCATAATGCTAGGAATCACTTTATTCTGGGTATGTACTGTCTGTTTCTATGTGTCTACCATGATTGTACCCGTCTACCTGCCTCCGGATTTCTCTTCTCTAACTGTTCGTCGGATACAAAGCCTCCATTCTTCCCCTCTCGCCCTCGGCTTTAAAGCCCTGTTATTCACCATAATTCACGGCTGTTGACAAAACCTCAGCTTTTCTGGAGTCGCCGATTATATTAAGTTTGCCTGCATGGTTGTCATGACAATGTAGATGTTCAAATGTCCCATTTATTAAAGAACTTGTCTTCCAGAAGGCAAAGTCGAGGTTCAGAGTTCATTCTTGATCTCAAGTAGCTTTTCTGGAGCTTTTGAATATTTGAATTCACAGTTTCTCTGAATAATGTATCTCAAAATAAGTGTCAAGTGTCAGTATGAATTATTCAATGATATATCGGTGGTCATCTTATTGATGTTTTTTTTACATGAAACCTGAGAGGAATGAATATATAAATCTCTCAGGGAAAGCACAGATGTTACCAATAGCATTAATGACGACACCACGATGACTAAGCTACATAGAATCCAGCCATTGTTAATTTGATTATTTACACCTGTGCTGTTCCTACTGTGTCCTCCCTTTGCATGGACTTTTCTGCCCCCTTCAGTCTCGTTGTGAAGCTGCAGCTCCGATCAAAACAACATATAGAACGTCGGCTGAAACAACAGGAAGGAACTAACGTCTGTTTCTCTGTTTTTAGGTATTATCGGTGGTGTTTTGTATTTCCATCTTGTGTCAGCTGAATAAGAAGGAAGATACCCCCGTGGTTGTCTACAGTCCAGAGGCAAAAGCAGGCAACTACACAGCCCTCTCAGAACCCGAGTACACCTGATTGGGATTCAGTGCCTTTTACTTTTATTCTTTTGGGTTGGTATGTATTTTTTGTGTTTGTTTTTTGCCCCTTCAACCTATAAAACATGTATTTTTTACCCCCAAAGATAGAGTAAACATTTTTTACAACGGGGGAAACTGTGGGCTGATGTACACACACAGACCCTCATGTCGAGAGGCCAACACCCTTCTGAGAACTGGGATAGCGCTGCATATCTGCTTCCACTGTCATCAGAGCATTAAATGTCATCAGATTGGAATGTAGCACATTTGATCAACGCTGAAAGCCCTTCCAGGCAGTGAAGTGAGGCGTATTGTAAGATATGGAAACACAATCACGAATTCAACTGAGGTGGTTAAAGAAAATGTGTTTTTTTGTTTTTTTAAAGCACTGATGAAGACATGACTGCAGAACTATTTACATTATGGATGTACTAGAGCTTTAATAAGTGACTGTTTTATGGGGGTTTTTCAATTACATTTTGATTAAAGAAGCTGCCGAAGCACTTCCAAAGTTCTATCATATAGTTTCATGTAATAGGATGTCATTGGTACATATATTGGTAGAGAGGAAACAAAGCACCGGCACTCACAGACGGCCCTGATTGCTTCTAGCTTTTTTCCTCCCCACAATGAACAAGAAGACTCTTGATGTGTGGGTGCCAGTGCTTTGTTCCTTTGGTCCCTGCCACTACAGTGCCCCCGATTATACTGCTATACAGTCGATTTGGAGCAGTGCGCACTGCCACTTTCCATTCTGTCTACATGTCCGCGTTGCACAACAGGAGTATTTAAAGGATCAGCTGTTTCGGTGCTTGACCGAAGAGGGAGGAAGGAAAACGGAACAGGGAGGATGTAAATAATGAACTGCGTTTGATTACCAAAGAAGCAAATCCAAAGTCCTATAAGTCTTGATTTTAGCCATGCTGCCTCTCCCCTGCATTAAAAAGGGGAACGATCCAGCCCTTATCCGTGTCCCTCTGCCTCCCAATCAGGTGTTAACCTCATGACTAAAAATGTAACCACTGCAGTGCCTTGTTTGCTTCCTGGTTTGCATTCAACAAGATTTTTCGCAAATAAAAACATCAAAGGAACAAGAATCACATTTTATTCCTGCTATTTACAAAATATTACATACGTTCATTCCATAAATAAGAAAACTGTATGACAAAAATAAAAATACCATCCTTTGCAAGAACCTACTGTATATTAGGCGTTAATGGTTAAAGTGCACAGGTAGACATTGGATCAGCTGTGTCAGATGACCTTCATTTGACAGCATACTCGTCAGGGAGACATTTCAGGCAGCTCATGCAGCAAGTCATGTTAGGAGTGATGTGGCTTAAAGGCTTCTTCGGTGAGAGTGGCATCGGTTGGGACATTACAGTCTCAGCGAGGACATTGGTGATGTCGTTCTTTCCTACGAGAGCCTCTCACAGCCCGTCTGCAGCAGCTTTGCCCGGATTTTATCTCCAAACCGTGAGATCACATTTTGGAGGCTTAATATTTTTTTTCTGCATGTCTACTTAATGTGCAACCAAACAGAATCTCTTCTGCAGCGGACGTCGTTTGCCCACTAAAATGTGCTTTGAGAACAACTGAATGGAGTGATGATGTTTTCTTAAATATACATTGTGCATAACAAGGTATCCATACATTCTGTTGTCCCAACGGGAACTGGCCTCATTCCGTTGTCCAACCTGATTATTTAGCCAAGAAAAATACATAGCTCGATAATAAATAAATGATTATATTTCAATCAAAGCACTTTTGTAAAACACTCTTGAAGAAAGGTGCTACATAAGTGTTATTAATAGTATAATTTTTCAAAGATTATTGGTTGCCCTAATGCTGAAAATTCAATAAGTGTGCCTAAGACGAGTACGAATATTAAATGTATGTGTGCTTAAAAGATGTTGGTCCAGTCGAGACGTGTTGAATAAAAACCCAATCGTTGAATTGAGGTATAGTAGATATCTATAAGATTAATATCTGTAATATCTTTCCAAAGACTCAGCGATGGATCCAGGTATGTAGGAAATGGAAATAAATAATATCTGAATATTATCCAGATATGACAACACTTACTAAATAACAAAATGCTGGGATCTGTCCTAGCTACATAAAAAAGAACAGATGGCTGCTTAATGCTTGGTAATATATTCATTTTTAACATAATATCAGAAACACAAGCATTTGAAAATGTGCTGATTATTGAAGACAAGCAGCACATTTCACAAGTGTTCAATAAATTGCAATGTTTTTACAGCAGTAAGGCAAAAACAGTCATTTAAAATTGATTCAATTCATATAGATTACTTTTCAATATCAGTTACATGCATTAACAGAAGAAAAAATAAAAATAAAACAGGTTGCTATAGCACAAAAAAGCCAGATTATTGTATACAGCAAAATGTGTTAACATGTGCAAATGCAAATAAGGTGTGCTTGATAATAATTTTTATGTGTGTATCAAAACATACTAGGTGACTAAAAGGCGCCGGGAACATATCTGTTTGATTGGAGAAGAGCCATGAACTCCTGCTTCCTTCTGATCTGGCCCATCAGCTTGATGCTCATAACGAGTAAAATCACCTGGGAAGGGAGGCCCAGCAGTTACAAGGATGCTGGCAATTAATCAATCGTTAAGACAAATAAGCTGTGTGAAGTCCTACATAATATAAATGTGTATAAATAAAAAAAAACATACACACTACAAAACGCTCTCACACACACTACTAAAACGCTCTCATACATACAAGTAAAACTCTCTCATACACACTACTGAAACGCTCTCACACACACTACTAAAACGCTCTCACACACACTACTAAAATGCTCTCATACATACAAGTAAAACGCTCTCATACACACTACTAAAACGCTCTCACACACACTACTAAAACGCTCTCATATAACCAAGTAAAATCCTCTTACAAATTAAAGTGAAGTAGTATGTACGAGAGCGTTTCAGTAGTGTGTATGAGAGTGTTTCAGTAGTGTGTATGAGAGCGTTTCAGTAGTGTGTGTGAGAGTGTTTTAGAAGTGTGTGTGAGAGCGTTTTAGTAGTGTGTATGAGAGCGTTTCAGTAGTCTGTGTGAGAGCGTTTCAGTAGTGTGTTCGAGAGCGTTTCAGTAGTGTGTGTGAGCAAATACTTTTTCAGTTGTTTATGTGAGAGTGTTTCAGTAGTGTATATGAGAGCATTGTGTGTGTGAGAGGTAATTCTGAATTATGTCCCAGACGGCCCCTCATAGTGTGTGTGTTTGTCATGCTCTCCAGATGTTTCCGACGCTCTGTCAGGAAATGCTCCACTCTGCATCTGCTTCAATTGAAATTCTTCTGGAGGAATTCCAGAGACCAAATAAAGTTGCAGCAACGTCACAGATGGTTGCCTGGGTGGGGAGGGGTCTCTGATGGGAGGTCATGTGACACAGCCGCTCACTATAGTTCCTTTGTTCATCCGAAACAACGGCGGACAGAAAGTGCTTTATGGCGACTGAGCTAAATGCAAGTTCACTCGCAGAAACACACAAATAGGGAGGGCCTTGGCACTGGTGCCCCCCTTGGCACAGTCTGTGACTCCTCCCAGCGCGGATAGCCCCAATGACGGCGCTTCCTCAATTCTCAGTGCCTTGCCATGTCTCCCTATTCCCGGTATTGTGTGTGTGTGTGTGTGTGTGTGTGTGTGTGTGGAGGGTGGGAGGGGTTTACTTTATTGTTTTTATCTTTATGTAAAGCACTTTGTGTAAAGCACTTTGTGCTGCGCACCAGGTGTATGAAAAGTGCTCCATAAATAAAGATTGATTTGATTTGAAACGTGATGCCCAGATCAGTCTCTCTTTCTCTCGCAGCTCTTTCCCCGGTAACATGATCAGGTTTGCTGAACCTCCTGTGACTTCTCTTCTCTTCACTCTTTTGCAACCTTTCTATCTTGCACCACACAATTAAGTCAGAAGAAGCCATTTACAATATCACCCCCTCCCCCTGTAATGCAATGCAAGTACATGTCCACTCCAGCTGGTGCAGAATGTGTGACATGGCGCTCATACGCGGCCATGCGGTTACATGCATTAACCTCCTAATGACCTTGAAATGGCTTTTCTGCTAACTTCCCATCACTGTTCAAAGCTCACCCATATTTAATGTTTGAATGGGACGATCTAAATGTTTACTTATCAATTAATATTTTCACAGAAAAGTTGTCTTTTAAAAGGAACTTCACCATACATAAGGAACTAGGGTATACACACATTTTTAGCTGATTACTAGTTTTTATACCAATATAGCCTACACGTGCTGTCCCACAATATTATATGAACCATCCTTTCCGAAATCCACGCCCTCCCGACGGGGAGTGTCTTGCACCAGCACAACATGGGGCGTTCCCCCCTCCTTTACTCCCATGCACACAAACACAGAGCTGCATTGCGCGAAGACACGTCTGTTTTGAGTTCTCCTCTATTTAGCAAGTGGATTTCTGTTCCAGGGACACTTTCAACCGTGGCCGCATTCCTTTTTAATACGGTAAAATGGGGAAAGTGAACGTCTGTTTGAAACGGAGTTACATAGGCGTGATAAGCTTGCAGGTGGTAAGTTATTTATTTATTTATTTATTTATTTATTTATTTATTTATTTTGTCTTGGTCGATGGTCAAATACAACTAGAGGCACTAGAATACGGAAGCGCATTGCATTCACTGGATAAAAATTTTTTTGACGCCTTATCTCGTAATTACGAGAAAATATCTCGTAATTATGAGATCAGGAATCCCAACGTCTTGAGATGCCTGCGCAGTGTTGACATACTGATATTGATACCATCCTCATTTTCCAGAAACCTCAAACTTTCCCACTGTCTCAAGCCGAGAAGGTGGTAATAGCAGATTAACTGCGATAGCGCCATCATTGCCACTAGAGGACTTCTCTGACAGACGTTTCTTTTTCCTTATCTTTTCTCATAATTACGAGATCTTTTCTCCTATTAAGAGATCTCGTAATTACGAGATAAGGCATCTATTTATTTATTTTATCCAGTGAATGCAATGCGCTTCCGTACTAGAAGGCTCTGGAGATGATCCGCAATATGATCCGTGAATTTATCCATAAAAAACAGCTGTTGTATCGGATGCTTAAAGGTGCAATCGATCATTTCCATTCAATTGTTTTTCTGTGAAATTTACTAAAAAGCGGCAACATTCACTGTAAACGAGAGCAGATGAGAAAGTCAAGCCCAGTGGATGAAAGAAAAAAAAAATGGACATGTTGTCAATAACAAAACAATTCTCTCCCGGACATGACCTAACCTATTATTGAGTCAGCAGCATAGTAGCTAATACATAGCAAACCCTCTTTTAATGGCATTAAATGATATGGTGTATCAGGAATGTGCCTTATGGGATGGTGTTCTTCCAGTAAACCAATTACACTTTATTGCAATGTTCTAACCATCATTTTTTTCACAACATGCACAACATTATTATCAGCATTATTAGTACAGATTAAGCTGCTGATTGATTGTTTGTTTGGCCTATTTGTTCAAGATAGTCTTGGATTATGTAACACCAAAGGTTAAAAACTCAACTTTAACAGACACACATAGCAAATCTGAAAGTGTACACGGGAATATTAATAACCACGGAAGTTTTGTGAGCTTCCTCATCATTCTATACTGCACAGAAGTTGAAGACTGGATTGCGCAACCTGTGGTTTGGCTGTTTTTTGTCTCCCTGGGGGTGTACTAGATCTTCTAATTGCCTAACTGTTGCTCTGCCAGGCTGGCGGTTGTCTCCCCGTTGTTTAACAGATTCACAACACAATTTGAATTTTCTTTACATGCTGTCTCAGCAGCAAGTGGTTCGGAGACGTCACTTTGCTTTGGGACTACACAATGAATTTGGAAGTACACTCACTGGCCACTTTATTAGGTACACCTTGCTAGTACCGGGTTGGACCCCCTTTTGCCTTCAGAACTGCCTTAATCCTTCGTGGCATAGATTCAACAAGGTACTGGAAACATTCCTCAGAGAGTTTGGTCCATATTGACATGATAGCATCACGCAGTTGCTGCAGATTTGTGGGCTGCACATCCATGATGTGAATCTCCCGTTCCACGACATCCCAAAGGTGCTCTATTGGATTGAGATCTGGTGACTGTGGAGGCCATTTGAGTACAGTGAACTCATTGTCACGCTCAAGAAATCAGTCTGAGATGATTCGCGCTTTATGACATGGCGCGTTATCCTGCTGGAAGTAGCCATCAGAAGATGGGTACACTGTGGTCATAAAGGGATGGACATGGTCAGCAACAATACTCAGGTAGGCTGTGGCGTTGACACAATGCTCAATTGGTGCTAATGGGCCCAAAGTGTGCCAAGAAAATATCCCCCACATCATTACACCACCACCACCAGCCTGAACCGTTGATACAAGGCAGGATGGATCCATGCTTTCATGTTGTTGACGCCAAATTCTGACCCTACCATCCGAATGTCGCAGCAGAAATCTAGACTCATCAGACCAGGCAACGTTTTTCCAATCTTCTATTGTCCAATTTTGGTGAGCCTGTGCGAATTGTAGCCTCAGTTTCCTGTTCTTAGCTGACAGGAGTGGCACCCGGTGTGGTCTTCTGCTGCTGTAGCCCATCCGCCTCAAGGTTCGACGTGTTGTGCGTTCAGAGATGCTCTTCTGCATACCTCGGTTGTAACGCGTGGTTATTTGAGTTACTGTTGCCTTTCTATCAGCTCGAACCAGTCTGGCCATTCTCCTCTGACCTCTGGCATCAACAAGGCATTTGCGCCCACAGAAATGCCGCTCACTGGATATTTTCTCTTTTTCGGACCATTCTCTGTAAACCCTAGAGATGGTTGTGCGTGAAAATCCCAGTAGATCAGCAGTTTCTGAAATACTCAGACCAGCCCGTCTGGCACAACCGTGCCACATTCAAAGTCACTTAAATCACATTTCTTCCCCATTCTGATGCTCGGTTTGAACTGCAGCAGATCGTCTTGACCATGTCTACATGCCTAAATGCATTGAGTTGCTGCCATGTGATTGGCTGATTAGAAATTTGCGTTAACAAGCCGTTAAGTGGCCGGTGAGTGTATGGCTACGCCTATCCGCTCCAGCTAATGCCGAGTTGTGTGACATAACCGCAGTGATTGTAGTTTCATGCATGACAACCACTAGTCTAATTTATCTTGAACTTAACACCTCTATTTCTGGCCCTGTTGCTGCCCTTGCAGATCGCCAGTGCCCTGCTGTTGGCACTCACTCTGTTTAGCCATGGGTACATCCACGAAGATGAAGAGGTAACATATGCATGTGTTTATATACATATATATATATATTCTCCTGTTCCAAGCACCCCTTAGCATACACACATAGTTCCATGTGTCTGCTGTGCATATATCCACATATAAAATAAAAAAAATAGTGAATTATACATAATAAACCATGTAAAAACACTGCTATGGTCCTTTTACATGCACACATGTAATAGCAGACACAGTGATTTAGTGGTGACTTGTCATTCTTCACTGACAAAGATTTCGTTTTTATTGCAACATTAGATAAAAAGGGTTAATGTCCAACTTTGAGTCCACGTTGACATGTGGGTTTGTATACTATTCCAGTTCATGAGATAAACACAGTCAACAAGTTTCTTCTAAAGACAAAACGCCTCATTACATCCAGACTATTAGACACATAGTTGCAGTCGGTGTAGAAACGCCCTGTTTGACCTCAGGAGTAGGGGTGGGAAAAAAAATCGATATTGCAATATATTGTTGTGCTCTCTGTCGCAATAAATTAATCGATACACTGACGGCAAATATCAATATTTTGGGTCTACGGGTTTTTTTAGACTCCCGTCGGTGCCTCTAAGAGTTTACGGTTCTCCGGAGCGGATCCGCGGGGGCCGCCCGCTGCCCGGTCTGATTGCCTATTTACGGGCAGGATTCCGGGCGGCGCGTGTTTACCGTCCGCCGGAGGGTCCGCATGTGTGGATCCGCGGAGCCGTGTGCTGCCCAGTGTTGCTGTGAGCTCCAAGCAGTTTGAGGCCCGACTTCCCATACTGGATGGGTGAACATAACTCTGCACATAATTGGTTGCATACTGAAATGTGCCCAATATTTCATTAAATTCTGATGTTATTCTTATCTTGTTTAGCTATTGTTAAACTAAAACGGGCCCAAGTTTACATAAAACAAGTTGCTACTGACTTTTCAGTATCAGAAAGCACTGTCCTGGTTTACATAAGACATGTTATTAATGTTCATGCACTTTAATGTGTCCAGCTGGACAGTGTTTATTCATTTGTACATTGTACGAAGTTTTGGAATTTATTTTTTATGCATATTTTTTTCTTTTTCAGTCACATATCGTGATATATCGTTGATGAAATTTCTTGCAATATATCGAATATCGCAGATATCGTGTATCGTGATATTATCGTTATCGTGGGCCAAATATCGTCACAGTATCGAATCGTGAGTTACCCGTATCGTCCCACCCCTACTTAGGAGCTTCCGGCACATCATGCATGCTGCCACAGGTCAACCGCAGTCTGCTTTTTCAGCTGGTGTCTGCTGTTTTCTCTCCACAGATAGAGAAGTTGCTCGCAGGCCTTCGTACCTTGTATATTATTTCCATCATATCGCTGGTCTTGGCCAGCATTGGTCTGTATGGTGCCTGCAAGGAGAAGCAGTGGGCACTTATCGTGGTGGGTAAAGAAAGAAAACACAATTCTAGTTGTAATTCAGTCTTTTCCCAGAATCTGATTACTCACTTCTGTGTGTTTGTGTGTGTCTCAGTTTGCAGTTGGAATGATACTGGGCATTCTGTTCATGGTTGCATGTGTAATTCAGACACTGGCTGCTATACCAGAGGTATTGTAAAGTTGACTCTGAAATGTGTTGTCCTTTCATTGGATTTCTTTTAGATCCAGCACAAAATGGACTATATGACGTTAGATTTGAAAAACTATTCAGTAGAACTGAATTAATTACTTGGTCTCGTTGTGCAGGACATGGAAGAGCTGAAGAAGGAATACCTGCACATGCTGCCACTGACTAAATCTAGTGAGATTACTATGGAAGGCTTGAAGGATGTACAGATGGAAGTAGGTAACCTAGTGTGGGTGTGTGTGTTTGTGTATGATTTCACATTGAAGAAGAGAAGCAGTTCTTTGGAAAGTGATAACTTAAAACAAAACAGCAAAAGGCTTTAACCCTTCCCTCTTCCTTCCCAGTTGCAGTGTTGTGGACTGGATCAGGGCTACACGGATTGGGGCTACGACATCCCAAAATCCTGCCTGTGCATCGAAGAGGCCATCAAACCGTGTGTGAGTGTGAAACGTAAAAGAACAGTAAATACACTCGCCCTTTGCATCAGGATGATGATTTAGTCCGTGTCTTCTAGGTTCCAGCTCCTAGAGACAGCAGTCTGTTTGTGCATGCGCTCGATGACCAGCCCGTCATGATTTATAACCAGGTAATGACACCATTCCACCATTCAAAATGTTTTAATTCTATACAGGTTGATATGCAGTCTGTTGCTGTGTCAAATGATGCCACTGTGAAATCTGCATTACAACAACAATGCAAGAAAAAACACAAAATGAATGACTTCCTCATTGGAATTTCCTATTGACCGCTCCTATTGACTAAAATAAAGCAAAGCAGAGCAATTTGATGCCCTATAGGCAAGATTTTAAATGAGATTAACGCCACAACCAATCATAGTGTCCATGCACTCACACAGAAACTGCATAGCTGTATGTCTTTGGGATTGAATTTATTGTAGAAGCGGAAAAAAAACAGATACACTTTAGCTATTCAATGAGGAAACGTTAATCTTCTAAAGCATGCTGTTGGTCTGCAGTAGATAATTTTTGTTCAGTAGATAAGGTTTTTTTTTTAAATCGTACATCTTGTACTGCTGTTAATCGTATCTTATTGCACTCTCTCATTCGTTCAGCATGAACTATCTGTAACCTTTCAGAATACTTGTATTATATATAAAAAAAATAAAAAAAATCCCTTCCCTCATTTGAGGTATGGATGGCGCCCCTCCTGTCTTTGCCACAGGCCGGTTCTGCATCAAAAGGAACAGACTGTACATTCATCGCCAAAAAAAAAAAATCCATAATATAGCATTTACAATTTCCACCAGAAACTGAAACAGATAATGTCACGAATTGCATCACATTAGAAAGCATGCAATTTGACAGCCAAGTCCTGCACTGCTGCAGTGTGTTGCATTTAGAAAACACATGATACGAAGGCAGGAAGACTTACAATCCTTCTACAAAAATGTTCCGTTTCAAACTGTGGTTGTCAAACTTAATGCACTCTTGAAAACTACTGATTGATCTGCTCTCCTGTTTCAGCCGTGCCTCCCATACCTGATTGACCTAATTGAGTACAAGAAGATGGGATTTAATGTAATCGGGGGCATAATGCTAGGAATCACTTTATTCTGGGTATGTACTGTCTGTCTCTATGTGTCTACCATGATTGTACCCGTCTACCTGCCTCCGGATTTCTCTTCTCTAACTGTTCGTCGGATACAAAGCCTCCATTCTTCCCCTCTCGCCCTCGGCTTTAAAGCCCCGTTATTCACCATAATTCACGGCTGTTGACAAAACCTCAGCTTTTCTGGAGTCGCCGATTATATTAAGTTTGCCTGCATGGTTGTCATGACAATGTAGATGTTCAAATGTCCCATTTATTAAAGAACTTGTCTTCCAGAAGGCAAAGTCGAGGTTCAGAGTTCATTCTTGATCTCAAGTAGCTTTTCTGGAGCTTTTGAATATTTGAATTCACAGTTTCTCTGAATAATGTATGTCAAAATAATATAAGTGTCAGTATGAATTATTCAATGATATATCGGTGGTCATCTTATTGATGTTTTTTTTACATGAAACCTGAGAGGAATGAATATATAAATCGCTCAGGGAAAGCACAGATGTTACCAATAGCATTAATGACAACACCACGATGACTAAGCTACATAGAATCCAGCCATTGTTAATTTGATTATTTACACCTGTGCTGTTCCTACTGTGTCCTCCCTTTGCATGGACTTTTCTGCCCCCTTCAGTCTCGTTGTGAAGCTGCAGCTCCGATCAAAACAACATATAGAACGTCAGCTGAAACAACAGGAAGGAACTAACGTCTGTTTCTCTGTTTTTAGGTATTATCGGTGGTGTTTTGTATTTCCATCTTGTGTCAGCTGAATAAGAAGGAAGATACCCCCGTGGTTGTCTACAGTCGAGAGGCAAAAGCAGGCAACTACACAGCCCTCTCAGAACCCGAGTACACCTGATTGGGATTCAGTGCCTTTTAGTGAATATATTATATATATTATAATATGAATATATTATATATATTATATGTTATATATTATATATATATTCAGTGAATATATATATATATATATATATATATATATATATTCTTTGGCCACCAGCCACTGCGGCAGGTTTGGGTTTACCAGCCCAGATATATAGTTTGTGCCTAAAATAAAGTTGACCGACTCAGAAAATGCATAAAAATGGGTCTTGAACTTGTACAAAATACACATTAAAGTGTGTGCAAGTGTTCTTGTCCGGACGGTCGAACGCACCGGCGAGTGGGCGGTTCTGTGTTCAAGTTGGATCAATTGGATAGACGTCCTGGGAAGTGGGCGGGACTTGAGTTTCGCTCTGCCGTTTCCAACATGGCGGCCGGGCCACAAACGATCTCATTTTACAGTTAAACTGCACGCTATAGCATGTTTCTGAAAACATTTGAGGCGGGAAATGTGTAGTGCAGTAACATAATCTGGATTCATATTTGATCAACACTGCCTAGTTTGATAGTTTGAACGAAGTTTCTGGAGCCGGCGGCATTGCGTTGGACGGACGTCATTTGCATAAAGTTCAATCTATTGAACTTTATGCAAATTCACATACGGGGACTGGGCCGTCAACTCGACGTGCCGTATCCATCATGCGGAGCTCCTGCTCTACATAGACAATGAATGGGATCCGTTGATTTGACGTCCGTTGCCGGAGTTGGTGTGTCTGTACCTCAACTCCGGCAGCGACGGATACGGACGCAACGGACCGTCGAACGCACCCGCGAGTGGGCAGTTCTGTGTTCAAGTTGGATCAATTGGATAGATGTCCTGGGAAGTGGGCGGGACTTGAGTTTCGCTCTGCCGTTTCCAACATGGCGGCCGGGCCACAAACGATCTCATTTTACAGTTAAACTGCACGCTATAGCATGTTTCTGAAAACATTTGAGACGGGAAATGTGTAGTGCAGTAACAGAATCTGGATTCATATTTGATCAACACTGCCTAGTTTGATAGTTTGAACGAAGTTTCTGGAGCCGGCGGCTTTGCGTTGGACGGACGTCATTTGCATAAAGTTCAATCCATCGAACTTTATGCAAATTCACGTACGGCGACAGGGCCGCCAATTCGACGTGCCGTATCCATCATGCGGAGCTCCTGCTCTACATAGACAATGAATGGGATCCGTTGACTTGACGTCTGTTGCCGGAGTTGGTGTGTCTGTACCATTGGTGTGTCTGTACCATAAGCGGCAGCTGTCAATGCATGTGAATGTGTTCTACCGGGATGGGGCCAGGACAGGCGATGTGATGTGGTCGATTGGAGATAAAATAACTTTAACTTTCTGCGATGCGAGTGAAGCGAGTACCAATCACAATGTAGAATAGAGATGATTGACAGTTGCCGTCAACAGAGAGTTCCACAGAGAGTTGTCGCTTGAAGTCGCCGGCGGCGACAGTGAGTTTTTTTTGCCAGTGAGTAGAATTCAGCGAGAAAGCGAGTGACGGGCGAGTAGCGACGTATGTGAACGGGGCTATACGCGCACGCACTGTCAAACTCGCCGGCTGGGCGGGGGGGGGGGGGGGGGGGGTAACTTTTGTTCAGTAACATGATTTGACTTGTGAGTGGTGGCACTGGAGCCCTAGCAGTAGCTACCTCCTGTTGGGAAGATACTTTTATTCTTTTGCTTTTTTTCGCGTGCTTTCTTCATACCACCGCTGATGCGGGGAGAGACCGGGAGAGACAGTAGAGAAGCGCAGGTCCGGCAAGGTGGGCGAAACCAAATCTCAGAGCGGGAGGGGGCACGGCAAACATCACTATTTTTTACTGGTAAATTGAGAAAATCTACCACACTGTTGTGATTATAATGCTTAACATTCAATATCAATAATTGTGATATCATATTGGGTGGGTTGTGGTGGCTGGTTTGGATTATTGGGTGGGTTGCAACCCACCCATCCCCCCCATAAATTACGCCTATGCAATCATGTGTTAACCTCATGACTAAAAATGTAACCACTGCAGTGTTTGTATTGCCTTGTTTGCTTCCTGGTTTGTATTCAACAAGATTTTTCACAAATAAAAACATCAAAGGAACAAGAATCACATTTTATTCCTGCTATTTACAAAATATTACATACGTTCATTCCATAAATAAGAAAACAGTGTATGACAAAAATAAAAATACCATCCTTTGCAAGAACCTACTGTATATTAGGCGTTAATGGTTAAAGTGCACAGGTAGACATTGGATCAGCTGTGTCAGATGACCTTCATTTGACAGCATACTCGTCAGGGAGACATTTCAGGCAGCTCATGCAGCAAGTCATGTTAGGAGTGATGTGGCTTAAAGGCTTCTTCGGTGAGAGTGGCATCGGTTGGGACATTACAGTCTCAGCGAGGACATTGGTGATGTCGTTCTTTCCTACGAGAGCCTCTCACAGCCCGTCTGCAGCGGCTTTGCCCGGATTTTATCTCCAAACCGTGAGATCAAATTTTGGAGGCTTAATATTTTTTTTCTGCATGTCTACTTAATGTGCAACCAAACAGAATCTCTTCTGCAGCGGACGTTGTTTGCCCACTAAAATGTGCTTTGAGAACAACTGAATGGAGTGATGATGTTTTCTTAAATATACATTGTGCATAACAAGGTATCCATACATTCTGTTGTCCCAACGGGAACTGGCCTCATTCCGTTGTCCAACCTGATTATTTAGCCAAGAAATATAAATAGCTCGATAATAAATAAATGATTATATTTCAATCAAAGCACTTTTGTAAAACACTCTTGAAGAAAGGTGCTACATAAGTGTTATTAATAGTATTATTTTTCAAAGATTACTGGTTGCCCTAATGCTGAAAATTCAATAAGTGAGCCTAAGACGAGTACGAATATTAAATGTATGTGTGCTTAAAAGATGTTGGTCCAGTCGAGACGTGTTGAATAAAAACCCAATCGTTGAATTGAGGTATAGTAGATATCTATTAGATTAATATCTGTAATATCTTTCCAAAGACTCAGCGATGGATCCAGGTATGTAGGAAATGGAGATAAATAATATCTGAATATTATCCAGATATGACAACACTTACTAAATAACAAAATGCTGGGATCTGCCCTAGCTACATAAAAAAAGAAATAAAAAAGAACAGATGGCTGCTTAATGCTTGGTAATATATTCATTTTTAACATAATATCAGAAACACAAGCATTTGAAAATGTGCTGATTATTGAAGACAAGCAGCACATTTTACAAGTGTTCAATAAATTGCAATGTTTTTACAGCAGTAAGGCAAAAACAGTCATTTGAAATTGATTCAATGCATGTAGATTACTTTTCAATATCAGTTACATGCATTAACAGAAGAAAAAAAAAAAAAACATATGTTAGCACAAAAAAGCCAGATTATTGTATACAGCAAAATGTGTTTACATGTGCAAATGCAAATAAGGTGTGCTTGATAATAATGTTTATGTGTGTATCAAAACATACTAGGTGACTAAAAGGCGCCGGGAACATATCTGTTTGATTGGAGAAGAGCCATGAACTCCTGCTTCCTTCTGATCTGGCCCATCAGCTTGATGCTCATAACAAGTAAAATCACCTGGGAAGGGAGGCCCAGCAGTTACAAGGATGCTGGCAATTAATCAATCGTTAAGACAAATAAGCTGTGTGAAGTCCTACATAATATAAATGTGTATAAATAAAAAAAAACATACCCAGAATACTCCACTTCCAAACTGTACAGCCATAGCCAGTGAGAATGCAAGCTTCAGTTCAGAAACGTAAATTGGTAGGCAAGGCTGTAGGGAGGTGGAAAAAAAGTGCAGGTTTATTGTTAAGGTAGTAGTTTTTCTGTATGAAGAAATAACTGATCTTGGTGTACTGTGGCTACAATTACACACTTCTGTGCGACGGGGTCACCGGCCAAAGAAATGTTGGGATCCACTGCTTTATTTCCAAATGAATTTGACAGAGAAAATAAGAGCAAAGATCTTTTACCTCTTGATAAACATATTGGTTCTTTGGAGCCCCGAGAGTGGCGCTGCCCCGTAGTCGAATCTGGGGAGGAGGAGTACTAAATCCCATTAGACAACATTACAAAAACGGGCTTCACTAAATATTGATGAAAGGTGGATGTTTCCCGTTGCTACACTTTTTGCATACAGTACCGGAATTATTGATATGTGCATAACAGATCAGATGGAGCCAGTTTATTTTCATAAGGAAACCTAGATATTTCTTTAGTTTTCAGCTCTAATGCAGTACAAACACATACACAAGACCCAAGATAAGGTACCTCAATTAATAAATGAATGGGTTTCAATTAAAAATTGAGACTGGGGGAGGAATCCCATCTGCAGAGGATATCAAGTAAAAAGTTTAAAGCATGTGATACCTGCTTCACACGTGAGTTTTTTTTAAGTTGGCGAATTCCTCCCAATGATTCAGTGTGAACTCACAGCTGGAGTATCAGCAGTTCTAACGCGCCCCACGGGAACCAAAACCTTCAAAAACGATTTGTGAGATGCCGAAAACAACATGCTCATCTATCCCAGCAAAATACAGCACATGAAAGAACTTAATGAAACTATGCACGGACAGACATATCCCATAAAAAATATGAAGATGGAGAGGGAACAGTTTGACATCTTGTGAAATATGTTTATTGGCCGTCTTGCCAAGAGTTAGATGAGAAGCTTAATACCACTCAATGAACAACTGAAACAGGCAAAAGTATTATTTAAACTGAGGGGATAACAGAGTAGCAGAAAAATCTGCCGAAGCAATGTGCCAATTTGATATTTGCTCTAAAAACCTTCAGGAGTGTGAATTTACAAACTTACACTGAGCTAAACAATGGCTGACAGGGTTGGGTGGGTTGTAGCACTTATTTTAAATGGCAGGGAGCCACATGGCAACTCCAAACCAAAACATTGTTTTTCCTATCAGGCTCACAATAGTAGAGACCACTCTACTCGAACAATCACACCCATAAAGTAAGAGTCAAACAGAAAGTGTCAGTCAGTCACAGAGATTGTTACATTGTTCTTTTATTTAAATAAACCTGTTTTTGCAGCATATTTCATGGGGCGGTGTTAAAAGAATTTTTCCATAAACGAATAAATTCCCCCAAGGAGGAGATCGGAGACATAAGTAAAGTCGACGTCTGACTTTAATCTTGTACAAGAGGAGCAGTTACAATGCAACAACGTATGAGGATGCTACAGAGGAAGTGCTCAAATCACTGTTGTGACTTGAGTCTTTTAAAGGCACAGGAGATGATGCGTCATTGACAGTTAATCTTCATGCAGAACTAGACATCATGACTACCAAGCCTCTGATAACATTTAGGTCAGCCATGGGGAGACTAAAGTAATAAACAGTTCAACACATAAAGCTGTAACCTGAACAAAGAAAACTTTAAGACATGAGGTTATACAAAATTCTTATAACATTCCCTCCTGTTTATGCTTATCTCAAGCATAATCATTAGTTAAATTTTGTGGAGGGTGAATAAAATTCTATTTTATTTTAAATAGGTTGTATATATATACTCACAAACAAATATAATAATAATAATAAGAAAAACATACACGGCAGAAACTCACAAACAAATATAATACGAACGTGCTCAGCAAAAAACGAATGTTTGTCTTACCTGAGTGATAGCGCTTTTCCTTTTTTTGTTAACTCAGGCGGCCTGGTGGATCAAAGTAGTTTACGTCGTTCCAAAGACGTGTTACTGGCCTCAAGACCCAGTACTTTGAGGTAGGGATCAAAGTAGGTATCGTTGTTCCAAAGACTGTTCTCAGACCCAGTACTTCGAGGTGCTTGTTTGACCTCAGGTTTTTTACTGACTTAGCAAGACTCCCTCCTAATCAAAACTACCCGATAGGAGAATCCCTCCTCTCCTTTTTTTTTGTAACTGGTCGACTGTTGTCAACACAGTTCTCTGTGTCTTGCTAAATGAGTAGAAAACCTTTTCATCCGATCTGGTAAAACCCTTCTCGGCAAGTTGAGAATCCTGGATTGCTTCGTTGCTTCTTGGGCCGTAGCCCCCGGACTTTAAACCGAGCAATCCTAGACAGCTTCGCGGCGCTTTTCGGGGCTCCCACCCCCTCAACGCTTTTCGGACCTAAGACCCCGGACTTTAAACCCCGCGCTTTTCGGACCGTAGCCCCCGGACTTTAAACCTGGCTGTCTATTACTGGCACCAGACGTAGTCTTTGAGATCCTAGATCTCGGTCGTTTTACCAAATGGTGAAAACTTTCTCACTCAGGAATTTTGTGTTTGCCTGATTTGTTTTTGATGCCTCAGATTCCTCCTTCATTCGGACCCCGTCACTGCTCTCCTCTCCAGCCGGGCCCGCCTTGCAAGGTGTTCAGGTCCGGTAGTTGGAGAAGAGAAACAGATATTGGGCCCCACGTTGGGCGCCAAATGTTAAAATAATTTTTCCGTAAACGAATAAATTCACCCAAGGAGGAGATCGGAGACATAAGTAAAGTCGACGTCTGACTTTAATCTTGTACAAGAGGAGCAGTTACAATAAAACAACGTGTGAGGATGCTACAGAGGAAGTGCTCAAATCACTGTTGTGACTTGAGTCTTTTAAAGGCACAGGAGTTGATGCGTCATTGACAGTTAATCTTCATGCAGAACTAGACATCATGACTACCAGGCCTCTGATAACATTTAGGTCAGCCATGGGGATACTAAAGTAATAAACAGTTCAACACATAAAGCTGTAACCTGAACAAAGAAAACTTTAAGACATGAGGTTATACAAAATTCTTATAACAGGTGGCCTTTGTTTTTGCTTCTCCTGTGTAATTGTTACAACTTTCCCACGTGTATGTTTACTTACCCCAGTAGTGGGCGAGGTTGTAACAAAGGGACATTATGTATTTGACATCAACTCACAAGGTCTGTAAGATTCTTGTAGAAGTTTGAATTGGTGCTTTTTGTAGTAAACAACTGTAATTGCAGGTGCTACAGCAAAACGCACCAAATGTTCACGTTTATGATGGTTTGACGTTGAGAGACAATGTCAGTGTGACCGGAAACAACGCAACGGCAGATCATCGTCATGGCAACAGCTGTATGTTATAAGTGTGGCTGTACATTTAAGCCCAAAATAAACTGAAAATAAATGTAATTTAGGATAATCTGCAGTGTTGGACAGCCAATGCAACGCTGTGCATGAATCCTTCACTCTTATACTTCTCCAAGTATTTCAACATTTTCTGCTGCTCCACGAAAAACTGTGCAACATTTATCTCTAGAGGACAGAATTGATCCAAGCGTCTCCAGTAAATGAAAGACCTTTTGGGAAAGTGCATCCTTCCGCCTGCCAACATCCTCTGCGCCACAGAATGTCATGCAGATGTGTGAGTGCATGCTGACTGGTGAAGTCGGCGGAAACACATGGAAGCACCGGGCACGAAGGGAGCGTGGATGGAAGTCTGTATGCGTGCGTGTGTGTGTGTGTGTGTTTGTCATGCTCTCCAGATGTTTCCGACGCTCCGTCAGGAAATGCTCCACTCTGCATCTGCTTCACCAATTGAAATTCTTCTGGAGGAATTCCAGAGACCAAATAATGTTGCAGCAACGTCACAGATGGTTGCCTGGGTGGGGAGGGGTCTCTGATGGGAGGTCATGTGACACAGCCTCTCACTATAGTTCCTTTGTTCATCCAAAACAACGGCGGACAGAAAGTGCTTTATGGCGACTGAGCTAAATGCAAGTTCACTCGCAGAAACACACAAATAGGGAGGGCCTTGGCACTGGTGCCCCCCGTGGCACAGTCTGTGACTCCTCCCAGCGCGGATGGCCCCAATGACGCGCTTCCTCAATTCTCAGTACTGTAACGTTACTACGTTATTGTACAGTACCGACTCGGTTTCTAAATAAACTGTCTTCCCGTCCATATGAATGAATGATAAACTGTCTTCCCGTCCATATGAATGAATGATAAACTGTCTTCCCGTCCATATGAATGAATGATAAACTGTCTTCCCGTCCATATGAATGAATGATAAACTGTCTTCCCGTCCATATGAATGAATGATAAACTGTCTTCCCGTCCATATGAATGAATGATAAACTGTCTTCCCGTCCATATGAATGAATGATAAACTGTCTTCCCGTCCATATGAATGAATGATAAACTGTCTTCCCGTCCATATGAATGAATGATAAACTGTCTTCCCGTCCATATGAATGAATGATAAACTGTCTTCCCGTCCATATGAATGAATGATAAACTGTCTTCCCGTCCATATGAATGAATGATAAACTGTCTTCCTGTCCATATCAACGATCAACTGTATTCCCGTCCGTATGAACGATCAACTGTATGTATGTAGGCTATGTATATGTCCATATATATATAGCTGGCTTTAATGACATGACAAGAAATTGTACCCCAATTTATGTGGTGTATACCAATAAACTCAGATTAAGAACATATGTACACTTAATCTCAATTAATTGCTAATCTTGTTTGTTTGCAAAAATTGCTGCAATGTAACATTTTCAGTGTTGTACGGAATGATATACAGTTTTGTACTGACCCGTTTTATAGTGTATTCACATATTATAATTTTATGTGATTTATCAAGTGGGGACATTAAAATGTTGCGCCTCATCTTGACCCATATACAGGTATCTTTCAGATAACTAGAGCTAACAGTCTTTTCTTTTCTCATTCAGATAATGTATGCATACCCAGTTTTTCGGCGCCAGTCAGCCAGTTCAACTAGACTGCTGATGGCGCCCTCGGAGGAGGCAAAGACCCGCACAAACACCAGGTCTGGAAGGGCCAAACCCAGACAGGAGGTGCTGGCAGAGGCATCTACTTTTGTCACTGGCCATGGTGGAGACCCAGATGACAGGCTTCTGGTACTGGCTCACTGCCAGCTGCAGTTTGGCATGTTCCAGGGCCAGAGGTTCAGATGGCTCCTGGAGAACAGCCTTGGATATGCAGTGTATTTACTGCACAGCATTTCCAAGGAAACCGTGCAGGCAAACCCTCTGTCTGAGAACAAACAGCTGTTCCAGGACTATACCACTAATATCAGAGAGATGACTGGGGAACTGGATAAGTTTAGCCGTAAGCAGGAGATGCAGAGGAAAGCTAAGGACACTGGAGACCAGGGCTGTTTGATGGTGGAGTTTGGAGATTTCAAGGGTCGCTCCATGAAGGAAATTTATGAGGACCAGAGCCAGAAGGCCCAGGCCCTCATCAGTTACCTGAAGACTGCTGATGCCCAGCCCAACACCAACATGGCCATTTTCAAGACATATGTCTTGAAGAGATGCACTGCAGCCTCCACCCTCCCATCTTCAGCCTCCACTCCCTCTGCACCTCCTCCTGCATCCTCCACTTCCTCTGCACCTCCTCCTGCATCCTCCACTTCCTCTGTACCTCCTCCTGCACCCTCCACTTCCTCTGCACCTCCAGCAGGATTCCAAAGTGGCGCATGGAAGCCCGCCACTGTGAAATCTCTGCTGGCACGTGGGAAAAATCTGTCACCTTCACAGCTGGCAAAAAAAATGATGTCACCAGTTAAACTCTGTGAGTAGGAGTGTGAATTTTGAATTTCCCCTACAGCAGTCCTATATGTATAGCTTGTACCATTTTAACAGATTATACAAACTTGTCCACTTTTTTCCAGCTCCAGCACCGCAGCTCACCTCACCCCCACCTTCAAAACCCCGTCAGCTTTTCCTTTCTGGTAAGTATGTACCATCTTACAGACATTTGTCTCTGTGTATTGTTAACAGTAGGCCTAATACTTTCAACATTTCCTCTCCAGACTCTGCTGAGATCGATGATGAGGAAATGGTTTCTGCTGCACCGCAATGTGAGGCACAGCTAAATACAGGTGTGGCATATGACACAAATGCAAATATGACGTGAATGTTTAGTGACAACACTAAGAATATTATTTTGTGGAACATTTCTACGTTTTAAATATATTTTTTTTCCCAATACAGCATAAAACCACATCAACCAGGATGCAAACCTTAAAGATGTACAAAGGTGTCGCTGTTTTTTTTGTGTTTTTTGCTTAACTCCACTCACCCATGTGCTCTAAATCAATCACCTGAATTTTACCGCCTTTTTTTTCACACGCTTTTTCACAATTACACTGCATGCTCTTCTCATTCACACTTTAGCTCCCTCTGAACCGCTGGGATGGTGGACAGTCGTTGTTCTAATCATTACAATAGTAGTTGTTACTGTGTCTGTGTGCATGTTTCATATCTGTGGGCATCATTAATACTTATGAATTCATTTTGCATAATTTTCTATGTGCTTACACTGGGTTCTTTGCTTCTTAATATTACTTAATGTACTACACTATCAACTACTAATCTTAACATTGTAGTATTTTAACACTAGTATTATTAACATTGTACTATTTCAACATTCAAGCTAATTCATTTCTTCTTCATTAGCTCTTGCAGCCACGGTGCCTCGTGAGGCCTGTGCTGATCCTCCACCAGCAGCTCTCCTCCATCAACCGCCAGCTGAGCTTCCCAGTCACTGGAAGGATCAGCTTCCACCTTACCAGCAGGAGTGGATACGGCACACTCTGTTCAAGGCCAACTCTCGTACCGGCAAGCCAGAGCTAGTGTCACAGCTGAAGCTTTGGTGGTATCCTCCTCAGCCCGCCCTCATTCACACCCAGCCTCCCGCCTCGCCTGACCACTTCTTCTGTCGGCCGTTGTTCCTGTGGATGCCCCAGAAGATGTGGCTGTTTCCTCTGGTCTGTGTTCGTCCAGCCTGCGGCAAGCACAGACTAACAGCTGCAGGACTGTACAGAACAGTGCGGAAGGTGCTGGACATCGACGGGTGGTATGACCTTGCCACCGAGTACCTGGAGTGCAAACGCTGCTCCAAAAAGTATCCTGCTTGGTCTGAAGACATCTTAGGCCAGCTGGATATGGGCCACCGCAGCAAGTTTCCAGCTTTGCTCACTTACAGGTAATTCATAATTAATGTCAACCATTATTAGGTGCTTATATTTGTGGGGGTTTTTTTTTTTTACATTACACTCCTTCCTTTCATTAGATACTCGTGCGGCATCCGTGTGCTGAGGATGATGAGGGAGAGGACAATGGGCAACAGTGTGACCCAGCTGTACAAAAAGCTGCAGGAACAACACAGCGAGGCATGGATGGAGCGTGTTCTGCAGTACCTGACAGCTTGCGAACCATTCAAAAGGTCCACTGTTGTCCGCCCCTTCGTCTTTGCTGAGCCTCCCTGCTTACCTGCCCTTCCCAAGCCCAAGTGGCTGTTAGCAGTTTATGCCAGGGATGTTCTGAGCCAGCTGCATGAGGTGAAGGCCAAATTTACCTCCATCTTTGGCTCTGTCCTCAAGATGGACTCCACCAAAAAGGTATCACAGCCCTGTTTATATACAGAATTTTGAGTGCATACATAATAGATTGATAGAGATAGGCTTTAATGTCATTGTACCAGCAGTACAACTACTGTGCAACTACTAAAAGCAATGAAGTACACACACACAATCACTACACAAACACTTCCACATGACAGTAAAATAAAATACATACAGCATACTAAAACAACGCCTCAGATATCATCATCATCATCATCATCATCACCAGGGAGCATAGTAGCAGCATCAGAGAAACAGAGATTTAAATATTGCACTTACATTTCATAATAATGAACAGAGTTTTTAACTCATTATCTTTTCTGAATAGGTCACGAAGAAACTCGCTGGTGCTGCTGCAGGTACAGCTGCCTGGTGCACCAATGTCGGAAATGAGTACGGTCAAGTCCTTGTCTCGGTTCTGACAGCTGGTGAGGGACAAGCACTAAACACCATGGCAGCTGGCCTGGTGAAGCGGTACAGGGAGGCGGGTGAGGCGCCACCCAAGGTGGTGTATGTGGACAGAGACTGCTGCAGTCAGCATGGCCCTTGTCGGGTGAAGGCCATGTTTGCAGGGTGGGATGAGCTTCATGTGCGCCTTGACATCTGGCATTTCATGCGCCGTTTTGCTGCAGGCGTCACCACTGAGGCTCACCCCCTGTATGGCATCTTCATGGCACGCCTGTCCACATACATTTTTGAGTGGGATCCACAAGATGTTGCTGCTCTTCGCTGTGCCAAGGAAGGTGAGCTGGCAGCAAGAAGTGTTGGCCACATCTCGTAGGAGGCGGTGACCACTCACATCAGCCGGAGGGAGTTGGCGCTGCACTGCAGGAGGAGGACCAGAGGGGTGGAGGAGACCAACAGACTGATCGGGTCACTGATCAGTCTGTTTGACAGCGCGAGTGGGAAGGACACTCTGGGCGTTCCTCTGCTGGACCACGAACGGATCCAGCAGATATGGAAGGAGCAGCAGAAACACCTTGGCTGTATCCAAGACCCAGTAGACTTCCAGCTCTACATTAAGACGGGCACCTTGAAGAAAGGCGATGTGGAGCTGTGCTGCTACAGGTGTGCCCGTGGCTCTACCTCCCTGGAGTCCTTTCACCTCCACCTGAACAGATTTATTCCAGGTATTGCATACATATGCGTTACTAGTTGTATACCTCTTTTTTTTTCTCAATATGTCTGGCTTTGTTTTATAGATACTTCATATCATATGTAGTAAATATCTTTTACAAATGTGACATGCCTCTTTGTGTATTTCACCTTCAGGAACCAGTGCCAGTGATGCGCATTTCCAGGCGTATCTTCTGGAAGGGCTGATGCGCTGGAATGATGACCGGATGGAGGACGCCGTAAAGGGAGCACCTTCCATCCGCTCCTACGGCAGTGCACTTAGAGAGGCGGTGGACCAGCTCAGCCAAAAGGTGCTAGGGAGATGCTGGGATGAGCGCTATCGCACCCCTGTGTCATGATCTGTGTTTGTTTTGATCTGTGTTTTCTTGATTTTGATTTCCTGTTTTATTTTGTAATTTTGCCCTTGTGATTCCCTGTCTCGTACTTCCTGGTCCTTGTTGTTTCCGCTGTCTTGACTCCCCCTCCCTCTCGTGTTGATTACCATGCCTGCCCTGGTGTGTTTCACCTGTCCCTCGTCAGCTCCCTGCCTCCCTGTGTGTATATAGTCTGTGTGTTTCCCCTGTCTCATTGTTGGATCATTGTCGATGTCGCTGTCTGTCACTCTGTCTGCTGCCCCACGTCTTGTCCATGGATTTATTCGTTTCTGCCTCCCGTGTCCTTTTGTGTTTTGGTTCCTGTTTCGTAAGTGTTTCTTTGACTGGTGTTTTTGCCCCTGTGGTCTCCTTCGTTTGATAAATTGTTTTTTTGTCTTAGGTTTTGGTTTTGGTTTTAGTTAATGATTTAAATAAAACCTTTTTAACTGCATTTGGGTCCTCACCTCCTGCTTCCTAGCCTGAACCTGACAGAATGATCCAACCAAAAGAGGACCCAGCAGTCAATGGGCTAAGAGTCATGGAATGGTATGTGGACTTCATGACTAATCCTGCTAGCAGGGCTCGCCAAGTTGCTGCCAGCAAACTTTTTTTTGAAGCCGCAGCTAAGCCACCAGCCCATGTCTCAGCTACAACCATGCTAGCAGCCCAGGCAACAGTCACAGCCATGCCACCAGATCATGTCTCAGCCACCGCATCGCTTCCCAGCTCCTGCCCGAACCCGTTTAGGGGTACTCGTCTGGCCCTGGGAGGGCCAAGGAGCATCCAGCTGGCTAACCGGCAGTTGGCTCGTCGGTTGCCGGCCTCAAGGAGGAGGTGCGGCACGAGGAAGCGAGCCTCCCCGATGCTGCTCACATCGGTTCTGACGGGGGGCCGTCCGTCACCAGTTCCAGCGGAGGCCCACCCGTTCAAGCAACCAGCCCACGCCTCGGTCACAGCCAAGCAACCAGCCCACGCCTCGGTCACTGGCCTTCAGTCGGCGGCCCGGTCGACACCTGCCAGTGGTCTTCAGTCGGCGGTCCGGTCGACACCTGCCAGTGGTCTTCAGTCGGCGGTCCGGTCGACACCTGCCATTGGCCTTCAGTCGGCGGCCCGGTCGACACCTGCCATTGGCCTTCAGTCGGCGGCCCGGTCGACACCTGCCATTGGCCTTCAGTCGGCGGCCCGGTCGACACCTGCCATTGGCCTTCAGTCGGCGGCCCGGTCGACACCTGCCATTGGCCTTCAGTCGGCGGCCCGGTCGACACTCTCCAGTGGTCTTCAGTCGGCGGCCCGGTCGACACTCTCCAGTGGTCTTCAGTCGGCGGCCCGGTCGACACTCTCCAGTGGTCTTCAGTCGGCGGCCTGTCCGTCACCAGTCCCGGCGGGGGATCGTCCGGCACCAGCCCAGACAGGGGACCGTCCCACACCTGCTCCTCGCAGCCTATTGGGGGTTCGCCTGTCACCCGTTCTTGTTCCGGGTCCACACGGGTACTGACGACCATCCCTGAAACCCCAGCAAGGGAGCAACGAGAGATCCCGAAAGGTAAACGGGGCGGCCTCTCAAAGAAAGGAGAGAAGAGACCTCCACCCCCGTGCCAGTGCTGTACTCAGACCCACTGGCTAGACCACTGTCCCGTATTCAAAGAGAAGACTACGGAGGAGAAGAAACAGTGGATACTAGACAATAAACAGTGCTGGAGATGCGCCCGTGAGCACCTAGCGAAGGACTGCACACTGAAGGGACCCTGCAGACAGACTGGATGCGGGAAGACCCTGCTCACGGCCCTTCACGACCTCAACACCAGGGAATACAAAGCTAAACCTGATGTTGTGGAAGCCCAAGGTGAGCCACCAGAAGGGATCCGCACCTACTACGTGGGCCCTGTGAGGGGTAGCAATCCCCGCGTGCTGTTGAAAATGGTGCCAGTGGTACTGCGGCACCGCGAAAGGACTCTGGAGACCTACGCGGTTATCGACGATGGCTCAGAGCGCATGCTGCTGATGCGCGAGGCTGCCATAGCGCTAGGACTCAGGGGTCAAGCAGAGAAGATGGATCTCCTCACCATCCAACCAGGGCGCACGACCATCAGTGGAGAGAGTGTGGCCCTTACCATCACACCGGCCGGACGGCCAAAGGAAGCCTACAAAGTGTGCCACGTGTTTACAGCTGCTGAGTTGTGCCTCTCCAGGTACGGCTACCCCATGGAGTTCCTGATGAAGAGGTACCCTCATCTCTGCAACCTGGGGATCGACTCTGCAAAGGAGGTGAAGCCAACCCTCCTGCTCGGCTCTGATAACGTGCATCTTACTCTACCCAAGTGTTATGGTTATAATATCGGGTATAATACTGAACATGATAAAAAGCTGAGTTTAAAAGAAGAGCTTATGGCTAATAATAATAATTCATGGTAAAATGTGGTTAAAAGGACTGTGTCATGATTATAATGTTGAATGTTGTTTAAAACAGGATATAAGCAATGAAAATAATAGTAATTCATGGAAAGACTTGATTAATAAGATAGTTCATGATTTTCATATGTTAATATAGCAATTCATTACAAAGAGTGAGTTAAAGAAGAAGAAGAATTCATTGTTTTCATGTGTCTTGAGTTAAAAAGGTTAAAATGATGATTGATCATCTATTCGGTGTTCAACTGCTTTTGCCTGGCAGGTATGGAAGACGACAACAGAGACAGTAACAGCACTTACAGATAAAAATAGTTTATTTTATATCACATTTTGTTTACAACATTTTATTTACCTTTTATCAAAATTCACTTGCATAAGTTATATTTTTGGAACTTCAATTGTTTTTATTTTCTTTATCAAGTCTGTGGCGAATGTGCTGCACGGTGATCGATTGTTGATGCCTGTTTTCCGTGTTGTCGAAGAAGCAGTATGGCTGACTGATGAGAATACACACTGGCTGCTAACGTGTCGTGCTCGTGTAGTTTTTCCACCTTTTTTACATTATCTTTTCCCCGGCAACGGGGCGTAACACAAGCACATCATTCAGGGTCCACCCGGATGTCCTGTCGCACTGCAGACCCCGTTGGGCTGGACCCTCCAGGGCCCTATCCATCTGAGAAATGGGAACACCCGTCAGACCCACTGCCTCTACATAGGAGCCGGACATGAAGACGGGGCACTGCTGGAGAACGTCCAGAAATTATGGCAGATGGACGTCACTCCATACAAGAACGAGAAGATGCACACTCGCTCCAAGGAAGACAAGAGTGCTATGGATCTTCTCCAAGCGAAGACCAAGCGTGTCTGCGTGCGCGGTGTCCTTAGATACGCCACACCGCTCTTGAGAAGAGAGCCCATGCCGATCTTCAAGGTTCCTCCGGGCGTAGTGATGCCGTGCCTGCTTAGCACAGAAAGAAGACTCAGCAAAGACCCCGAGACAGCTACCGCCTATGCTGAGGAGATGCACAAACTCATTGAGTCGGGACTGGTCAGGAGCCTGCGGAGGCGGAAAGGAGTGCTGAGTCATGGTACCTTCCCCACGACAACGTCAAGCACAATGGAAAGAATAGGGTGGTTTTTAATTGCAGCTTCCAAGTGCGCCAGCAAAACCTGAACCTCCACCTCCTGCCCGGCCCTACTCTGACCCCTCCTCTCCTCGGTGTCATGGTGCGCTTCCGAAGGCAGAAGACCGCGATCAGTGGTGATATAAAGCGCATGTTTCATCAGGTCTGTCTGCTCGACGAAGACAAACCACTCGTGAGGTTCCTGCGGAGAACAAACCCGGACGACTCAGAACTGTCCATCTATCAATGGGAGGTGCTGCCCTTCGGGACGACTTGCAGCCCATGTTGCGCTACCTATGCCCTGCAGCGTCACGTCGACGGCGGCACCGCCCCCCCAGGAGTCTCCGATGTTGTCCACCACAGCTTCTATGTGGACAACTGCCTCCACAGCGTGGAGACTGCAGAAGAGGCACGCAAGCTGGTGCATGATTTGCGCACCTTCCTGGCCACCGCTGGCTTTGATGCCCGCCAGTGGGCCAGTAATGACCCTGAGGTCATCCAGGACCTCCCAGAGGAAGCGAAGTCCGACAGTAGCGAGACCTGGGTCTCCCAGTCCAGTGACAACGCCCAGGAGATGACGCTGGGTCTCCTCTGGTGCTTCAGATCCGACACCCTGTGCTACCGGCACAAGAAGATCGAGCCTCGTCACTACATCACCATGAGATCGATCTACAGTACACTGGCGAGTCAATATGACCCGTTGGGTCACATCAACCCCTACACGACCCGCACCAAGGTTCTGGTCAGAGAGCTTTGGACAGAGAAGAAGGGATGGGATGACCCTCTGCCTGAGTTGCTCGGGGCGAAGTGGAAGGAATGGGAGGAAGAGCTCCCCACCCTCCAACAGATCGAGTTCCCCAGGAGCTACTTTCCCCCGAGTGTGAGTCTGACCAGCAGCAAGATCTCCCTTCACGTGTTCTGTGACGCGTCCGAGATGGCGTATGGTGCAGTGGCGTACCTGCGCGCGGAAGAACCCGATGGTACAGTTCACGTCTCCTTCATCCTCGGGCGCTCAAGAGTCGCGCCCAAAAGGCAGCAATCGATCCCCAGACTGGAGCTCTGTGCTGCTCTAAGTGGAGCCCAAATGGGGAAGATGCTGAAGGAGGAGCTCCACCTGCCACTGTACGAGGTTTGGATGTGGTCTGACTCCACAACCGTCATCCAGTGGATCCAGTCGACCTCGTGTAAATATAAAGTCTTTGTGGGGACTCGGGTGACGGAGATCCAAGAGCTTGTGGGAACCAGCTGCTGGCGATACGTAGCAACCGATGTCAACCCGGCAGACGTGATCACCAGAGGTGCGACCCTCAAGCAATTGGCCCGTCCCAACCTCTACCACCGAGGATCCAATTTCCTCCGTGAGCCAGAAACAGAGTGGCCTCCTCCCCCAAACCTGGATACTGCAGAGGTGGAGGCGGAACTAAAGAAGTCCATCTTCTGCGGACTCACAGGACTCCAAGACCTCCAGACAGACGATCCAAAGGTTGAAGACTGCCAGACCCTAGAGGAGCTCCAAGAACGGACCTTCCGCCATAGGAACCCCGACCTGGGAGACGCGACCCCCCTTAGCGCGGACAACTATGCCGCCGCTGAGATCATGTTGCTGCAGAGGGTGCAGCGGGAGGTTTTCTCAGTCGAGATGGCATGTCTCAAACGGAAGGTAGAGCTACCACGAGACAGCAAGCTGAGGCTACTGGCCCCCGAGCTAGACGATAAGGGCATCCTACGTGTCGGAGGCCGCCTGCGACGGGCTCAGGGCCTCACAGAGGACAGCAAACACCTGGTGATCCGCCACTATGACACCAAGCTATATCACCCTGGAGCGGAGCGGCTCTTTGCTGAGCTTAGGAGGAGGTTTTGGATTCTTCGCGGACGGGAGGCTGTACGATCATACCAACGGTCATGTACAGTCTGCCAGAAGCTAAGAGCTCAGCCCATCATGCCACGAATGGCTGACCTTCCACCCTGCCGCCTCCGCCTCCAAGAAGCGCCCTTCTACAACACGGGCATGGACTGCTTCGGGCCATTCCCCGTCAGGGCAGAAGTTGGGAGAGGAACTGCAAAAAGATGGGGAATTATCTTCAAATGCCTCACCACGAGAGCCGTCCATCTTGAGGTGCTGGCCGAAATGACAGCAGACAGCTTCCTCCAGTCATTTCGTCGATTCACTGGAAGGAGAGGGCGACCCCACACCCTCTGGTCTGATGACGGGACAAATTTCCGTGGAGGAGAAGCTGAGCTCATCAAGAGCTACAACCAAATGAGTGAGGAGTTGAAGAAAGAGCTGGCCAGTCAACAGGTCACTTTCTCCTACAACCCTCCAAACGCACCCCACTTCGGTGGGGCCTGGGAGAGAGAAGTTAGGTCCGTGAAGTCTGCCCTCCGCGCTGCACTCGGAGCTCAGGTCCCTAAAGCAGAGGTCTTCAACACCGTGCTGGTGGAAATTGAGGCGATACTGAACTCCAAGCCACTGGGGTACGTCAGCAGTGACATAGCCGATCTCGACCCTATAACACCAAACAGCCTTCTGATGGGGCGGCGAGACGCGGCCCTCCCCCTTGCGGTCTATGCCTCCGCCTCCACCGAGATCATCGGCAGGAGACAATGGAGGTATAGTCAGGCCTTAGCCGACCAATTTTGGAAGAGGTTCACCACCGAGTACCTCCCATCACTGCAAGGCCGCCGCAAGTGGCTCACAGAAAGAGGCAACCTGGAACCGGGAACCCCAGTCATGATAGTGGATCAGGCACTCCCCCGAGCTCGCTGGCTCATTGGCTCACAGCGGCTGTGCTGAAGGGTCTGCAATTTGGGTGGGATTCCATAAAAGAGGGCATGTTTTTCATATGTGGAAGTTCGTTTATTATAATTTCCCATACTTCATTGTCTGCCTGTAATGTTGTTTGTATAAATAAGTTCTAGTTTGTTTCCCGGAGGGTTTGAGGTTTTTTTTTTTATTGTGTTTACGTACCATGTCATGTGACTGTTAAGTGTATGAATATAAGAACGCGCGCGGTGAGTTAGACAGTTGTTTTTGAGCATGTTCGTGCAGTGGAGGAATTAAGCTGTTACGAAGACAGATCGAGTGTGGCTTAAGTGGTAGAAGTTGTTGTAAGTACCTCTACCTTGGCAAACGACGTGGAAGTGTCGTTACCGAGGAAGAGCGAACACGCGTCGAGAGGCGATCGCGTGTTCTCAGCCCGGCTGCCTGCGGAGGAAGAGCGAACACGCGTCGAGAGGCGATCGTGTGTTCTCAGCCCGGCTGCCTGCGGAGGAAGAGCGAACACGCGTCGAGAGGCGATTGCGTGTTCTCAGCCCGGCTGCCTGCGGAGATACCCCGAGCGAGGTAGCGTTTAAGCTAGCTCACCCACGGAACCAGAGAGGACACCCATCGCCATACGCAGTGTGTCGCAGTCTGCAGGGGCAGACTGTGCATCCGTTGGACTGGGCAGCGTCTTCCCGATTCCACCGGCACCGCAGCAGTCAGCCACTCTCTACAGCCGAGCACCTCACCGTCTGTCAACAACAAGGTGCACTCGCTCTCTCTCCAGGCGGACGAACAGTTTTCTCCGCCTCTCCTCTCCAGTAACCGCGGCAACGTTGGCCAGAACATTTTTGTATTAGAATAATAATTCGGGCGCCCAACTAAATTTAGATTTGATAGGATTTAATTAGGATTTAGGATTAGGATTGAAGAACATTAACCCTTTTTTCTCCCCAAGTGCAATAAATTGTGATTAAGTGTTGATTTGGTTTCCCCTCGCTCTCTTTATACAAACAGTTGAATTAAGTTTATTTGGTTTGAGTAATTTTGGTACATTTATGAAGTAGTAAAAGCATCCGCCAACCCCCCTAAGGTGAAACTCTCATAGAGTCCTTTAAGCTCCAGCACAGCAAGCGTGTATTCTTAGACGCTTGATGAAAATATAGTCTGTTTGTACTTGATATATGTAATTTTGGTAATTTTTGGTCTTTCGCGTGACGAAATCACGAGGGCTAGGCTTGGCGGAACTTTCTGCTGGTACAGTTGTTTCCCAAAGAGACGGACTTCTCTGAAACCCCCGCTAAAGTAAGCCTGATGGTTAGCCTGCCCCTGGGCAGGCTAGTTTGGTCGGATAAATTCCCATGGTTACTTAGCGGAGAGTGCCTCAAGTCACGTTGATGGAACGCAACTCTCGCGAGGCTTATCGAAATTAGCCCGGCTTTGCACTTAGCGAGTTTGATGGAATACCCCTCGTCTCCCTATTCCCGGTATTGTGTTTGTGTATGTGTATGTGTATGTGTATGTGTGTGTGTGTGGGTGTGGGTGTGTGTGTGGAGGGTGGGAGGGGTTTACTTTATTGTTTTTATCTTTATGTAAAGCACTTTGTGTAAAGCACTTTGTGCTGCGCACCAGGTGTATGACAAGTGCTCCATAAATAAAGATTGATTTGATTTGAAACGTGATGCCCAGATCAGTCTCTCTTTCTCACGCAGCTCTTTCCCCGGTAACATGATCAGGTTTGCTGAACCTCCTGTGATTTCTCTTCTCTTCACTCTTTTGCAACCTTTCTATCTTGCGACACACAATTAAGTCAGAAGAAGCCGTTTACAATATCACCCCCTCCCCCTGTAATGCAATGCAAGTACATGTCCACTCCAGCTGGTGCAGAATGTGTGACATGGCGCTCATACGCGGCCATGCGGTTACATGCATTAACCTCCTAATGACCTTGAAATGGCTTTTCTGCTAACTTCCCACCACTGTTCAAAGCTCACCCATATTTAATGTTTGAATGGGACGATCTAAATGTTTACTTATCAATTAATATTTTCACAGAAAAGTTGTCTTTTAAAAGGAACTTCAGCATACATAAGGAACTAGGGTATACACACATTTTTAGCTGATTAATAGTTTTTATACCAATATATACACGTGCTGTCCCACAATATTATATGAACCATCCTTTCCGAAATCCACGCCCTCCCGACGGTGAGTGTCTTGCACCAGCACAACATGGGGCGTTCCCCCCTCCTTTACTCCCATGCACACAAACACAGAGCTGCTTTGCGCGAAGACACGTCTGTTTTGAGTTCTCCTCTATTTAGCAAGTGGATTTCTGTTCCAGGGACACTTTCAACCGTGGCCGCATTCCTTTTTAATACGGTAAAATGGGGAAAGTGAACGTCTGTTTGAAACGGAGTTACATGAGCGTGATAAGCTTGCAGGTGGTAAGTTATTTATTTATTTATTTATTTTGTCTTGGTCGATGGTCAAATACAACTAGAGGCACTAGAAGGCTCTGGAGATGATCCGCGATATGATCCGTGAACTTATCATAAAAACAGCTGTTGTATCGGATGCTTAAAGGTGCAATCGATCATTTCCATTCAATTGTTTTTCTGTGAAATTTATTAAAAAGCTGCAACATTCACTGTAAACGAGAGCAGATGAGAAAGTCAAGCCCAGTGGATGAAAGAAAAAAAAAATGGACGTTGTCAATAACAAAACAATTCTCTCCCGGACATGACCTAACCTATTATTAATGAGTCAGCAGCATAGTAGCTAATACATAGCAAACCCTCTTTTAATGGCATTAAATGATATGGTGTATCAGGAATGTGCCTTATGGGATGGTGTTCTTCCAGTAAACCAATTACACTTTATTGCAATGTTCTAACCATCATTTTTTTCACAACATGCACAACATTATTATCAGCATTATTAGCACAGATTAAGCTGCTGATTGATTGTTTGTTTGGCCTATTTGTTCAAGATAGTCTTGGATTATGTAACACCAAAGGTTAAAAACTCAACTTTAACAGACACACATAGCAAATCTGAAAGTGTACACGGGAATATTAATAACCACGGAAGTTTTGTGAGCTTCCTCATCATTCTATACTGCACAGAAGTTGAAGACTGGATTGCGCAACCTGTGGTTTGGCTGGTTTTTGTACTAGATCTTCTAATTGCCTAACTGTTGCTCTGCCAGGCTGGCGGTTGTCTCCCCGTTGTTTAACAGATTGACAACACAATTTGAATTTTCTTTACATGCTGTCTCAGCAGCAAGTGGTTCGGAGACGTCACTTTGCTTTGGGACTACACAATGAATTTGGAAGTACACTCACCGGCCACTTTATTAGGTACACCTTGCTAGTACCGGGTTGGACCCCCTTTTGCCTTCAGAACTGCCTTAATCCTTCGTGGCATAGATTCAACAAGGTACTGGAAACATTCCTCAGAGAGTTTGGTCCATATTGACATGATAGCATCACACAGTTGCTGCAGATTTGTCGGCTGCACATCCATGAAGACGAATCTCCCGTTCCACCACATCCCAAAGGTGCTCTATTGGATTGAGATCTGGTGACTGTGGAGCAGTGGCGTGTCCAGACATTTTTGATAGGGGTGGCACCAGTGGGGCACTGAGATATGCAGGGGTGGCATGAAGTGTGAGCAGGAGCGCCTGCGCAGACATATACACTCACGTATGCACACCCACACCCAGGTGTCGGCATAGCATTAATTTACCATTTTTGTATCCACAACCCATATCTACTTCACTTACTAACACTGCAAGCAAGAACAGACCTACTAGTCACAACATTCAGGAAAAGGCAACATACAAATGTGATTGAAAACTACCATACTTTATTCTAACTTCAACAGTACATACAAAAAAGACAATGCACTTTCTGAAGACTCTGGGCAAAATATGAACTTAACAAAACTGTGCAAAACTTAACATGTTACACGGGTCTAACATAACAATGTTACGCAGTACAGAATAGCTAAATGTTAGCTTTAGCATCGTTGACAGTCAAAACAGTGTTTGCTAATGAGATGAGATGATGACAGCCTTGTGCCAATTACAATAAAAAGAAATAAAACAAGACAGGATAAACGTTTAGCTTATTACCGTTACAGCTTTTAACTACAGGCACAGTAAGTGTAGTGAAATGTAGGTTTCTCACATCTTTCTCGACGACGCTCCAGAAACGTGTTGCTTCCATAGACAGTTTGTTTCACGTGTAGGTTTGCTCAAACTTCTTCTTCTTCTGGACTTTTTTTTTGCAGGCTACATACTACTTTAGCGCATCTCTGCTGCCTCTCAGGTTTGAGAAGGAACTGCAACTCTAAACAAGCTTCCAGTTTACATTCAGTGCCGTGAATATTTGGGTGGCACTTGGGGTGGCCAATCAGATTTCAGGGGTGGCCCGTGCCACCCTAGGCCACTCCCTGAACACGCCACTGCTGTGGAGGCCATTTGAGTACAGTGAACTCATTGTCACGCTCAAGAAATCAGTCTGAGATGATTCGCGCTTTATGACATGGCGCGTTATCCTGCTGGAAGTAGCCATCAGAAGATGGGTACACTGTGGTCATAAAGGGATGGACATGGTCAGCAACAATACTCAGGTAGGCTGTGGCGTTGACACAATGCTCAATTGGTGCTAATGGGCCCAAAGTGTGCCAAGAAAATATCCCCCACATCATTACACCACCACCACCAGCCTGAACCGTTGATACAAGGCAGGATGGATCCATGCTTTCATGTTGTTGACGCCAAATTCTGACCCTACCATCCGAATGTCGCAGCAGAAATCAAGACTCATCAGACCAGGCAACGTTTTTCCAATCTTCTATTGTCCAATTTTGGTGAGCCTGTGCGAATTGTAGCCTCAGTTTCCTGTTCTTAGCTGACAGGAGTGGCACCCGGTGTGGTCTTCTGCTGCTGTAGCCCATCCGCCTCAAGGTTCGACGTGTTGTGCGTTCAGAGATGCTCTTCTGCATACCTCGGTTGTAACGCGTGGTTATTTGAGTTACTGTTGCCTTTCTATCAGCTCGAACCAGTCTGGCCATTCTCCTCTGACCTCTGGCATCAACAAGGCATTTGCGCCCACAGAACTGCCGCTCACTGGATATTTTCTCTTTTTCGGACCATTCTCTGTAAACCCTAGAGATGGTTGTGCGTGAAAATCCCAGTAGATCAGCAGTTTCTGCAATACTCAGACCAGCCCGTCTGGCACAACCGTGCCACATTCAAAGTCACTTAAATCACATTTCTTCCCCATTCTGATGCTCGGTTTGAACTTCAGCAGATCGTCTTGACCATGTCTACATGCCTAAATGCATTGAGTTGCTGCCATGTGATTGGCTGATTAGAAATTTGCGTTAACAAGCCGTTAAGTGGCCGGTGAGTGTATGGCTACGCCTATCCGCTCCAGCTAATGCCGAGTTGTGTGACATAACCGCAGTGATTGTAGTTTCATGCATGACAACCACTAGTCTAATTTATCTTGAACTAAACACCTCTATTTCTGGCCCTGTTGCTGCCCTTGCAGATCGCCAGTGCCCTGCTGTTGGCACTCACTCTGTTTAGCCATGGGTACATCCACGAAGATGAAGAGGTAACATATGCATGTGTTTATATACATATATATATATTTTCTCCTGTTCCAAGCACCCCTTAGCATACACACATAGTTCCATGTGTCTGCTGTACATATATCCACATATAAAATAAAAAAAATAGTAAATTATACATAATAAACCATGTAAAAACACTGCTATGGTCCTTTTACATGCACACATGTAATAGCAGACAGTGATTTAGTGGTGACTTGTCATTCTTCACTGACAAAGATTTAGTTTTTATTGCAACATTAGATAAAAAGGGTTAATGTCCAACTTTGACTCCACGTTGACATGTGGGTTTGTATACTATTCCAGTTCATGAGATTAACACAGTCAACAAGTTTCTTCTAAAGCCAAAATGCCTCATTACATCCAGACTATTAGACACATAGTTGCAGTCGGTGTAGAAACGCCCTGTTTGACCTCAGGAGCTTCCGGCACATCATGCATGCTGCCACAGGTCAACCGCAGTCTGCTTTTTCAGCTGGTGTCTGCTGTTTTCTCTCCACAGATAGAGGAGTGGCTCGTAGGCGTTTGTGCCATGTATATTATTTCCATCATATCGCTGGTCTTGGCCAGCATTGGTCTGTATGGTGCCTGCAAGGAGAAGCAGTGGGCACTTATCGTGGTGGGTAAAGAAAGAAAACACAATTCTAGTTGTAATTCAGTCTTTTCCCAGAATCTGATTACTCACTTCTGTGTGTTTGTGCGTGTCTCAGTTTGCAGTTGGAATGATACTGGACATTCTGTTCATGGTTGTAATTCAGGCACTGGCCGCTGGACCAGAGGTATTGTAAAGTTGACTCTGAAATGTGTTGTCCTTTCTTTGGATTTCTTTTAGATCCAGCACAAAATGGACTATATGACGTTAGATTTGAAAAACGATTCAGTAGAACTGAATGAATTACTTGGTCTCTTTGTGCAGGACATGGAAGAGCTGAAGAAGGAATACCTGCACATGCTGCCACTGACTAAATCTAGTGAGATTACTATGGAAGGCTTCAAGGATGTACAGATGGAAGTAGGTAACCTAGTGTGGGTGTGTGAGTTTGTGTATGATTTCAAATTGAAGAAGAGAAGCAGTTCTTTGGAAAGTGATAACTTAAAACAAAACAGCGAAAGGCTTTAACCCTTCCCTCTTCCTTCCCAGTTGCAGTGTTGTGGACTGGATCAGGGCTACAAGGATTGGGGCTACGACATCCCAAAATCCTGCCTGTGCATCGAAAAGGCCATCAAGTGTGTGAGTGTGAAACGTAAAAGAACAGTAAATACACTCGCCCTTTGCATCAGGATGATAATTTAGTCCGTGTCTTCTAGGTTCCAGCTCCTAGAGACAGCAGTCTGTTTGCGCATGCGCTCGATGACCAGCCCGTCATGATTTATAACCAGGTAATGACACCATTCCACCATTCAAAATGTTTGAATTCTATACAGGTTGATATGCAGTCTGTTGCTGTGTCAAATGATGCCACTGTGAAATCTGCATTACAACAACAATGCAAGAAAAAACACAAAATTAATGACTTCCTCATTGGAATTTCCTATTGACCGCTGCTCCTAACATTGAATGCAGCCTCTAAAATAAAGCAAAGCAGAGCAATTTGATGCCCTATAGGCAAGATTTTAAATGAGATTAACACCACGACCAATCATAGTGTCCATGCACTCACACAGAAACTGCATAGCTGTATGTCTTTGGGATTGAATTTATTGTAGAAGCGGAAAAAAAACAGATACACTTTAGCTATTCAATGAGGAAACGTTAATCTTCTAAAGCATGCTGTTGGTCTGCAGTAGATAATCATTTTCTTCCCGGGGCTCGGAGGGAGGTTTTTTTTTTAAATTGTACATCTTGTACTGCTGTTAATCGTATCTTATTGCACTCTCTCATTCGTTCAGCATGAACTATCTGTAACCTTTCAGAATACTTGTATTATATAAAAAAATTAAAAAAATCCCGTCCCTGAGGTATGGATGGCGCCCCTCCTGTCTTTGCCACAGGCCGGTTCTGCATCAAAAGGAACAGACTGTACATTCATCGCCAAAAAAAAAAAAAAAAATCCATAATATAGCATTTACAATTTCCCCTGTGACATCCACCAGAAACTGAAACAGATAATGTCACGAATTGCATCACATTAGAAAGCATGCAATTTGACAGCCAAGTCCTGCACTGCTGCAGTGTGTTGCATTTAGAAAACACATGATACGAAGGCAGGGTAAGACTTACAATCCTTCTACAAAAATGTTCCGTTTCAAACTGTGGTTGTCGGGACCTTAATGCACTCTTGATAACTGGTGACTTTAATTTTCATATTGATGATTTGAATGACAAGGGTGCAAAAGAACTTTTTAATATTCTAGACACATTTGACCTTTCTCAACATGTGAAAGAGGCTACTCATTGTAAGGGACACACCCTGGACCTGATTATCACAAAAGGTCTCCATGTTTCTGATGTTTTTGTGACTGATCCTTCATTGTCTGATCACTTCTGTGTTTTCTTTAATATTTCTTTCATTCCTGACACACAAACAGAATCAAATAAGGTCAAAAAGCGGTACATCAATGAACATGCCAATGTACTCTTTAAAAATGCCATTTCCTCGTTACCACCTCTAAACCCATGTCATGCTGATGATCTTGTAAACATCTTTAATTCCAAAATTCTGAATGTCATAGATGTCATTGCACCTGCTACGGTTAAAACACTTTCTGGTAAGCAAAAGGCACCCTGGAGAAAAGCTGCTGTTGTGACAGCCCAGAGAAGAGAGTGCAGGAAGGCTGAACGAATCTGGCGGAGTACTAAACTTCATATTCACCATGACATCTATAAGGAGAGCCTCTGGGCCTACAATTTAGTCTTAAAAAGTGCGAGAGAAACATACTTCTCCAATATCATAAACAACAACACTAATAAGGCGAAAACCCTATTTGCAACTGTTGACAGACTAACCAACCCCCCAACACAAATACCAGCTAAACTCCACTCCACGCAGAAATGCAATGAGTTTGCATTCTTTTATACTAATAAAATTGAAGGCATCAGATGCGCTATCAATATCTCAAACAAAAAAGTTGGATCACCACCCTGTTCAGGCAAAAGTAACACAGCAATGATGGCAAGCTTTAATGCCATAGACTCTAAAACTCTAGTGGAAACGATGACAAATCTAAAATCATCCACCTGCTGCCTTGATGCTTTACCTACCAACTTTTTTAAGAATGTTTTTGACTGCCTATCAATAGACGTATTGCAAATAGTTAATAACTCCATTCAATCAGGCAATTTCCCAAAGGCCTTCAAAACTGCAGTCATTAAACCTCTTCTAAAAAAGCGGAGCCTAGATGCCTCTATTATCAACAACTACAGACCAATTTCAAATCTACCCTTCATAAGTAAAATAATTGAGAAAGTTGTCCTCCAACAACTAAATCACTTCCTGGCTTCAACTGGCTGCCACAACAACTTCCAGTCAGGATTTCGACCTTTTCATAGCACCGAGACGGCCCTTATTAAAGTTGTAAATTACATCCGTCTTAACACAGACTCTGGCAAAACTTCAATATTAATGCTATTAGACCTCAGTGCTGCATTTGACACTGTCGACCACTCAATACTCTTGGACAGGTTGGAAAACTGGGTGGGGCTCTCAGGCACAGTCTTAAACTGGTTCAAGTCATATCTACAAGATAGGAACTATTTTGTTTCCATTGGCGACTTTGTATCAGAACCTACCAATGTAACGTGTGGAGTCCCCCAAGGTTCAATCTTGGGGCCAACTTTATTCAACATCTACATGCTCCCACTAGGACAAATCATGCAAAATAATAACATTGACCACCATTGCTATGCCGATGACACCCAAATCTATGTAGCACTATCACCAAACGACTATCGCCCCATAGATCTTCTGTGCCAGTGCATTGAGCAAGTCAAAGACTGGATGTGCCAAAACTTTCTACAACTAAATGAGGACAAAACTGAGATAATTGTTTTTGGTGCTAAAAAAGAAAGGTTTAAAGTAATTCAACACCTTCACTCTCTGTTCCTGAAAACCTCAAACAAAGCCAGAAATCTTGGGGTTATTATGGATTCTGATTTACATTTCGACAGTCACGTTAAATCAGTAACAAAATCAGCCTACTATCACCTAAAAAATGTAGCAAGACTTAGAGGGCTCATGTCAGCTCAAGACTTAGAAAAACTTGTACATGCCTTTATTACTAGTAGGCTAGACTACTGTAATGGTCTCCTTGCAGGTCTTCCGAAAAAAACTGTCAGGCAGCTACAGCTTGTTCAGAACGCTGCTGCTAGAGTTCTTACAAAGACCAAAAAATGTGAGCACATTACACCAATTCTTAAATCCTTACATTGGCTCCCTGTATGTCAGAGGATTGATTTCAAAATCCTCCTGCTCACATATAAATCACTACATGGTCTAGGACCGAAGTATATCACTGATATGCTCCCACTACATAAGACTTCTAGACCACTAAGATCTTCTGAGACCAATCTGTTAGTGATTCCCAGAGTAAACAACAATCACGGGAGAGCATCATTTAGTCACTATGCAACAAATGGCTGGAATAAACTTCCTGAAGATGTAAGACTTGCCCCAACTCTGACCACTTTTAAAACTAGACTGAAAACTTTTCTGTTCACCATAGCTTTCTGCTAAATCTTTTAATGTCTGCACTGTTTTTAATTATTGCAAATATGTTTTTATTCTCTTTTCTTTCTGTAATGCATTTTTAAATTTTTTATTATTTTCTTTTAATTCTTCTATTTTTTTTCTTCTCACTTTGTTTTATGATGTGAAGCACTTTCAGTCTGCCTTGTGTATGAAATGTGCTATACAAATAAAGTTGCCTTGCCTTGCCTTGCCTTGAAAACTACTGATTGATCTGCTCTCCTCTTTCAGCCGTGCCTCCCATACATGATTGACATAATTGAGTACGAGAAGATGGCATTTAATGTAATCGGGGGCATAATGCTAGGAATCACTTTATTCTGGGTATGTACTGTCTGTCTCTATGTGTCTACCATGATTGTACCCGTCTACCTGCCTCCGGATTTCTCTTCTCTAACTGTTCGTCGGATACAAAGCCTCCATTCTTCCCCTCTCGCCCTCGGCTTTAAAGCCCCGTTATTCACCATAATTCACGGCTGTTGACAAAACCTCAGCTTTTCTGGAGTCACCGATTATATTAAGTTTGCCTGCATGGTTGTCATGACAATGTAGATGTTCAAATGTCCCATTTATTAAAGAACTTGTCTTCCAGAAGGCAAAGTCGAGGTTCAGAGTTCATTCTTGATCTCAAGTAGCTTTTCTGGAGCTTTTGAATATTTGAATTCACAGATTCTCTGAATAATGTATGTCAAAATAATATAAGTGTCAGTATGAATTATTCAATGATATATCGGTGGTCATCTTATTGATGTTTTTTTTTTTACATGAAACCTGAGAGGAATGAATATATAAATCTCTCAGGGAAAGCACAGATGTTACCAATAGCATTAATGACAACACCACGATGACTAAGCTACATAGAATCCAGCCATTGTTAATTTGATTATTTACACCTGTGCTGTTCCTACTGTGTCCTCCCTTTGCATGGACTTTTCTGCCCCCTTCAGTCTCGTTGTGAAGCTGCAGCTCCGATCAAAACAACGTATAGAACGTCGGCTGAAACAACAGGAAGGAACTAATGTCTGTTTCTCTGTTTTTAGGTATTATCGGTGGTGTTTTGTATTTCCATCTTGTGTCAGCTGAATAAGAAGGAAGATACCCCCGTGGTTGTCTACAGTCGAGAGGCAAAAGCAGGCAACTACACAGCCCTCTCAGAACCCGAGTACACCTGATTGGGATTCAGTGCCTTTTACCTTTATTTTTTTGGGTTGGTATATATTTTTTGTGTTTGTTTTTTACATGTAAACATGTATTTTTTACCCCCAAAGATAGAGTAGACATTTTTTACAACGGGGGAAACTGTGGGCTGATGTTTACACACAGACCCTCATGTCGAGAGACCAACACCCTTCTGAGAGCTGGGATAGCGCTGTATATCTGCTTCCACTGTCATCAGAGCATTAAATGTCATCAGATTGGAATGTAGCACATTTGATCAACGCTGAAAGCCCTTCCAGGCAGTGAAGTGAGGCGTATTGTAAGATATGGAAACACAATCACGAATTCAACTGAGGTGGTTAAAGAAAATTTGTTTTTTTAAAGCACTGATGAAGACATGACTGCAGAACTATTTACATTATGGATGTACTAGAGCTTTAATAAGTGACTGTTCTATGGGGGTTTTTCAATTACATTTTGATTAAAGAAGCTGCCGAAGCACTTCCAAAGTTCTATCATATAGTTTCATGTAATAGGATGTCATTGGTACATATTGGTAGAGAGGAAACAAAGCACCGGCGCTCACAGACGGCCCTGATTGCTTCTAGCTTTTTTCCTCCCCACAATGAACAAGAAGACTCTTGATGTGTGGGTGCCAGTGCTTTGTTCCTTTGGTCCCTGCCACTACAGTGCCCCCGATTATACTGCTATACAGTCGATTTGGAGCAGTGCGCACTGCCACTTTCCATTCTGTCTACATGTCCGCGTTGCACAACAGGAGTATTGAAAGGATCAGCTGTTTCGGTGCTTGACCGAAGAGGGAGGAAGGAAAACGGAACAGGGAGGATGTAAATAATGAACTGCGTTTGATTACCAAAGAAGCAAATCCAAAGTCCTATAAGTCTTGATTTTAGCCATGCTGCCTCTCCCCTGCATTAAAAAGGGGAAAGATCCAGCCCTTATCCGTGTCCCTCTGCCTCCCAATCAGGTGTTAACCTCATGACTAAAAATGTAACCACTGCAGTGCCTTGTTTGCTTCCTGGTTTGCATTCAACAAGATTTTTCGCAAATAAAAACATCAAAGGAACAAGAATCACATTTTATTCCTGCTATTTACAAAATATTACATACGTTCATTCCATAAATAAGAAAACAGTGTATGACAAAAATAAAAATACCATCCTTTGCAAGAACCTACTGTATATTAGGCGTTAATGGTTAAAGTGCACAGGTAGACATTGGATCAGCTGTGTCAGATGACCTTCATTTGACAGCATACTCGTCAGGGAGACATTCCAGGCAGCTCATGCAGCAAGTCATGTTAGGAGTGATGTGGCTTAAAGGCTTCTTCGGTGAGAGTGGCATCGGTTGGGACATTACAGTCTCAGCGAGGACATTGGTGACGTCGTTCTTTCCTACGAGAGCCTCTCACAGCCCGTCTGCAGCGGCTTTGCCCGGATTTTATCTCCAAACCGTGAGATCACATTTTGGAGGCTTAATATTTTTTTTCTGCATGTCTACTTAATGTGCAACCAAACAGAATCTCTTCTGCAGCGGACGTCGTTTGCCCACTAAAATGTGCTTTGAGAACAACTGAATGGAGTGATGATGTTTTCTTAAATATACATTGTGCATAACAAGGTATCCATACATTCTGTTGTCCCAACGGGAACTGGCCTCATTCCGTTGTCCAACCTGATTATTTAGCCAAGAAAAATACATAGCTCGATAATAAATAAATGATTATATTTCAATCAAAGCACTTTTGTAAAACACTCTTGAAGAAAGGTGCTACATAAGTGTTATTAATAGTATTATTTTTCAAAGATTACTGGTTGCCCTAATGCTGAAAATTCAATAAGTGAGCCTAAGACGAGTACGAATATTAAATGTATGTGTGCTTAAAAGATGTTGGTCCAGTCGAGACGTGTTGAATAAAAACCCAATCGTTGAATTGAGGTATAGTAGATATCTATTAGATTAATATCTGTAATATCTTTCCAAAGACTCAGCGATGGATCCAGGTATGTAGGAAATGGAGATAAATAATATCTGAATATTATCCAGATATGACAACACTTACTAAATAACAAAATGCTGGGATCTGCCCTAGCTACATAAAAAATAAAAATAAAAAAGAACAGATGGCTGCTTAATGCTTGGTAATATATTCATTTTTAACATAATATCAGAAACACAAGCATTTGAAAATGTGCTGATTATTGAAGACAAGCAGCACATTTTACAAGTGTTCAATAAATTGCAATGTTTTTACAGCAGTAAGGCAAAAACAGTCATTTGAAATTGATTCAATGCATGTAGATTACTTTTCAATATCAGTTACATGCATTAACAGAAGAAAAAAATAAAATAAAACATATGTTGCTATAGCACAAAAAAGCCAGATTATTGTATACAGCAAAATGTGTTTACATGTGCAAATGCAAATAAGGTGTGCTTGATAATAATTTTTATGTGTGTATCAAAACATACAAGGTGATTAAAAGGCTCCGGGAACATATCTGTTTGATTGGAGAAGAGCCATGAACTCCTGCTTCCTTCTGATCTGGCCCATCAGCTTGATGCTCATAACGAGTAAAATCACCTGGGAAGGGAGGCCCAGCAGTTACAAGGATGCTGGCAATTAGGCGATCATTAAGATAAATAAGCTGTGTGAAGTCCTACATAACATAAATGTGTATAAATAAAAAAAACATACCCAGAATACTCCACTTCCAAACTGTACAGCCATAGCCAGTGAGAATGCAAGCTTCAGTTCAGAAACGTAAATTGGTAGGCAAGGCTGTAGGGAGGGAAAAAAGGTGCAGGTTTATTGTTAAGGTAGTAGTTTTTCTGTATGAAGAAATAACTGATCTTGGTGTACTGTGGCTACAATTACACACTTCTGTGCGACGGGGTCACCGGCCAAAGAAATGTTGGGATCCACTGCTTTATTTCCAAATGAATTTGAGAGAGAAAATAAGAGCAAAGATCTTTTACCTCTTGATAAACATATTGGTTCTTTGGAGCCCCGAGAGTGGCACTGCCCCGTAGTCGAATCTGGGGAGGAGGAGTACAAAATCCCATTAGACAACATTACAAAAACGGGCTTCACTAAATATTGATGAAAGGTGGATGTTTCCCGTTGCTACACTTTTTGCTTTGCATACAGTACCGGAATTATTGATATGTGCATAACAGATCAGATGAAGCCAGTTTATTTTCATAAGGAAACCTAGATATTTCTTTCGTTTTCAGCTCTAATGCAGTACAAACACATACACAAGACCCAAGATAAGGTACCTCAAAACTCTGTTTGTCTTGCATCTTGGTAAGATGCATCTGTGGCCTGATGGAAGAAATGTGAACTGGTATTGGCCAGAATTGACTGGGGCCTTTTTCAAGGGCCTGACCTCGTGCAGGTTGGCAAGGTCATTTAAGGCTGTTCCTGCTATTTTGCTGCACACTCTCACAATACTCTTTTTTTTTTGCTTTTAAGTGTCAGTAGCAACAAATAAAATACTTTTCAGAAAAGTGCTGTCAGCGAGCTTTCGATAAAAATAGACGCACAGAGTCCCGTGTGATGCTCAAGGGTCAGTTTTTCGTCAATGGCTGTGCCCCGACCAGTCAAGTGAAACCATGTGTGCCTGCAGGGCCAGACATCCTAATGAGTCGTCGTATATATTCTGCTTCTATAATAGGAGGTACTCACGCATTTTCCTGGATAGTGACAGTTACAGGAGGCAGGAATGGAAGAGCCCCAGTCTTTATAGCCTTCAATGAGACCGCAGCACTCAAACTGGAGGTGATAAACACACACATGCACAGGCCAAGTAGGAAGTTAATCAAAACAAATACACCAGAACAAGATGTGTTGCCCATTAAAACAGTCTGTAAATCAAGTGCATACCTCTTTAAGAGAAAACTGCTTGTCTGGCCACGCCCCCTAAAGGCTAGCTTATATAAAGTTAGTGTGGCTACGTACACGGTTTGATCGCCACTTGTGTGATGCGTGTGTGTGATTTGGATGTCTGTGCCCTTCTTCTTCGATTCATTTTAGCATTTGATCCTCCTATTGGTTCGGTATTCCGACAGCTTTCCGTCCAACAGTGACGCAGGAGTTAGTTTATCTTCCTGGCTCAGATGGCTAACAAAATGCCTCAAAGTTATCCCTAAGCTAGCTAGCGCTAGTCCGCGGTTAGCACACAACAAGTCGGGTTTCCAGGAGTCATAAGCACTCAGAAATGATGCGCATATTTGTTTTTGATTCACTAAGACTGAACACAGCATGAGTATATCATTATATCCGTTGACCCTCACGGCTACACGGCCCATAAATCAGCTTAAAACTCTGGAGAAAGACGCTCCAGAACTTGCCTGAGACATATCACGTTTTCAAGTTTTCTCCAGTATCAAAGGAATCCAGTGACTGTTTTTCTGTAAATTCATGGGTTCACTACACACGGGGACTACTCATGGCTAATTCGGCGTACTTTTTAAAGGTGCCAATTTAATGAAATGTGGATAAATTGGCTGGTAATAATCGGGACTACAGTTGTAGCCCACAGCTAGTTAGCTAACTGACTCCATGGCAACATTATACTTCCTGTTTACATGCTCCAATGCAATATGGGAACTCTTATTCCAAAACTTGGAGCCCACAAATAGAAGAAAGAAAACAATCATATTGTCAGAAATAAGACTTATATTAGTGTGGATTCATTATTTTTAAATATACTACAAGCTAGATGGTTGTGCAGTGGACAAAAATCTTCTTTAGAAGTAGCTTTATTTTTATTTTTATTATTTTTATAAACCTCAGACCAATGAAAATCAAGTAAAAAAAGAAGAAGAAAAAAGCTCCTTACTTCTTTTTGAATACTGTACAGCAGGGTCCTGTTGGCTTTGTTGCTTCCACTTAGTGGCATCATGGAAAGCAACTTTGACTCCTCGCGGGCCACGCGTTTCTGAGGGGGGGAGAGATCAAAGCATACTGTAGCCTGGTTTAAGTTGCTTTTTAATGCCACAGGATTACAGTCAATGTACAAAGGAGAATTTGCTCGTAAAAGCCGGACAGTGAACTACTATACCTCATAAACGTCTTGGTAACTTAGTGCTGTTCTAATAATTATGGTTTGACTGGCGGCTGCCATCCCAGTTGCGTACTGTAAGAGTAAGCAAAAACTACCTTTAAACACATGTATACACACATGTATTCTTACAATAACGCATGCACACAGTGTTAGTACGAACACATAAAGCAAGGCTTTACCAGAATCAAACACCATCGCTTTCCTTTACAGGCTCCAACTACACCAAGCACTGAGAGCAGCAGGCAGCCGATCTCTACCACGTACATTATCGCTACAGAAACACTGGACACCAGCTGAGGAGAAAAATAACATTGGCGTCAAAGGCATGCATTGACTGGCAAACGTTCTGACCAACAATTAATATCGCGTGCATGTTAATATTATTTGTGTTGTCACAGATGTGTTTCCAAGAAAGCATGACTATTCAAAATAACAGGTCAAAGGTCAGTGTCATCGACAGCACCTGATGATAATTCACTGTCTTGCTCAAGGACACTTGGGACTGGAACTGGCAGATGCTCACCAACATTAATGATTGAACTCAAGTCTTCCAGATATAACAAGAAAAAAACCCATGCATAAATAATAACAACAATCCCTCAATCGTCTTTTGCCATCCCAGCAACTCCTTTGCTCATGAAAAAAACCTGACAAGATGGGAATTATATCTTATATCTGCTCAGAAGAACATCTGAAGTCTTACTTTGCCCGTTAGTATGAGGTCTCTATGCCATGCTACTGTCATCGTCAACATGAAGAAGCACAGTGCCTTTGGAGAAAGAAGCATAAACAGTTATTAAGTTTGCAAGCGAAGAAGACATGAAACATGTAAAAGTATTTCACTTGTCAAATGTTGTTTTGTGGGCCATTGAAGGCATCATCGAACCGTTTTAATGTTTTCCCATGTTTTTATAGTTCATGTCAGTGTTAATGGTAGGCAGTAGCACAGCTATCCAGGATTAGTCTAAGATAATACCTTTACATAACAGTAATGTCACAGCAAAATACAGATGGATCTGCACATGATTCTAGACTCACAGCTGAGAAACATGAATGAATTGTACGCAATATCATTATTAGGAAATTACAGATATGATTTGGGGGAAAGGGGGTGATGAGATGATTATAATAATTTGCACTAATTTAATAAATGCAAATAACCACCACTATGGCGTGTTTTTTATTTTATTTTATTTTTGTATAGGCTACCAGTGATTTTTTTCTCTCGTTTTATTTTCTTTGCTATAACATGACATTTTGAAATATTTTTTTCTTCAAATGCATCACAGGAGTATTTCCACATTTCATGCTGCATGCTGATTCTGATGGAGGCGATTCCCTGCAGCATGTTTTGTATACCGACCGACACATATAGCACTTAGCATAGTCTTAATTATAGGCTGGCTGATAATCAAAGTAACAGCGAGCGCATCACACATTTAATCAGAGACACACCTGTAAAAAAAAAAGGTAATCAATAGGCCTCTTGGCTTGTATTACATTCAAAAGCGGTGGATTGCAGGCTACCTACCATATGCACAGCGTTGGCAAAAATAAACGGCCTTTTCAGGCTCGTTTTGTCCGCCACCACGACCACTGCGCTCCGCTGCATGCTGCTGCGTCTCTGCCAGGCGTTAAAGCGCCCTTTCACATAAAGAAAATATTAAGGGTGCGGGACCTATGATTAGAATTGTAACGGCATCTATCTATTCCGCACAGGACGTCACTGTGATGTCCTGGGCGAGGGGGGTCTGTGCCGCGTTCACGTGCAGTCGGAAATATCGGAGTCGAGCTGGATATGCGCGCAGGTTCAGCGACGATTAAAGGGACTCGTTCGGGAATGATAAGTGCAGTGGGTGTGTCCTTTATAACATTATAACGAGCTACTGACATACAGCCCTCTTTATCTACCAGAATAGACCAAGTTTATTTGGATGTTTATCATGTTATGTATTTGGGTCACTGGTGGAATATAGTTTCAAATGCTGTTCCACAGTTTTACTAGTTAGGGAAATGTTAACAAGTCAAATACTTGACTAAATAAATTGCTTAGTGACCACTTACAGCCCTTAATATGAATGACATTGTTTATACAGTCTCCTACTTCATTTTTCATAATTCAAACTTACTATTTTAATCATATTGTACGACTCAAGCCATGATTCATCTGGTATTTTTAGAGAGACAGTGAAAGTGTTCAACTCTTATTGATATCTCAAAGTGTTATAAAACTCCACCGCTTGAGTGTGACTGATGCCCTTTTGCAAAATGACTGCATTTCCCAGGATCCCACAGCCATAATAGGGGCTGGTCTACTTCCCTGGAACAGGTAGGACGGGTTTCTATTGTTTCCAGGTGCTATGAAGAGAAAGGGGAAGAGAGAGAGAGCCACACACACACAGGAGGCTATAAGTCAGTAGGAACAGGAAAAACTGATGACAGAAGGAGACAGAGAGGCAGAGAAGCAGGTGAAAGAAAATAAAAAGCCTGACACGTGTGTGAAAGAACAGCAGGTGGATTGGAAAGGAACCCGGATTACAGACGAGGATCTTTTTTAAATTATATTTTTACTTGAAGGTGGTTCCTTTTTTTCCCCTTTTGGTGGATGGCTACCCAGAACCTGCGGAGGACAAATAGTTTGGGATGTGCACCTGTGCTTTCTTTTGCTGTGGGCCAAAAAAGTGGGTCAACATCCGAGAAGGAGCTGAACGTAGCGGCAGCGACGGAGGCAGTTTTGTTCTAGTGAAAGAGCACACGAGGGGAGAGAGAAACTGAAGTGGCTGGAGACACGAGCCAGAGAGAATGCACAATTACAAAGGAAGCACCTTTTTTAGTTTTTGTCTCTGAAAACAGGTGCAGTCGGTTCTTCCAGATTGTGTGCCTGGTGCTTCACAATCTAGATCTGCACTCTAAACTGACCAACCTTTTATTTTGGCGAGGTAAATGGACTGCAGGCTCTTTCTAACAGTTGAACAGCACCATTTTACATCTTGACAAACACAACTTTGTCAACCATAAACTGGTTTTACAGGCTACATATGGACCAATGTAACTACATTCACCCTGCTGCTGGAAATCTTGCCTGGTGGCCAACTGTGTCAAGTGTAAAGATAACACAACATCTCCTGGTCTCAAAGTCCAAACCTCTCAAGTGATCTTTGGTATAGAAGGGGAGCACTTCCTCCTCTTGTGACACACCCCCATCCACAGAAGACTCTACTGTACCTCCAGCATGCTGAGCCAAGGATCTGAACTCGATGACTCTTTTGATTTCCTGTTTAAGATCATCCTGATCGGAGACTCTAACGTAGGGAAGACCTGCGTGGTCCAGAATTTCAAGTCAGGGACTTTCACAGAGAGGCAGCAGAACACCATTGGAGTGGATTTCACGGTACGGACCGTGGATATCGACGGGAGGAAAGTGAAGGTTAGCACTCTAATGTTTATTGAGGTACATGTATGCATGTGGAGTCTTTGAAGGCATGTGTCTGTCAGTGAGATGGAAAGTCAAATCACCCATATAGACCTTTTCTTACAACCAGCCATAGATTCTTCTGTCAAAATGGGGCCTTCCAGCAAGTGACTGTAGATTAATGTCAAGGTTTGGCATTATAGACTGTAAGATCTTAAGACGTGCAAATGATCAGCCCATCTTCATGTCTTGGAAAAACCTTGAAATGCAAGTTTCCTAAAAGGCCTTAAAAACCCTTAAATGTGTTATAGAGTAATAAATAATTGGAGGCCATATCCTACCAACTTCAATCATATGTTCATAGTTAAAGGCCCTGTATGCCTCTGAAATAGGTATTAAATTGGATTCTATGTGGTATTAAAAAGTCTTAAATTTAACAAGGTCAACCCTGCAGAAACCCTGATTACGCCCCAGTAATGCCTGCTAAAAGCCTTGATCCTTATCATGGGGGTTTCAGTCTGGTGGTTCTGACGACGACAGGCTGTATGACAGTAGCGTCGGCCCTTTTTTAGTAAAATATTCCATTAAAGGTTTGGTATGAATTGGAAACTGCAACCCCAGTCCAATGTGATGAACTTTAGGGTTTTAGGATAAATGACACCACACAGGTGTGCAAGGTGTCCTATGGTTACAGGTCCAAAACCAGTCAGACCACCTGCTCACATGAAGGACCTGTTGTTCAGGTTGCTCTGCTTGGCAATGTTGCGTGAACATAAATACACCTGGAATGACTTCTTTGTGTCACCATTAAGTCAGAGGAGGAACCAAATGGTTGAGGTGATTGTTTCCGCATGCATCTGAGGTCGGTTTGGTACATTCTGGTCTGAAAACTGAACTGAAATCAGTTCAAGAACGGCGAACAGAATGATCAAATAAAGGCATTGATATATCCAAAAAGTTGTAATGTTCCTGTTTATGTCACTAGGTGTATCTGTAGTGCGTCCTAGCCAGAGGGAAGGATCACTCATGCATACATACACACACCTCCACGAATGGTATTGTTGACAAGCCAGTTAGATTGCTGCAGAATCAAAAAAAATCAGCATCTTATCTCAACAACTGGGGCAGTAATGGCCTCAAGGTAATCCCCCAGATACATCTGGGTTCATCAGCACCACTGATGTGCCTTTGAGCAAGGCCCTTAACCCCAAATGCTCCGAAGCAACCCTGCAGCTGACAGATGAGGCTGTGATTAAAATAAATTACGACTCAATTAATGAACTAAATGAAGGCGGTTTTTCTGGACAGCTTCCAGATCAGGGTGTTCCTGCAAAAAAAGAACATTGTTCTCAGTGCAATGCAGATGAAAAAAAACTTTAATTCAGGAGGAATCGATGTGAAGCGACCTGTGATGTTTTTATGAATCAGTGAATATAACCATAAGGGTGTAAAAGTAACACGGTAAATTGTTGTGGGTTAAAATCCAAACAATACCAGCTGCTGTTTTTTATTTCATTAAGAAAACATAAAGAAAAATAGGCGTTGATTTGGTTTTTAAGCTCATCCGGATGCAGTAAGTATCCACAGTTCAAGCCATCAACACGAGTGCTGAAAACAACTTTGAGCTGGTGAGTTAAGATTGGTTGCTATGACAGCCGTTACCAACGTGGTCCGCCAGTTGCTTGGGAAGTATTCTGCAGAGGGACACAAGGAATCTGACACTGTGTGTGTGTGTGTTTGTTGGTAAACAGCTGTTGGCACTGTCGTTTTCTTGTTTATGTGCATTATACAGTCACGTGTATTTAATCCATATAGCTGTTGAAGCTGATTCCTCGTCCTCCGCCTGTGTTTGTGTAACAGATGCAGGTGTGGGACACAGCAGGTCAGGAGAGGTTCCGTACCATCACCCAGAGCTACTACCGCAGCGCTCACGGCGCCATCATCGCCTATGACATCACTCGACGACCCACCTTTGACTCAGTGAACCACTGGATCAAAGAGGTGGAGCTCTACGGAGCGAGCAACGTGGTGCTGGTTCTCATAGGTGTGTGTGGAAGTGATGCGTTGTAATAACATGTGAAAAGATACATGCAATCGCCCTGCAATAAGAGTGAGTCAGGGAGGTGCAGATGAATTAGTTTGTGGCACATCATCTCCACCAGCTGAGGAAAGGGATACACAGTGTGTCCGTGTCGGTTGTCAGGGAGCTTCCTGTGGCACATTGGGTTCCCTGAAGGTTGTTGGAGGTGATGAGTTGAACATTATACGAGGGGAAATAAACCAGAGCCACGACAGCTCGTTTCACCCTCCGTATGGATGCTAATAATACTCATACTTATCTCAGCTTACTACAAAGAAGCACATAAAATGATAAAAAAAAAATGCAAACATAAAATATACATTGTGTGCAACTTGACCTCAACATTATTAGCAACTACCTTTTCACTGAGCCTACTTCAGATTTATCAACGTAAGAGTAAAAAAAATATATTGGATTTTTTTTTTTTTTTTTTTTTTCAGCATATATTGTTAAATAGGTGCACATTATGACCAGTGGTGTAGTGGAGGGTATACGCAGGTATACGGGGTATACCCACTTCTTTTTCTGGTGGTTTACAGTATACCCACCTATCAGCCAGAAAACCATTGGAATATATGGGAGAGTATACCCACTTCCTCCTCTGTAACCTACCCATCTACCTAGCAGTACACCCACCTCATCAACTACCACTACACCACTGATTATGACCAGATATGTGATCTAAAATGGTTGGGAAGGCATATTTTTAATTTCAGATCGACTTTAAAAACTCCTAAAACAAAACATCTAGCCGTAAATGGAACTTAAATGGAATCATATTGCCAAGCAGGTGAATCTGGCTGTTAGTAGCATGTAAAATAGGTGCGGCACAGTTTATTTAAGGTAATCTTGAGGTCTTGCGTTTGCATCACTCAGCTCTGTGATTGACTCTGTGCAGGTAACAAATGTGACCTGGAGGAGGAACGTCATGTTCCGTTTGAGGAAGCCTGCAATCTGGCAAAGGACAGAGACATACTTGCTGCTCTAGAAACATCTGCCAAGGTAAATGAGTGTGCCTCAGCATGCCAAGAAAAAAGAAGGTGGTTGGTTAAAATTGTTATCTTAAGTTCTCTATCTTCTTGTTTCTAGGAGAGTCAGAATGTGGAAGAAGCCTTCGTCATGATGGCCAGAGAGCTGCTGACTCGTAACGGCCTCAACGTCCAACAGGAGGACCTGAAGGGCGGCGGCACGCCTCGGGCCCTCCTCCGGTCTAACTCTCGGCCGGTTGAGGGTTTAGTAGCCGCCTACACACCACCAGAGAAGAAAACGTGTTGCTGATTTTAAAAGAAGATGAACAAGAGAGTGAAGGACACTTTTCATCACAACTGTTGAAGAAGAATAGAAGAAGAGCCATGGATGCATGGATGTGGAATACAGCCTCATGAGTGTTTGCATTGATGACAGTCTCCAATTTTTGGAGATTATTTGTAGTTCATCTGGCCCTGAGAGAATTGTTAGCTGGTGCTACAATGACAGGGCATGTTTAGTAATAGGGGAGTAAGAGACAGTGGTGAAGGGGGTGATCAACAATTTTTTTTTCCTGCTTTCTTTTTAAAACAAAAAAACAAAAACAATCTTCACTACTAAAAATAATCCAAATCAAAATGAATATGATGGTTAGATCCCACATCATCAACACCGGCTGGCCTCAACCATGTGATCCCGAACATGTCTTCATGCTTCAAACTGCCTGAAAAACTTTGGAAGAATCTGGTAAAAACGAATAGATGTTATTTTAGCACATAAGACTGAGTATTTCAAGTGCCTCTGTGACGAGCTGTGATCCTCTGCTGCTGCACTCAGGATAAAAAAAACCTGGAGAACCTGCAAGTCAAAAGGTTGTGAATTATAAATATTTGTTTGGCTACATAATGATGTCTCAAATTGTCATTAATCCATAATAACATCCTTAAATCGTCCTGTTGTTGACCATTTAATTGTGAACACTAGAGGGCACTGTGACGTTACACATAACCTATAGCTTCACTGGTTATAGAGGTGATATAAAACATCTGCACTACAATTAACTGAGTTTGCATGCAACCCAGCAAACAGGAAATCCATTTTCAAATCACCTTTAAGGCCAAACTTCAAATCACTTCCGACCCACACAACAGTCGAAGTAAATGAACTGACAAGGCTTACGTCGAAGATATAACCTGTCTTTGTTGCTGGTGCCAAATTGGCAGGCCTGATTTAAACACTATTTGGAAGTCCTGAAGCAGAACCTGCACTGATTGTTATTTTCTTACACTGATACACATAATCTGCCTCATTGCTCTAATTATGAACGCAACAATCCAAGTGTGGCCTTGTCCAGAATCTGACAGGCAGCTGGGAAATGTATGGCTATGAAGTCATTTTTATGCATCTTCAGTTACTTGTTTTATTGGAGCGATAAAAGGTTCTGCTAAATTGCAAACCAGCGTGTGTTTTTTTTAATCCTTCACTGACAGCAGGAAATGCTTCATCCTGGTTTTAAATGGTCTCTGATAAACCAATGACATAAACCCATGACAAGGAATTAAATTCTTCAGGATGAGAGTTTCAAAGAGAAGGAAGCTGGCTGTTGTGGGTCTCCAGCACACTGGGTGGCGCTAGTTGAAAATGATTTAATTGTGTCGCCTCCCATTGGCTTCCAGATTCCTTTCTTGGGTGCACGCTGAACCTTTTGAATGCTGGAATTCAAGCTGTGGGCAGTTAAAGTCTGATTTTAGGCCACCGGGCACACCTTCTGATAATTATACGCCGTGATGCACTTTGTAGATTCCCAGTAAGGTGTATCTGGAAGCTTGCATGTCCTCCATTAAAGCGGTTACTAGATGATGCAATGCATCTGCTTCTCCTTTCATTTGGTGGTTAGCATGGTGGCAGTGTGGGAGTTCGGCACGTCTACCTACATTTTTATTTTTTTGTCCCTCCAAACAAATTTTCACAAAAAATAATCCCAAGTTTATTTTCAGAAAACAGGTAGACAATGTCGTACATTAATTAATTAAAAAAGAGAGAGAAAAAAGACCAAAAAAACTACTTTTTGGTAAAAAAAAGTATATCCTGACCTCAATATCAAAATGACTGTAACAGAAAAAAAAAAAGAGAGCACCTGCAGTTCATCCTGTGGGAAATTCAAAGCGACGTCTTCCTTGAGGCTATTAGATCTGGTACAGACTGAGTTTGGAATGTTCTACAAAAAAAAAAGATAAAAAATAAAAATGGCATCTCCTAAACCTTTCTTTAAAGGTAAACTTAGCAATACGACATTGCAACTAATAATGTTAACGTCCCAAAATGAGTTTTTCTGTTATCGTCACAATATGGAAAATGCTGAGTACTAAAAAAGACAATGTATTTCATCCCAACGTTGTACTTTTACACGTCACATCGTTTTTATTTAAACATCAAATCACTAAGTCTACCTTTATTAATCCATTCTTCAGCCTTCTCCACAGGCCTGCATTTAAATCCAACACTCCTTTGACCTCCATACTAAACCCCACCAGTCCGCTGAAACACCTCTATCCTAACTCAGCCTGATGATCTCGAACTTGTTATGCTTCTTCTCTTTCAGGTGCTGAGGCTCCCTCTGCACCTCATCTATCTCCCCCAACAACTCCTGCGCCTCATTGTCCGCCCCCCCTTGTCCTCCCTGCCCCGTGTCCATCCCACCAGTTTGTTTATCCATGGGACATTCCCCGTTGTAGGTCTTGACGTAATCCTCCACGCGCCAGCCCCTGAACTCCTGCGGCTCGGAGCAGATCAGGCCGGTGTAGAAGACCCCCGGGTGGTGCTTCAGCCAGTAGATCAGGTAGTGGATGTTGTAGTCGCAGATCCAGGGGTTGTTCTCCAGGGAGAGCTTCCGTAGGAAGTAGAGATCCTCCAGTACACCATACTGGAAGTGATGGAGGCTGTTGTTGGAGAGGTCGAGCTCGCGGAGGTACAGCAGGCCTGCGAACGCAGCTGGGAGGGGAAGGAAAAGAGGACGAAATGAGTTGGCATCTCATAGTGTTGCATGAGTATCCAAAGCACTTTGAATAGAAAATAGCTTGGGCATAACTGGAGTTTAAAAGGTGACTGTTGATAGCCTTAAAAGGTTCCAGACATTGTTATCATCAGTCTGTGTAATAATGGGACAGCGGAGACTGTTCCACGCTGTCCGCTAGCCTTGGGCCTGGCTTTGATCTTAATAGAGCGGAAGAGAGGAGGGGAGGGAAATGGGAAGAGGAGGATGAAGAAGAAAAGCAGGGGAGTGTGTGGGACATATAAAATATAATGAGGATGAAGACATCGGTGAGACAGAGAGAGATGAAAGAAAAAAGAAGAATGGACGCTCGGGACTATATAATCCTTCCGAAAAAGCATTTTAAATCATTGTAACAGATAGATTGCTGTTAACTGCAATCTGATCACCCAACCGTGAAGATGGAACAAATAGATGGAGCTCAAGGAGAGTAAAACGTAAGGACGGAGCAATCAGGGAGGTCTCTATTTAACCGTCCCCTCCCTTGTGTTATCTCCCGACTCATGACTCTCCCAAATGGGCTAGCTTTAATTTGAGCCACAGGAAGCCACAGGAAGCCTGTTCTACTCTTGGACTTTGTGTCTGGATGAGATGAAGAACTATTCCATTTCATGACCACCAGGATTGTGGATCCATAACCAGAAAAATCTGCCTTTTCCAGCATTCGTACGTTCTTTGCACAAAAACACAACCCTTGTCCGCCTTTAGCAGAGGTATGAATTAGGGATTGAGCTTCTCCTTGCAACAAGACTCCATAACAAATAAACACAATGTATTAGTCCCTGGTCACCATAGCTATATCACAGCCCTGTTGCATAAGTCACACTACATATTTGTCCACCGCTGTTTTGGTTTCAATTACAGTAACACCAAGGAGGGTTTTCCAGAAATTGATTTCTTTTTTGGAGAGTTTGGAGTTCCAGATGGGTGGAGGCCCCAACATTCTGAATTCCTAAAATGTCAATGAATTCCCGTTAGTCATAGGAAAGCGCAATAAAGTGACCTTCAAATATACTGTAATACTGTAAACCATCAAAGTCTAAATTATTGTTTTGTCTATTTTGGGGCTCATCCCGCGAGGAAAAACCACAGCATTCTGGCACAAACATCATCCGGAACCAACAGAGAATGACTAATGCAAATAATAGGTCGTCTATTAGTAACATCCCAAGTGTGCCAGACTCTTTTGTTTATGCTACTTCGTGTGCCAGTGTGACCAGAGCGAGAAAGAAACATGAATGGAAAAAAAGGCATGGCAAACAAACCTCTTTAAAAATAATTCTCAACGTATTATTTTAACGGCAAATGTGAACATGATTAAGAGCATATAAACATGAAAAGCCGTCAGAATTACCGGTACAGCCCTGAACACACTGTGGCGAGCTGCAGTAGATTGTTTACATGTGTTGCAGGCTAATGAAGAAAACTACTAGGTTTTGTAAAGGATTTTCCTCCCGGGCAGGAAGACATGAGCCCAGACATCATTAGCCTGGGGAGAGTAATGAGTCTGCACCTTTTTTAATAGCATGAGTAGCTGGGGCAGCATTATTATTCAGAGCAGCTATTCAGATTCAGTTCAAATTAATCTTTTCAACACTAAATGATCTTGTGTTTCCCTGATTTATTTCCCATGCTCCATCTAGCATTGAGACTCGTATATTTAGTTGTGTTGTTAAACGGGCCATTTGTGTAGTTTTGCTAGTATTTACATCATTGTCCTCCATGTTTGAAGCTTATTTGTTCAGTGTGTTTGCAACGGCATGTGTCAAAATGTTCTGGTTCTGAATAGTGAAGCCAATGCAGGAGTGCCTTAACCTTGCATGCTTTCTAATTGCCAGCAGGGTGCGACTCCTCCGATTCTATAGAAGTCTATGAGAAAATGACCCTACTTCTCACGCTAATTCCAAGTCTCCTTCAAGCCTGATTTTCATTTAGTAAATTATGGTCTCAGTTAGAGTGAAATAGATGATAAAGTAAGGTATGCTTTAGGGTGTGGCTTGCTTGTGATTGACAGTTTGCTACCGTGGCGTTGTCCGGACAGGGATTTGTCTGTGTATTCGTATGAATTCATTCACTGTGTGTGTTTTCAGTTGTGTTACCTGTGTCTATACGCTGCACGCTGTTGCTGCTAAGGTTGAGCAGCTTGAGGTCTTTGGACAGCAGGAACTGTTTGGGCCTGAGATGTTTGATGGTGTTCGTGGACAGATCCATCTTCACGATGTCAGACGGCAGATCAGACGGGATGTTGTTCAAATCTGCAGAGAGAGAAAGGCAATGAAACGCACTTCAGCGGGGAAAGGTTCCCTGAATGACGGAGTGGGTTCCTGTAATCCTGCTGACAGGATCGAGGCGGAGGTGGAATCAGAATACGGAGTGCAAAGCTCGGGAATCAGCAGGAGAGCCGGACATCTCATCTGTCTGCTGCTTCATACACTTTCAAGATGTTGCGTGGGTTGTGTTTTCAAGACGGAGTCGAGTGTGACAGCATGTATAATTTTATTTCACTTCAGTGGTGGGGCGGGTGTGTTTCCATTCTCATTCCAGCGTTTCCAGTCTGACGCACACATTTCCCCCCCAGTGAGAGTGTCTGTGAAGACTATTATGTATGAAACAGCGACCTCCACATATTGCCATTTCGATAACAGATCCCCTCTTAAGTTTTTTAAATTAAAAAAACCCCATGCTCGAGCGCATTTCCCCTATGATGTTGGGATGGTTAGGGTCACTATCAACACATTTTGTCTAAAAAGTTAGAAACAACAGAGCTGAAGCTGGAATCCAGATTCTCTGGAGCTTCTCTGCAGACAGTAAAGAGATCCACATCCATGTCAAGGCCCCTATTGCACAGAATCTACTAAAAAAGTTAAAAAAAAAAAAAAATGTTAATGGATCTTTAATCACTTCTGACATCTATTAGTCTTGTCTCACCTGTCAGTCTGTAAAAATATGCAAATCATCTAAATTGGAGGTCACATCTGCTGCACCAATCACGGTGCAGTTCTGTTTAAAACTGAGTGGCCACGGCAACCTGTATCATCATACCGAGCACGGGTTGATTGTTTTTCAAGCAGTTTTGCAAAGAGGTTGCAGATGAGAGAAAACACGTGTGTTTAGGTGGCGATTACAATGTTTATTTTGATGTCAAATCACTGCTTTATGTTGCAGATACAAAAAAAAAGAGATTGTGTACGATATGTGTGTGGTTCATGCATACATACATTGGGTCCCGTTTCCTGCGTGTATTTATTTTACAGGGACTGTATAAGTGTCTGGGAAAAATGCTTGTGGACACTTTTCTGGAGCGGATATTGCAGTCTGCATGCACACGCTCTACCGCCGCAGACGCTGCATGTTATGATGAAGGCACGGTGCCATAAATCATCACTGACTAGGAAAAATATAATCACAGGATGGAGACATACAGCATGCACACAGATGTAGCCAATGCACAAAGGAAATGTCATTATTTTCTTTCCAGTGATGTGATGTAGTGTTGGCTGACGAGGCAGCGACATTTAAAAAGGAGGGAGTCAGACTTGGACTCCCTCCTTTTTAAATGTCGCTGCCTCCTCTGCACGTTATCGGCCCTCGAAGTCTAAAGGGAATCCCGTGTGCAACTTGCCCTGAGCAGCGTTTCAGATTTTAGAAAAAAGTTGGGGAAAATGCTGGCATTTTGACTTAAATTCCCACGCTCCCCTGTGAGAAATCCGATTTCCACTTTTTGAGCCAAAACAGATCCTGTAAGCCTAAGAGACAGAATGAGGATAATCTCTTACACTCAGTAGTGACACCAGGCTAAGACTGTGTCTGTGACCACTAGGACATATTCGTTATGTTGCACATGTCTCAGACATTTCATCAGGAGCTTTTCGGGGTATATTGTGATTTTAAATGGGGCGAATCTATCTGATAAACTGTTTCCTACGTCTACATCTGTGCTTCTGCAGAACGCTGATATATTGAATAAGCACGCAGAGAGGAGAAGGAGAGAGAGAACATGTCAGGAAATGTGTCTTTCATTCATAACTATTTTTTTTTTTTTTACTGAATCTGCTAAAGTCGTTATTTCAAAGCAAACGTGAACCAAGCGTGAACATCTGTCCCTCCTTGGCTTTGTGCTGACCAGAGAAACTCTCTATGTGTTTTCGACTGATAACATCTCTATACACTTAGTTTGGGACCAATGGCTGTTATATTTCATTTATATTATGGAGTTACATGCCTTATAAGCCAACCTTGAATTACTTTCTGCTGCAGATTAGTCAGCCATTTGCCAAAACACCCTATGAAGGTCCCATTATTATATATAAAGGCCATGCATTAGTGTAACACTGGGATTATATGTGGCAATACATCTACAGCAGTATTTACATAGTTTGAATATGTAGAGTTTAAATATTTCCATAGTTTAGCAGAAGTTCAGGACAGTAATCTACACAGCTGAGTGCAGTACATTTCCTTCTGTGCATTCATACTAATTCCATTGGAACAACTGGTGCAATATGTTTTATATTGTTTAGACAGCAGAAAGGGAAGTAGATGATCTTTTATTATTTATTTTTTATTATGCTGACAGAAATACACTGGGGTCTACCGTGCGTAGTACAATTAACTTATAGAGTTTGGACACGCCATGGATTCACAGGGGGAATTTCTCGTTTATTGATGTTTCCTTAAAGTCCCAGTCGGCAAGTCCGGTGGATCGAGGGCACTCTGTCAGATTTTGAATGTTTACAACTCTCACGATCTATGTGCCCTTTGAAATCCCTTAGATCACGCCACCTTTGAAACGCAGTCCGATGTTGACTCGATGTTTTATCACGGGCACCGTCACCATCTTTCCTTTTTTCCTTATTTTCCACCTGTGTTTTCTTTTCTTTGGTTGTTTTGGACCTCCTGTTTCAGTTTTTAACCGAGGAATTGGAAGCGTGTTGCTACTTCCCTCCACCTCCCCCCTGTGATAGTGGTACGACCCGAGGGGAGAGGGTTCGTGTTTCGTGTGTTCGGGCGCACAGCCCTGCGTGCTGATTGGACAGGATGATCCGGGCGCTGTCAATTTTTGCAAAACAAATGATGATTTATGATTTGATGATTTATGTTGTTCAATCCATAGTGTCGGCTTCAGTGAATATGATAAAAAAAAATGTTGCCGACTGGGACTCTAATTATTTTAGACACTAGAAGTGCTGGATAGCATGAGGTAGCAGTGACTAGTTTATATTTAATATCAGGTGGGTTTTTGGGCCCTATGAAAGAATATAATATTGCGTTAGTAAGGGTCGTTTTTAATGCTTTAACTCACGATGACAACAGACTACATGCAGCTCCTTCCGAAGCCATAAAAGGCCTTATATGACTATTTTTAATCTCCCAAAGACCTGTGAGCAGACGTTAGTGTGTGAAATTGTTTGACTGCACAAGAAGTTACATCTTTGTTAAAAAAACAAGTAAAAAACAATATAGGCCTCCCCTTTTTCTCTGTTAAGCACGATTTCCCAGGACTGAGGACATGTAATTGCATGTTTTGCTTCTGTCACCGTGACAACAGTTACTTACTCATAGTAAAATAAAGGAAACAATCAACTTGTAATCAACTTATTGTCATGCAAACTTTGAGCATTACAGTGGAGGCAACTGCCAACTTTCCCACAATAACGTCACAACAGATTCCCATGTTCTGTTGTTTACAATGTGTCAGCAACCTTTTCACCTCAGCGTGAAATACTTCTTTGGGGAAACTCTGAACCGTTTCAGTTTTCATAACAGCTGTACAGCTCCCAGTGTCGACAGGACTTTCAAACTACTGTAGGAAAAGCTACTTGGCGCCTGGAAAAGTCTGCAACGAAATCCTGCTGCTGAGACTGAAACTGTCCTCTTTCTCATTCATGCTCTCCGCCTCGCGCTCCAATGACATTATGGAAGATTCTTTTTTCTTTTTTTCTGCTGACTAACCGCCTGCTGTCTGTGATCCAGGAGGTCCAGAGAGAGCCTGACATAATATCGTGCATGTGGCCGTCTGTGTGACTGGGAGGGCGCCAACTCACCGTACACATTATGTCGCTTTACAGCAGCCTGGACAGCCTGAAGTTTATATGGAGGGTTTATGCTACTTTTGAAACCGATGACTCCTTGTCTAGAACTAGGCCAAAAAATGACTACCACCCAGTAGATTTCTGAACAATGTGAGGCTGACAGCTCTTTTAGGCCATCGATATAGAAGGCAGGTTTTAAACAAATTAAACTCATCCAACGCATGTCTTATACAATATCCAGATTCAGTCATTTCATACAGTTATGTTCAGTATTTTAGGCGTTCATGGTCCCTTCCCAATAAAAATGTGGTGTGCAGTAAAAATTCCATGCAAGTATTGAGTGACGCTTCAAAATATTAGGAATTGTGTGTGAAATAGCTTCACTATGACTACTTAACCAGGACACATACTGGGAGTTTAACAATGTGTCAACTGTATAAAACAGACTGAAACAGAAGTCAATTGAAGGCACGTTTTTCTGAGACGTGAGGAACTCTCAAGTCCACGTCCCATCTTTGAGAAACACAGCCTGAAGAACTCCAATATTAACTCTAACCACTCTGTGGAGCGTTTGGCGTCCAGGGAGAATAATATGGAGCCTGAAATCTGCTGTGGTTCACCTCAGAGAAAAAGCCTTCAAGCCAGAGCGAGGGAGACATGGAGACAAGGGAGAAAAACAAGAGATGGACAAGGGGAAATATATAGCGTTTGGAGACGGATCAGAATAAGTTTCCATTGGGTTTTCTGATTCTTATTCCCTACTTACTTTCCAGGGTGAGAGAAAACCATATTTGTGCCATTTCCACACATCATGTTCACTCTCTTCATTGCATTTTCAAACTGAAGTTTAACTTCAAAGTATTTTTTGACCGTTCTCATTCGAGTAATATTTGTCAAATTCCTTGTGTGGGTTATAGTGTGCAGCTAATTAACTTTTAAAGCCGCCAGTCTTGCAATTAAATTAAACGCTGTGCAAGGCTGCAAAACTGCCATTTTTATGTGCAAATGTTGGCAGCTTGACTTGTAGCATGTGTGTGTGAACTTTATTTTTTTTAGTTGATGTTTGTTAACTTTTAGTTAAAGTTGCGTTTGATCAAATTTCCTCAAAAAACGTATTACAAATTAAAGGTACCACGTAGGGTATTTGACCTTAGCATTATGAATGACAGTGAATGCAAGACAGTTAATATGGATGTAATCAATTGCAGATTGAAAATATTAAAAAAAAAAAATCTGATATGCAGATGTTTTCTGAGGAAGGAAATGCATTCCGTGTGGTTAGACCTCAAGGGTTAACAAAGGGTTTGGTATGATGCACTGATGGAAAACTTTTGTTTACAAACCTTGTGGGAACCTTTTTAGGCATAATTTCAGTTCACTGGAAGAACACTGGTTACCCTTGATTTAATTAATTGGAACTTGGAGGCAACTGGGGGACATAAAATGGAACAAAATGGAAAAGAATGTCATGCAGCTCCATATAATCCGAGAGAGACAGGAGGTCTCTTCAACAATGAAAGTTAACTGGAAAACACAGGAAGAGAAAATACAATAATGATATAATCTACCTGTGATTATCTTTCAAACTGATGGACCGTGAACCAAAGCAACGAATGGAAAGATTGGTCTTTAACTGCAGTGAAATCAACAAAATGAAAAGACTCCAAACCTCAACTGGCATCATCTTACAGCATAACTACACAAGAGTGCATTAGAGAGCACATATTGAATGTCATGCACAGCAGCTGCAGTATATTAAGCACCATTAACACATCACATAACTCCCATGGTGGGGCATGGGTCTAGGGGGCAGGATGTAGAGGGTTGTTATCAAGAATACAGAAAAAAGAAGAAAGGTTGCGGGAAGATGGATGGCAGAATGAGAATGTGGAGAAAACAGAGAAACCTTATCTGTTTGGATGAAGAATGAACTTAAAAGTTTTACTGTAGCAAAAAAACAAACAAAGAAAAGGAAAATGTGTCAAAAGAAAAAAAGCTGCCACAACACAAACGCTGCATTGTGTGGTTTTTGGCTTCTCCGGGCTCTGTGAAAGATTTTCTTTCTGTCAAAGGCATAAGCTCTCCATTTATAGATGCATTCAATTGCTCATTGAAAATTCGGGAGCTCACTTGGTCTGAAACATGGACGCAGACAATCTTTCAGCTCAGGCTGTTGACAGTGGATGCTATTTAGGAGGAAGAAGAGGAAGAAGGGGAGGAAGAGAGAGCCAGCGAGAATAGAGAGCCCGCATTTGTAACAAATATGATCCATCTGCAGAAATCCAGATATTGTCATCCCAACCTGCAGTCTGTCTTTTGAAAAGCAACATCGTTACAATGGTTTTTATGGAGCACTCGAAAAGTTACAACCTGTGTGACTGCAGCCACATAATGGCATTTTTACACACAGAGGGAACCAGATGTGAAAATCTGGAAGAGCTGAAGGAAGCCCCATCTGTCCCCATTGCTCCCTCTCTCTCTCTCCACCCTTTATTATTGACTGATGCCTCCCTGTTTCCATCTTTGCTGCAGCTTTCTAACTGTGCTGACTCAGTGTTTGAACTGAAATCACAAACATGTTGAGATGCTGGTGGTAATTACTGCCTTTCTAAAAGGTCTGGGAGAACACAAAAAAAGTAAACCAACGCATGATTTAAATTACAATTCAACACAATAGATCTCGGTTGTTAAAATCTGAGAGGCGCATGAACGCCACAACAGACTGACCGCACAAGAACACAAAGGCTCCACAGTGTAGTCAAACAATGCATCGTAGTCAAGCAAGATTAAAATGCAATATTTGCAAAAATGCAAGCTTTTATTTTGAAAGAACGGGCCATGACCGGCCCAGAGCCTGCTCCCCCTAATGAAGTTCAGACGGCAAACCTAACACAACAAACACTTCTGTGCAAAATAACTCTTGTGCTCAATTTCACTCGACAAGCTGGAGAGTGCTGAGGAAACCTAACAAACGTACCTTTTTATACGAGCTACTCCTCTGCCATGGCAGGCTGTTTGTTATTGATATAATTGCCAGGAAATTTTATTTTTCAGCCAACCGCGCAGTGACATTGATTTTACATGGGTTTGGCTGCAAATGAACCATTTCTAATGCAGGAAAAGTGACTCTTTGTGTGAGTTGAAGCTCCTCCCCCTTATATTCGGCCTGTTAAGTTAACCCTTTTTTTTCTGTGGACACAACACATGTGTCTTCTCTTTTATATTCAGTTTATTACAATTAATATTTCACAACTTGATAGTCTCACCTTTGTTGCTGCAGTCCAGCATCGGTTTGGGGAACATGTAAGTGTGGCACATGGACGTGGCCTCTGTCTTCACTTTGATTGGCGGACGCCTCGGCGGCCCGCCCTCTCCGTCCCCTGGCCTCCTGTCCACCTGGTTGTCGTCCGCGCACAACAAGTCTACGTTCAGTTTCCTCAGCTTCTCGCCCCTCAGCGACAAGGGCCCCGCGCACTTGCCGTAGTTACCCATGTTGCGGTTGCTTGGCACCTGCAGGGTCCTGACCAGGCTGTCCAGCGAGCACTGGCAGTTCCAGGGGTTGTCATAGAGACGGAGGTAGGTGAGGCGGGTCAGAGGGAGCAGGACCTCCTCTGTGGCTGTTGTCAGTCTGTTGTGCTGGAGGAGCAGCGTGGTGAGCCGGGTGAGGCCGGTGAACGCTCCGTCCTCCACCATGGAGATGTCGTTCTGCTGGAGGTCCAGGCTCTTCAGCTGGGTGAACTGGGAGAACATGTTGTCCCTCAAAACCTAGGGGGGAGATGTAAACTGGTGGGTTTTGTGTGTTCATAACTCTGCTCAAAAAGAGATTTCCCAGACTCATAAAATCCAACAGGGCCAAAGATCCAGATAAAATAACATCCACTTGATTCTTTCCCCTCACTACTCATTCATTCAACCCTTTGAACTTGAAAAGGAAGCTCAATTATACACATTTTACAGTTTCCATCGGCGTTTTTAAGTGATTCATCGTTATTTATTACCCCGCTTGGCGAAGCATTTTGTTTTTTCCTCTCAGCACCTGTGACACACATCCTGTGTGTTCATTCAGACGTGCAGGAAAAAAAAAAATGTACACACCCATATGTAGCTGGAGAGTCTGTCTTTGAACTCGGCTCCAGATAAATGGTGCGCAGATGCTCATGGTATCAACAAGCTGGCTGGGTTTACAGTCAGACAGAGGCTTTGTGATGCATTGTTATTGTTAGTCTTTAATCACCTACTGCAGTGCGGTGTACGTTGTCTGTACCTGAATCTTATTTCTGGCCAGCAGCAGGTGGTGAATGTCTTTGGGCCAGTCCTGCATCACTGTGGTCAGCTGCCTGTCCTGGCAGTCCAGGTACTTCTCCCCAGCCTCCATGTACTCTTTGCAATCCTGAGCTTGCCGTCTGATCACTGCGGCCCTGCCTCTGCCCCGCACGCGGCCCCCGGCGCCCCTCTCCACAGCCCCTGACCGAGGGCCTCTCCGGGGCTCAGCCGCCCGGAGGATCAGCAGGAGGAGCAGGATGGTGAAGGGACGCATGATGGGAGAGGGGAGGTGAGGAAGGGAGGCCTCTCGGTAATCAGGTCAACCTCAGAAGACTGTTGTTGGAAGGTTGGTGTGACGGGACACGGGAGGCCAGTCACAGCTGTGTATATGGAGAGAAAAAACAGAGGGAAAAGGGTCTTCGATGGTCAGTTCATACAAATTCACAGCAATTTAGCTGACAGATATTTGCTATTTGGCACAAAGTCCCGTAAAGTCTTTGAGATAGTCGTTTACGCAATGTTTTCTCAAGACGGAGTTACTAGCTACCGTAGGTTGCACCAGGAATATGATCAGCTGCTACGCTATCAGTCAGTCGAAGGCAGAGGAGTGTTGAAGGAGAGAATTTAAAAGGTCAAAAGGTGAAGAGTGGCGAAATAATTTCACTCACAAATAAAATGAGGATTTATCTTACAATGGAAAGACTGCACATGTTGAAAGAATTAGCGGAGATGTCGAGTGAAAGGAAACAGGAGAGTTTGAAGAGAAGACATTTGTTACGCATTAACATGTTTTGTTATGGGTCAAAATGTGGTTGTAGTAAAGTTTTCTCTCAGGGATACCCCAACGAACGGTTTCTAATCTTAAAAAAGACTCAGATTTTTCTCTTCTCTCTTCCTGCCATCTTTTCAAACTGCCCTCTCCTTACATTTAGTGTCACATGTCAGATCCATAATATGCTGTCTAAAATAACTGTCTAAATGAGCGTTATCTGATCTGCAACAAGTTGAACTAAACTTGCTTAGTTAAAGGAATAGTTTGACACTTTTCTGGTCTTGGTTTCCAGGAAACAAGAGGACTACAATAAGTTTCCGCACCACCTCTTACATGTAAAAAGTAATAGTTTAAAATATTGGGAAATACTCTGATCTGCTTTATGACTGGGAGTTAGACTGTTTTAAACCTACAGCTAACTGCTGGTTAGCTAACTTAGCATAAAGACTGTGAGTGAGTGAAACAGGAACTTCCCGGAGCCCCCCATTGCTTGCCAGCCTGGCAACGAGTCCCAGACAGGGAGTAGTCTGGCACAAAGTCCCCGGATTAAACACAATAGATAGGATGTGTTAATCGGAGGTACTGAGACGCAGGCCGGACCAGCTGTTTCCCAGTTTCCAGGCCTGATGCTGAACCACCAGAGACAAATAGGAAAGTGCTATCAATCATCTCCTCTTAATCGTCTCATCAAACTCTCTACCACATTGCATATTAGCACCTTACCCAATACGAAAATATGCCTTTTAAAACCATTATCTGACTTACATTCTTTGTGTTTTTTCTCTCTCTTCCTTGCGGTCTAGCTGTCTTACCATTATACTACCAAACAATGAAACTATCATCAACCACAAAAATGAATATTTGTGGCTTATTTATGACTTAATAATGATGCCGATTGCCTTTTTTTATTTGCCTCAAAGCCACTTAGTTTGGACTTCTTGCCTGCTGACGATGTGAATGTGTTAAACAAGTGTGAGTCACAGGTCTGCCAAGACACCGTACACACACACACACACACACACACACACACACACGCTCATGTGCACGCTGACTCAGTCCAACTGTACCAAACCGCAGCCCCCTTGCAGCCTCACACACAGTGGAACAAGCCCGTCAATGCAGATGGTGTCGTTCCATTGTGAATTAAAGACTGGGCATGTTAGCGGAGCTACGGACAGAAACAGCTGAGAATGTACCAAGGGAGACGTTTCTCGGCCCGTTGAGCGCTCTTCAACTGTCCAACAATCAATCGCCTCAAACGAGGCGAACATGAAAGTTCGATTTCCTTCAACGGCAGCCGTCGCATGCAATAATACACTTCTTTTGAGCCGTTACTCCCGACAGGAAATGAATAGGTTCTTCTCAGCCACCGGCTATCTGTGTGTCTCTGTGTGTCTGTGTGTGTGTGTGTGTGTGTGTGTGTCTTTTTTCTCTTTCTGTCTTTATGTACAAGCATGCCTTTATAGATGCATGTGTGTGTTGGTACACACGGGTACTGTATATCAATTGAAAGCACATGTTCTTGTGTGTGTGTTGCATAATTGTACAGCTGATGAGAGACATGTGCCAGTCCAACAGCAGACTAGACTGAGGTGGAAAGCGTGGAAAGGGGGTCTTGAGTGGACCCAGACACATCCTCTCGCCCTCGCTCTTGCTCGCTCTACAACCCCAACAAAACGTATTCTAACATTTTCTCTCCATAGTCGATGCACCATTTTCCAAACCATTTAGACCATTCTTGTTTTTTTTGTTTTTTTGTTTTTCCACATTACAGCTGTTCACCAGGAAAAGTCCAGCCATTTCTTTGAAAACTATAGCTTGTTATAGCCAAGACACCTTCCAGCAGGGCCCACGGCAAATCCACTCAGGCCAAACCCAACCCTGTGGTACACCTCGTGCCCATACCGGCTCAACTTAGCTCTTCTAGTCTAGAATTACCTCCCCCAGCTCCTTCTGGTCAGTCTGTGCTAGCCCAAAGAAAAACTCCCTGTGACCATCAAGCAGAACGGCTTGAGGATATTGCTCCAAATACTATGCAGACTGCTTTTTTTTTTTTTGCTGCCATCTGTACTGAACCACAATAAACTTTGGTCTGGACATGAAATGTGGTAGCAATATGTCCCTCATCTTTGACCTTGGAAAAAAAGCCTGTAGGAAGCATCCGAGGCATCTTTGTAGAAAAGATGATTGTGGATTTGTTTGCCCTTCGTGTGCATGGGTGGACGGTAGCAAAGACAGTTGGGTTCATCTTAACAAAGGAGTGAAACGAAGCACCCAATCGGTAACCCTTGGCAACCCCATGAACAGTAGCTATTTTCTTGAGACAACAGATCCAAGAGCAAACTGACAGAAGGGCAGGTGTCGAGATAAAAGTCGTAATTACAGCGTCTGCACCTTCAGAACCACGGACAGCGGCGTAATGATGTTTCAGAGCCGTGGTTAGCTGCGTTAGCTCCTGATGTCAGGGTCAATGAGTCGGAACAGCAAGTCTGAAAAAGTCAGCTAACCCCGTTTGCCGACCATCTCGTTAATCATATTCTAGCCTTCGGCGCTTTATGTTTGGCTGACAGATTTATCAGTGTGTTCACAGTTTAGTGAAGAGTGTAGTTTAAAGGCCTCAGGGGTCGCTCTTTTAACAGCTTGTTGTTTGGATTTTATATAGGGTGCTAATCATTAGACATTTTATGTTTTGTTAAGATTTCTGGCTCAATTTTTAATACTTTCACATCCCGACCACATTAGGTGGATTTCACAGGGAGACCGCAATCGGACAGCATTGCCAGTAAAGCCGTCAGACAAATGGATTTTTAACAGCGAGAGGGTGATGATGTCATCAGTTATGATAGTCATTCAGTTACAAGTGTGCAGAAACATTTATTGTATCATTGCACCTGAAACCAGTGAGCAAACGGAACGATCGTTATTTGTATTAAGTCGTCGTAATGGCTTTTCAAACCAAAACAATTTAGGCGTCGGACTTTTAGACGGGTACAGGACGGCGAGTACTCGGCACAAGTGAGCGCTCGATCAAAACAAACCGCTGGATAAAATGCTTAAAGTCTGCAGTGTTTCACTGTGTGGAATTCGCTTCGGGGGAACTAGCGGGTAGGGAGCGTCGAATTATACCTCGATGCCAGCTGGACATCATGTGTCTCCCTGCTGGACTAGCTTTAGAGCACCTTTATCTGAAACGGAACACATTCTGCATTCTTTCAATTTGTGCCCACTGTGGAAATTTGACGAAGGCATTCACTCTAAATCCTTAGAGTGGAAGATATAAGCATTAGCGATCAAGTTACGGTAGCTCACCGCATACATGCATTATGCACGTATATTAGCGAAGTGGAAACTGTATTTTAACCAGGTGGTTTGGAAGGACTGCAGCGGTGACATTAGCCACGCCGAGAGGAGGTTTCTGCCAAAGAGCAAATGAGTATGAGGAAGGAAACCTCCACATGTGAATATATATATAAAAAAAATGCATATCAGAAACATCCTGCAGACATCAACACACAAACTACTGATGGTGTGTCTGTGTATGTCTTTCCGTCGGCTTGAACGGGTCATTTGGCCTCATCAGACCAGAGGAAACACAGACAGGTTGGCCTCTAACGCCATAACAGCCCACCTACATCAGGGGAGAGGGGGTGAGAGAAGAGAGTCACAGATGGAAGAAGCACACACATATTTGAACACCACAATGTTTCGGAATGAAAAAAAGAACTCCCCGAAGGAGAAAGTGAAAGGAAAGAATTACAGATGAGATGTCAGAAGCTGAACTTGCATGGGATGTTAAATATGATGTCAGTGAAAGGGAAATTCCCCCTGGCAAAGGGAGAGCGACTTAGTTCGGTTTCAGGTGACGCTGAAACATATGTGATCCTTGATTGCACCAATCCTTTTTTTCAATGTCTATGTGAAACAAGTCAGTCGCAGTGAATAAAACCAATGGAGAATCATGAAAATGGGCAGTTTCTCTTGACTTCATGGGGTTTTTAGTGTCTTTCAGCTCGTGGTTTTGGCCATACAGCCCGCAGCTTTGCTGCTGGCATCAACATTGTTTTTAGTAGGCAACTGGTTTTATTGAAAGAGCTCCGACACAATGACTGGGTGCTGCCCGCCCAGCATGAAAATAACAGTCTGACGCGGTTAGCGGCTAGTGGCTAGCGGCTAGCTGGTGAACATAGCAGAGCATTTAGCGGTCAGGAACTCAACTGGTCAGAAGTGGTCGGAAACTCAACTCCTAACGAAGCTGGATGTACGAATCAGAAATTGTTTAGCTAACATGATGACATAAAAGCTTTATATGGTGACATAATATGTCCATCTTTAATATTTTGTTGCCCCCAGGAGGCCAAAAATGTTGCTACTTATTGATCCATTTGTACGATTTCTCAACCAGGCTGAGGAATAGACAAGTCATAAAACTACAAAAAAAATTCTCGAGGCATGCCTGCAGAGGATCTCCATGCTCCAATAACACTGGACTGACCACTGGGGGATGGAAAGAGTTCAGACCTCCAGGGGAAACGGTTCAGACACACAAGGGGCCACTGTGTTTAATAGAGTAAGTGAGAACAAGGAGGGGAGGCTGCGAAAACAAGAAGGGAAACGCAGGAGCATGCAGGAATCAGTCACTCGGTCAGTCAGGCACTTAATTACAGAAGGAATGGGCAAGAGAGCTAGAGGGCAACAAGGGAGTGTAAAGGTGAGGATCTTTTCCTCCCGGCTAGCTGACCTTACTTTGTTTCTGTTGGATTCCTGTGCAAAGTTCCGTGGCTTGTTATGACAAAGAGACAAAGAGGAGCTTGAGGAAAGAACAAAAGAGAATGTATGGAGAAAAAAGTCCTCAATCCTTAACCAGAGGATGAGATGATGACACAAACAGAAAATATAGTGTGAATGCAGGGAGAGCAAGCGACAGAGAGAGGCTTCACACACCCCTGAGAGCCTAATTGAAACCAGGCACGTTCATTTGTGCAGAAAAGGAGAGGAGGCGAGAGGGGGGGAAAGAGTTTAGAGAGAAACTGCCACTTTGGCTTTCGCAGAGGGACAGAGGTGGTAGGAATGAAAACAGAGCTTTCTGGTTGAAACGGGCCAAATGTGTGCCTTTGTGTGTGTTCCTTAGAGCCGCGAGAAACCAGTTTTCTGCTGGTCTCTGGAGTCCATACCATTAAAATAGCTATTACAACCCTGGAAAAAGGGGTCACCGTCCCATGCACGTGTGAGTCCATGCAACTCCTAACACTCAGCTTCCGTCATATAAACGGTATGTGTACTGTCGAGCCGAAGCGTGTCAAGGTTTATCATTTCTGGGCCAGATTTATTACACTTATTTTTTCTGTTACGTAATATTTTTTTTTCATTTTTCCTACTCTTTTTCTATCAAGAACAAATCTCAAGTGTCTTCCAAACTGTTTTATCAGCACGAGGGAGATGTTCAACAGAGCACACACACACACACACACACACACACACACACACACTCGATGTCTCCCCCCACCAGCCAGCTATGTTCATTGCTTTGTATTGGTGCCAGACACATCTGCACCTTAAACATACACACACGCAACAGGCACAACACCCATTCCCACTCTCCCTCTCTCTCACTGCAAAGTGTTCTACTTAAACGTAACTGCGGCGAGCTGAAACAGCAGAAATTGAAGTAAAAGGGGGCTCTCGTAACTTAAAGAGTAAAGTTGCAAGTCAAGCTTTTTCTCTTCCCCCTTTTTTTTGTTGTTTTTTTGGTGCAGGATTCCGAAGGGAAACCACACGTTGCTCCGCTCTGCACTGCATGAGCCTGGAATTTTACTGAAACACACACAGGGGGCATGTATAACTCTGTGCGCAGATGTGCATGCATAGCTGCGTCCACAGGCATAAAAAAAAACTTGCAAGTATACATGCAAACTATGTAGGAAGCTCCGCAGCACTTCTGGCTTTTGGAAATCTGTGCAAAAAACAGCTGTCGGACTAAATTAATCACAACTGACACCAAAGTCTGTAATCGGCTTTTTGACAGGATGTTGGCTGTATATTCAATGAAAATGATTAATTAGGGAGACATGATCCAGAGTTCCTTACAGCACAAAGATGGACCGAGTCCAATTAAACCCCTCATAAGTGGTGCTAAGCTCTGTATGTCGCCGACTGAATCCTAATGATAGCAGTGTGAGTGTTTGTAAGCGGCGCATGGGACCCACCAGCCAGTTACAAAAGCAGCATCTAAAATTAGCAGCTGAATGTTTGATTTCTGTTACAGTATCCATCACCATCAGACTGCCCTCTATAAACTTGGCACAACTTCTCCAGCACCAAATTAGATTTTTGTTTTTGGAGAGCCTATTTTTCCAATAACTCAAGTACTGAACTGGCAAAAGATGCAACATGAATGTAATGATTGCAATAATTAATTTGTTTCACTTTTGGATGGAGTTCTTTCCATTTGTATCTTCACATGTTTGGAATTTCAACATTCGTGCTGCAGACAATTGAATCGATGACTGACACTGAACACACTGTTCTAGTGTTATGTTGCTGCATTTGTGGCACCATATCTTTAAATGACTTTAAATGAAGAACTTGGTAAACTCTCACTATAATGGACTTGTATGCATGCCTACCAATGGAGAAAAAGTGGGAAGCCACACTCACAAAAGAAAATGAATAAAAGTTTTAAAAACAGGAAACAGAAATCATTCTTTGGTGGATTCAATGATTCAATCAACTGTTTCACATCAAGATTAGAATAGCATGCTGTGGTCTTCTCCAAGCCTTCAGGGAATCAGATTTTGTCATCAAGAACTGAACAGTGGTGCCAAACAACACTTGCCAAAATGTTTTCTTTTTTTTTAAAAACATGGTGTCATGGAGGATCGACGGATTTGTTGCTGCTATCAGCTGAGTAATCTTTCGAAAAACACGGACGGATCTGATGCACTTATATGATATGAAGGTGTCGGTGCCTACCTGTGCAGGGAGAGAATCTGGCCCAGGCTCGTCCACTAGGACCTGCAGATCTCCGGTTGGTCCCGCGTCCCCGGCTCCTAATCCTGTCATGAGCGCTGTGTCTAAGCCAAGAAAATCTGCCTGGCTGCCTACAAACTTTGAGCCTGGAGTGAGGGACGAGCAACTAGCTTCTCCAATCTCTCTCTCCCTCTCTCTCTCTCTCTCTCTCTCTCTCTCTCTCTCTCTGCCTTTGCTGAGTGATTGACTACTGCCTTATGCAAGCTGCCTCTCTTACTTTTCACCCACTCAGCTGGATCGTACCGGGAATGTGTGTGTGAGAGGGAGAGAGAGAGAGAGAGACACTGTGAGCAAAATAGTCGACGGAGCCACAAGGCTGTGTCTGGTTTAGCATTACACATGTGTAGGAGGGCTGCAACCCTGCACTGGTCCCCCCCCCCTCCTGTTAAACCAATGGATTTCCTCAAGGATATGCTGCTAACTGGCCTTACGAACCGAGAGAGCCAAACATTCAAAAAGAGAGCACCACCTATTTGAGTCTTAAATGGAAGAAGTCATGCATCTCCAATATATATCATTCTTAATATCATGTTAATGTTCATATAAAAAGTTGGAATCCTTTTCAAATGGGGCCAAACAAATGTTATGCATGAATGAATTTCACCTTTTCACACATCATGTAATCACTGCACCTGGTCAAAAGTGACGACTGATGCATTTAAATGGGAAGAAACAGAAGATCGTGTCTGAAAGCAAAATATCAAGCAAAAAAATTGGGCATCTGGGTGACAAAAACCTCGCCCGCCCGGTTGTGTGTGGTGTCATGCTCCCAGTAAGTCGTAGCAGCTTTTCCCCCATCGCTTCGGTCCACTTCCAACATGTGCTTCAGTGGAAGTTCTCCCCTTTGTTATTAGGCCTCTGGATGACACGACATGTTGCAGGCAACACTTGTGGTTTGCCACCCATCATCTGGTCTGCATCACTTTCCAGAAGTGCAAGAGGTGGAACCAGCCTTTGTAAACGGGGATCTATTCTGTCCTGCTACTTTTGTTTTGGGTCCAGACTGTAACATCTCAGTGACTTTTACATGGATCGCCATGAAGTACAGACATTCACGGCCCCCAGAGGATGAATCTTAGTGATTTGTCTTCTAGCGGAACCACAAAGATGTCCTTTTTGTTTTATCGTGACTTAAACGGTTTCCAATATTTCATTTTGATTTATGACCAAATACTCGTTTGATACCTGCCCCCGTGGTGAATCATGCCAGAGCTCCTGGTGTCTCGTTGGAGGTCAATGATGTGCAGTTGTTTTGCACTGCGGCACGTCTGTATATTTACTTTTAAAGCAGTGAAGAGTCCCACAGTGGCGGGACACTCCCTCCCTCTTGCAGCTAACATGAACCAGTGGGCCTCTGACACAAAGCAGCTCCCACGCAGATAGTTTCATCTACTCGTAGGGCGCGTTCTGTGTAGTTTTCTGGAGCCGCACACGACAAGGAATCCCTGCTCGGCCGCGCACTGCCGCTCACTCCGTCCTCCGCTTCTCCTCTCGTCTCTTCATCAACACTAAGTGAAACAGCTCCATATTAGGGCCATCACTCCGCGCGGGCTTAAACGGGTTGTTTACTGCCAAACACTCCAAACGGCTTGAGAGGCCCTTACACCATGGACAGCTGTAAGACAGTAGGGAGGAGCTTTGCTGGAAACCTGGGCAGGGGGGCTTTTCTGCAAAAAGCTTTAAAACAATCAACCTGTCTGTTTAGCGGCGGGCGGTGGACATGGAGTAATCCCCTCCCTCATACATGCAAACACTTGCAAAAGCATGCACCACGCACACAATAACCTTCAAGCTGCAAACTGCAGGTTTTCTATCAAACCTGCCCTCATGCATGGGCCTGGATGTGTTTTTGTGTACGTCCGTGCCCAAGGATGATGGGTCGTGTGCCAGGCCAGCTGCTGAGCCGGTGAGGAGGTGAAGTACGAGCTCCTTGTTAAACTGCTTTAAACTCAGTCTTCAGAGAGCGCCGTTGACTTTTGAACCAATAGCATCCATTCAAGACACTTTTACAGCGTCTGTGTAGTATATAAATGTCTAAATAAATCTCTGGTGAAAGCAGAGTGTGTGAACGTGACGGTCAAGGGATGTTCAGGGCTTTTGTTGTCCACTGCCCATGCTCGGTATTCAAGAAGACAAGCTGACAGATTCTGAAGCGAATCTCTGCATTTAAGTGAATGGAAAGCCAATGGCATCCTGGGAGGTAGGAAGTCCATCTAAATGCCGTTAGAATGAATTCTAATGCTATGCTTTGGGGCTGGTTGGCAGTAATGCAATGTAAACATGAGAAACTGCCCTCTCATTAGGCCAAAGCTGCATTTCCTCCGTTTCCAGCCTTCGCCATGGGGAAAACATGTTGTGTTTGCTGCCCCAGGAGTGAATGAACAACTCCCTGAATGCTTTTGGAAAAAACGTACAAATCTTCATTCCTCCAGTCTCTTGTTTTCAGACAGAGTATGCACGTTTCATGTCAGAAGTGACCTTGTTTTTAGATGAAGTGGGGCGCTGGTTTCATTAAACTAAAAGCCAGCACTAAACAAAGTTTGTAGCAGGTATTTCCCTCAGGAGTTGATTAGCCAAAGCTACAAGAAGAGTGAATCTAAGACTCAAGTGGTCAGAAACACGAATGACTGTCAGCAATCCAGTTGCACTTTGGGTAATGTAGGCACCAGATTATGAAAAGCATCGAATTTGAACTCTGTTTTTCTGTCCAACGATGTTAAAGGAGTGTGATGTTAAATCGATGGAGAACTCTTCTTCTCCTCTGGGGGGATGTGAGAGGTTTTCATTTATTATTGTCAGCTAAGGGATATTATTTGATCTGGGACATACATGTTTAAACAATTATCTCTGCTTCTCTCTGTCTTCTCTGTCTTGTCTTTTTTTTTTCTTGCCTCTTTCTTGAGAAGGACAGCGGTTCCCAGTCTGGGTCCCATGTTTTTGTACCTGGCCACAGTCCATGACAGACTGGAAACGCATTTGAAGAACACATGTACTTGAAATACAGACGCACGGATGCAGCTATTTAGACAAACCAGATGACCCCATATCTCCATCTGCTGTGGCTATAAACTTAATTCCTATTTCATCAAGGCACTATACACTGAAATGATTAAAGTCTGCAGCGCTGATTGTGTCCTCGCTCTGCAGGTGATCTCTCTCGTTTCGATGAGGAAACAATGTCTTCGTCTTTCATCCCGCTTTAATTCTTCGACCTTTCACATTATCATTTCCTCACTGTTTATCTGTCTCATTCTTCTTGCTGTGTGTTTCCTTTCCTCCCCCTCTCTCCACTCCTCTGGATTTATTTGTTTTGCATAATTTCTTTTCTCCAACACTGCCTCCCTTCCACTCTTATTTTCTCCCCTGCTTCGCCTCGACACTCGGCATCGTAGGCCTGGAATAAAACTTTATGTTGAGTGCCGTGTCACGCTTCACAATCCCTGTGTATTACTAATACGAATGCTCTTGCAATTGTGCATCACAAGGGGAAAAGGTGTGAAGACAAAAAAACAAATACGTAATCGGGAACCGACTTTGTGCCTGCAGGATCCGTCAAGTATCACATCATAAATGTGGGCATCTGTTATAAGCTGTTTCTGTGTGTCATTAATGGATTTAAGGATCTTAACATGTGACTAAAAGTGATCAAACGAATGCTGGGTGTCGAAAGAATAAATAGACTTCAATACATTTGAATAGGGAAATGAAAAACGGATGAACTGTAATTGTGTTTAGAGTAATGGTCATTTATCCACAAGGCTGGAAAGGCAACTGTTTGAATACATTTGCAATGTGTGAGACTGAATCCCATCAGATTCTGTCATCTTTCTGCTCCATTTTTTTTTTATGTTGCCAGACAAATACAGGGAACTATCAATTATGACAAATTGTGAAATGACAGACTAAACATTTTACACATGAAGCGTTTTGGATCGCTCTTGTCTCTCTGATCAGTTATTTGTTGAACAATCCTTTGATAAACCCAACTTTAAACTCCCGGCCGAGCACCAAGGACATAGTTAGGAACTAGAACTGAGCGGAGTCAGATGTTTCCCTCGGGAGTCGACGGAGACCAAGCCAAAAACTACAAAAAAAAAATGAGCGACGAGGCAGCAGGCTCCAAGTCATTTTTAATGGCTGTGACATGAAGCTAGAAACTGATGCCGCTGCATGATGGGTGTGACAAGGGGGAGTTGGCCTCAAACTTTCTTTCATTGCTACAATTTGGAGCGTACACCAATCATAAATTCTGTTTGTGAAATGCAAGGATTCATCTCTTTCATGTAGCTATTGTCTATCCTAAAAACGAATGGCTAAAACGGTCATGTCAGTAATTTTTATCACCATGCTCTCTTGCCCCTAATGACCATATCCCATTTCAGAGTCCTCCCAATGCTGGACAGCTCTTCTCCCTAATGTGATAAGATAACAAGACATGCAGAGTTTATCTGTCTCCCTGTGGAGGGAGATTCTTCTCTCTGAGGAAACAAAGTGATAAAATGATGCTGAGCAAGACGAGCTCATCATAATTGTTACATTTGGGAGTATTTGGGGTTGCCTTGCTTTCCTCATTTGACCTTTATACTCGCACCTCATTGGTCAAACATGTATGTGTATCTCTTAGTAGATGACACAAAAACTTGCATTCAAGTTACATTAACACAGAGGCCACGTAGCTGTTGTCCCTGAGGGGAGTGCAGGCCGAGGTCACCGAAGACAAGTTACCCAGCGCCGGAAATTTCCCCTGCCGAGCAAACATTAGTCCGAGGAAGCGTTGTGTTTTCGGTGGCCGGAGGAAATGGAGACGTATTCATGTTAAACTCATTTGCATAGAAGGTTTGGCTGCTTCTTGGACTTTGTGTCGAGCTGAGGAAGCTTTCACTTTTAGAAGCCGTGAGGAGTTTGCAAGGATTTAGGTTGCCAGTTTGGATTTTATAACAGGAAAACAAATTTGATGTTTTTATGGTTTCTTTATTTTATCACTGGGTTTAAATTCATGTTGTTCAAAATAATGTATCATCATTTACCATTGCGACACAAAGGAAAAGATACAGACTTTTTCCTCAGAGCTGTTTTTTTTTAGATAAACGAAAGCTTCCAAATTGAATCCAACCAAAACACATTTGGACATCCTGTTTTGTGTTTGAACTTTTGCCCCATTTCCCTTACATCTATCTTGTCAAAATTGACAAAGAACCTCTAAAAAACCCTGAGTAATCCCTCCAGATAGTCACATTTTCAGCATGTTTGTATTCTCCTTTTACAAATGCACATTGGGAGCAATATTTATGCATAGATTGCAAATGTGTCACATTTTGTAATGACTCTTTTTGATTAGTTAAATGTGCCAAATTTAACTTTGGAGCAAATTATAGTGATTTGGCAAGTCATTCAATGGCAGTTATTGTTTTGTTTCCCACTGAGAATCTATACCCCATGCTTTAAAAGGTCAGTGTCAGCCTCCACCGTTTCAATGTCTAGGGCCAGATGTATGGATGTGACAAAGTACGCAAGATCTTCTCTTCTCTGGACTAGTTAATTTGGAGCAGATTCACATTTGCCAATTTGCTGATGTGTCAAAAGTTTCCCCGGTTCTGTCCATTTACTCATACATTCTGTTGTTCCTGCCTCATATAATGTCTAATGTCCTATCACCCCGTATTACTTCATCACGGTGCTCCGTTGAGATTAAACCCACATGACAGCATCCTGGAAAGAATGAAACTAACATCTTGGCAGTGTCTCCCGAGCATAATTGCTTTGACTGAAGATCTTTACCCCCTTTGCTCCACTGCAGGAGGATGATGTGTTCTTTAGTCATTGGAGTGTGTATGGAGAATATCAGCGGTTGGGTTAAATGAGATCTGAAAAAAAAAAATTCCAATACCTCAGGTTTTTCCATCCCGTCAATTTCTCCTAAATGTATCTGAAACTATTTTTTATATCTGTTAATATATGTACTTGTCACCTACTGGCTGAATTTATGTGCTGCTAAGGTATTCAATGACCAGGGAATTAAGTAAGATTTGGCTATCTCCACGACAGTGTATTCATACAGATGTGTTCTCTGGCTCTAATTTGTCATACTTTTTTGCTCAAGGCCCATAATAAATACTCCACTGTGCTAAATGTATTGTTCCAATTATTCCACCCTTATTCCGATGTAATGTCTTTGTCCATAACAGGAATCGGCTATTAAATGGAAATTGTTAACTTGGACCATCCACTAAATATCAGTTACAGGGAAGATCAAGTAACAGAAACCGTATGCTAGAAAGAATACACAAGAAATCGAAGTCTTGGGAACCAAAAAAAAAAAAATAGCTGAATTGTTTCATCAGAAGGAGGCGGTTTCAGTGATGGATGCGTCAAACAACACAGGGCTTTGATCCAGGAGACCACAAATTTCCCTTTAATTTTCAGCCAAACCTTGATGTTTTGTTTTGTATACTAACCCTCACCAAATAGTTTTGTCGCCTAAACCTAACCAAGTAGTTTTATAGCATTTCTTTGTTTTAATTAGAGGAAATATGTTTCCCTTGGAATGTAATTGCAGATACAGTTAGAAGTTTGTAAGAGACAGGGTTGACAAAGCTTGTGATTTACCATTTGGATCTACATTCAAACATTCATCCAAGGTCATGGCCTCTAAGATCTTAAAAATGTTCTTTAAACAGCTGAAAGATACTTTGATTGCAGAGTGTCTGGGCTCACTGTCAAGGACAGGGTAAGGAGTTCAGATAAAAAAAATTATAGCTACTGCAACTCCAGGACACCTGGACTACTTTTCTTAGTTTGCTGATACTCAAAACTATGCTCCACGGATATCGTATATTATCATTTTTCTAACTGTAAAGCGATAATATCTTACTTAATATATAAATACCAGATGATAAGGCTTCTCCCTTTGCTTTTTTGAAGCCATGACTATATAATCCCACCTGTGTAAAGTACAAATCTTCTTATTTTTTGTCGTCAGCAAAGGCTCACTGGCGGGATTTAGACCTCTTGTAATTACTGTTGTTTACATTTACATTTACATTTAGAGCATTTAGCAGACGCTTTTGTACAATAAGTACATTTGTCGAAAGAAAGAAACCACAACATAAGAGAAAAAAAATAGAAACAAGTGTTAGGTCCAGCATAGTTTTGTTTGGTTGTGTTCTGTTAGCCCTTTTGCTACTTTATGATTGAACACACACACATCCAACATCTCTCACCACACCAAAGATTACTGACCTACACTTAAATTTGTGTTCTTTTAATAAATTCATGGTTAATTGAACTGATCGCTGTGTGGTCCTCCCTCCTTGGTTATGCTCCTGAAGGAGCTGGGCATAACAGTACCACAGCTGCTAATCCAATCTTCCAAAACACGAGTGACCTGCACTCAAGCCTGCTCTGCTAACATGCTGCTCATGCTAAGCCTCCTCTTAAGACACATAAGAGTGTTGATGAAAACTGTCAGTAACACAAATGATACACAAATAAGATCTGCGTTATACATCCATTTGGTTTGATGAATAGTAGTAGTTGCATGGTGTTCCTCAGGGTTCAATGCTGGGTCCATGTTTTGTTTGTTTTTTGTTTTGTTTGTTTGTTTGTTTGTTTTAGTTCTTTAATGTATGTGTTGTCTTTGGGGAAGTAAAATCTGATGAGACAGACAATTATTCCTGTATTGTATGTTTTATGTGCCAATGCATTGAGAAACCCTTGTCTAGCCCACCTGGGCAGTTGTGCAGTCATATTATCATCTGTGCACATCTTATTATTCAGGACCCCTGTATATCATGCTTTTATTTTGGCAAGGCATGTTTAGATCTTCCAGTTGTTTATGTCTTTACTTCATTCCTTTTTTTTGGGGGGGGGGCTCAACATGAACTCATGCTGCTCTTCTGTGGTGAGTTTTTAAAATTTACTTTAATTTTAGATTTTATTATATTCATTTAGATCTAATATACTCAGTCTAGTTATTACATTTATTTTTGCCACACACCATCTGGCTATACCCTCCATAAATATGTTAACTTCATTATAATTTTGGCTCAAAAGTTGTGTAAACTTTTGATGTGTTTTCCTTCCTTTCCTCCCTTTGGAAGTGATGTAATAGCATTTCCCTCATATACAAACTACTGTCTGCTTTGGTTTTGCTGCATTTTCAACCCCAACGCCTTCTTGAAGTCAGGCTGCTTGCTCAAGCTTTGATACAATTCTCTTGCCTCATCAAGTTGGTTATGAATCATCCGTACTTCTGCTTGACTCAAATTAAAGAGTGCATAAAAACAGAACAAACAGGTGGCACCATAATCACACGTCACATACAAACACTATGCCTGATAACAGACCAAACTGAAATGTCTGTCTCTCTGTCTTTATCTGGCTAACATTGGTGGTGTGTCACTGCCCTGGGGAACCAAAATGATTGGTTGAAATTATCTTATCATGCTATTTATTTTCCAGCGATCAGTGACCTGTATTGTGACATTTGTTAAAATAAGCTGTAGTTTTTGGAGGAAGAACTACATTTGATATTTTGCAAATTAGCAATGCTTGTTATTGAAAATTAAGCTTGACTAACCGTGAATGGTGTCTCTTAGGAATCTAGTGCTGCATACAGGAAGTGTATTGGAAAAAAACAATTTCTCTGATTTTCATTTCTACAGTTTGATATTTTAAACAGTATATTAAGATGCACATATTGTCTATACCCCCGCTGAGGGCAACACTAAGACCATGGAACAATATTTACCTTTGAAATGATAACATGCAAAATTGAAAGTTGATGCTTTCTCAAAGCGTAGAGCTTGTTTACACAGCTGTTTCAAAGAGTTAGTGGATGAGGAGGAGTAATATCAAAATTCACACAGCTGCATCCTCTAATCTTCTTACAAGAAGACACTTAATGAAGTCTTATATTTTCAGCTTGCAGAGGAGGATGTTGTTTTTGAGGAGCAACATTATTTAATTTATGTTAATACATTGGGAATTGCTCCATTCAACAAAATGGATATGATACATATTATACAGCATGAAAGGGGGGTTGTGTTAACTTGAAGTTTGTATTCTAAAGGCAACAAATGGAGGCCTTATTTCAGTGAAGGCTTGTATTTTTGATTCAATTCTAAAAAATATCTTATTTGAACCAGGAGGTGCAACGTGTGGTCTATATAATAAAATTAAGTTGCCTTAAGTTGCAAAAGTAGATTCAACTAGTCTTGCTTGGTCTACATAATAAAATGAAGTAGTTCAAGTAGGATGTTTTAAATAGTTATTATTTATCACATTAAGAAACCTATTGTGGAGAAACTGGGGAAGTGACTGACAACACTCACGACGCAGCTGGCGGCGATCGGTAATTAGAAACAATGACTGCGTGCAAACACCTGAGCATAATGAACTGATGAGAGTTTTAAAATGGGGAGGGAGGGTTGTTCGAGAGTTTTGCTTGAGACTGGAAGCATGCAGTAGGGAGCCGCTGGGTTCACTTGGACTTTGGGGACTGAGGGTTGGAATCGTTTGTGGTCGGCTATCACCACCGGCGCTGAAGATACCGGGGAACCACTTACTGGCCCGGAGAAAGACAGCGGGGCTTTGGACTTGTGCTTTTACTTAACCCATTCAGACCTATTGTGATTATTTAAAGTTGTGTGTTGCTGATTGGCCAACGTGGGTCATTTTTAGGACTTGTTAAATGAATAAAGAGCATTGTTATTTCCTTCAGATTGCCTGCATTCTGTAGTGCTTTGACCGGACCTGACTGGGTTAATTAAAGGTGGTGGCAGCAATATTCGCTGGTCACTGTGGGTAGAGTAACTGCGTCACTAGGCACTAAACTTTATTACACTATTATACAAACAGACCCCAATCTCATATTTCTACGTAGGAGGCGAAGTGTGAGTGGCATGTTAGCATCCGGTGTAGTCCTCCATGTTTCTAGAGGATGCGTTCAGGCACCGCGTTGTGTGGGTCATCCGTGTTTCAGACGACTGAAAAAGCACAGCTGAAACATTTTTTTTGTCCAGACACGCAGAACAGTTAAACAGATGTTAAAGAAACATCTGTTTAACTGCATGTTTCTTTAATTGGACCTTTTATAGAGGTCCTAACTTTCTCTCGAAAGCTGCAATCCGGGATTTAATAGGACGACAGCGCCATAAACCTCAGCTGCTGAATAGGGGCTGTGGTGTGTCAAAGTGCTCTGATGCCATGCCACTCTGTGGGCCATTTATTAATGTCACCGGCTGTGTATAGCAGCTGTCACATAGGAGCGCATGAACACACGCACTCTCAAACTTTTGCCTTCTTCTGTTGCTATTAAGTTCCCCTTACTGTAAATAGTTTGAGTGACCTAAAACCATACCTTAACACACAGCTTTAATTGAAATGCACATATACTGTTCCTCATTGCAGTAAATAAGAGTATTTACTGGGTATTTTTAAAGTGCAACTTCTTGTAACAACTAAATGTTTTGTTTGTGAGCCTTTCTGTGTGAAATCAAATTGCTTCAGCTCGTTAAATTTAAAAGGCACGAGATATGACTGTACAAGATCCCCCTCTATTCTGCAGCCTTCTTTACTGTTTTTGGTTTTCTGATCCAGATGTTGACCAAAACCCTCTTATTCAGCCCACATCCCTTTTCTCCATCCATGCCAGCTCTTCCCCTGCTCTAAAGTTTCCATTTGCACAGCCCATAATATATTCTACTCTCTTTTTCTCCATCCTTTTTTATTATCCTCATCCCTTATTTTTGCGAGCTTCTGTCTCGTCCTTCTTGTCCTTTTCTTTGCCTCCCTCTCACATTTCATCCTTCAGCCTTTCCTTCTGCTTTTCTTACAGTGGCAGTTCTAAACTAATTTTATTTGGAGGGGGGGGGGACAAAAGAGACAAGACCGTCGTCTAGATCTCCACATTTTTAGTGTTCAAAGAGCAAAATCATGTTCAGGCTTGAAGAACTCGCTTTGAAGAACTCAAAACTAGCTCCTTTATGCAGTTCAGTGAACAGTACCAGCTCCCCTGGACTGGAGGGGTCTCTGCATCCCATCTGTATTTTCCTTTTTAAAATTCAGCTGGACTGCTGCAGCTCGTGCCCCCAAGTCATAAATATTTGAATCGCACAATCGAGCAAATGAAAACAGTCATCTCTTTCAGAGACTAACCGGTAAATGGATCTGCATTTCCAGCTCTTTTCTAGTCTTTTCCACCGCTTTTATGACTATGTGTCTACATTCACACATATTCATACACTGATGGCAGAGGAGCCTCCTGAAAACGTGTATATATAGCTGTGGATTCAGAGCCCCTTCATTGGGATGCATCAGGTCAGTCAACCTGCTCTCCTCCTCCTTCTTCTTCTTTGTTCTTGGGGTGAGGAAGTTCACAAATCTGCTCCACCCTGACGATGTCCTATTTGAGATTCTCTGAGGCGCCTCCTCCTCAATCTCCTCACTGACCTCCCCCACATGGGGACGGGCATCCTGCAGGTGCTACTTCCTTCTATACTTCTTTTGATTCCTCCTTCATGAAGACCTAAGGGAATCTCTTCCACGCTCCATCAAAGATGACTTCAGTCTGCTCATGCAGCTCCTGGTACGTCTCCTCCTCGGCCTCCATCAGATCGATATTCGTGGCCTCCTCCTCCTCCTGCCCTGGGGGGCCTTTCCTCTCACACTCTGCTCCTCAGGCACCTCCATCTCCACACGATGGCCTTCACTCTTAACCATTTGCTCCTCTTGCTTCTCTTTCTCCAAGTAGAGCTCAAACTCCCTGATCTCCAGCATCATTTCACAGGATCACGGAGGCCGATTTAGCAAGTCACTGATGTGTGTATTTCTTTTTTGTTATAACTCCTCCGTTTACAGAAGCTCACATAAAAAAATAAATAAAAACACGCCTTTCTCTGCTTTTTCCAATTTACTCTGCTTTTCTTTTTTCTTTCTTTTTTTATTCCAGACATATGCTCACACACTGGCTGACACATGTATAAATAAACACAGTCATCTATGACATAAAGTCCCCGGATGGTTGTTGCTCTTTAAATAATTCCATAGTGAAGAAAGTCCACATCTCACTAAACTTTCATGTTGACTAAAAAGCATCCGCTATGTGTTCAAATCTCGGTCCAAGCCTCTGTGATTCATGGGGAAGTAAATGCGTGTGTGTGTCTGAATAAAATACATTGATTGTGCATCTAAAGATGATTTACGGTGTCGGCTGTCTTCTCATTGGAACATCTGCTTTCCAGCACAGACAAGCAGTGTGATAATGATACGTATTAGTGTGTGTGTGTGTGTGTGTGTGTGTGTGTGTGTGTGCTGGTGACCCTGAAGAGGCGCCAGCTTCACTGCTTGCCTGACTGTTTTGTCTTTAAAGGAACATCCCAGTTTCTGTTTACCATTTCTCTGGTTGTGTGACTGCTCGCTGCTCACTGATGAGTCTATTAAAGAAAAAAAAGCTTTGTTTATTTACATTTGGCCATCCACTGCTTGTTTATCCGTTGTATGTGTATTATAAAATATACAACTGGTTGAGATGTAATATTTTGATTCTCTCAGATTGGTCCCCCTGGTCTTAATTCACTGGAACTACTTATCTCCGTGTTCAGCTCATGGTGGGGAGCCAGAACAGCAGGAAGAAGGGAAGACAGCGCTGGGTCAGTCAGAAAAAGAAAGAAAAAACAACAATTTTGCCTCCATTTTTGGTGGTCTAAAAAAGACACCACAGGAGAGCAGCTGATTGGTCAAAGGTTGCAATGTCAGCATACAAGTTCCCATGCTTGTTAGTGGAAGGCAGCACAAAGAGAATCGTGAATAAGGCTGATTTTTCAAAACAAGGGTTCATTCAAATGTGTGGAAGTAGCAACAAACATCCTAAAAAGAGTGTAAATCATGTGTATTCAGCTGTCACATATTGAGCAAACCTGGTTATATAAAATCCAACTTCCTTCTTCTGAAGCTAAAATAAAAAGTTCCAGTTCCTCTGAATTACAGAAGAACTGCTCTATAATTTAAAGCAGTTTTACACAGATCACAGAAACATGTCCCACAGAGTTACTGGCTGATGCATTTATGTGTCACTATGACAAATCGAGTTTGTGAACAAACAGAGAAAAACACACATGTGCACACATTTTATAACTCCTGGAAGTCACAAAGAATTATATTAACAGGAACATATCTGTTTTAGTAACGCTGTGAAACAGGGACATTATTCATAGAGGCAAATGTATAACATCGTTGCTCAATTTAGACTCCCATTTTTAGTTTAATATCACAGAGTTTGGGGTGACAGTGAAGCTGTTTCACTTGCAGCACTGCCCCTAATATGCCCTGACAGCCCCTTTAAGTAACCACAGTTTAAACCCACCTCACTTTTAGACTCCCAGACAAAATGCTCCAGGAGTGTGATGACGTTGTAATGTAAAGTAAACACTGGGTGTGGAGCTGTTTAGGTCAAACAAACACAGGACTTTCAACCGGGGCACACAGTGTTTGTGTCCCAAAGTGGTGTTGAGTCGTTTCGAATGGCTTTCCATACTCATGTTACATCGTTTACATTCCACTTTATGTACTTACCAACCATGAGGTTTTTTTTTCAAAAAGTGACCTAAACCTAAATATACTGAGTGTAATGATATGTGCATTCATAGTAAATACAATTAAATCCAATCATGTTGATTTGACCAGCCATTACAGACACGCTCCAATGCTTGCCGTCCTCCCACGCAGCTGCATGAGGGTTCAAAGGTCACCGAGAAGGCCTGCAGCTGACCCCTCTCCTCCGAGCCGCATATCTTCACCATCATGTCATCCTCACTCACCTTCACTCACCAACTGAGCACATGTGGTTACTTGTTGACTTTTTTTTTAAATGGTAACTCAACGCTCTTCACGCGTTGTTGGTCTGAGTCATCTGCTCCGGTGGCGTTTTTCATCACTTCATTTCGCCCACTAAAGTTGCCGTTAATAGTTGAGTCTGGAAGACGTGAGGACTGGGTCGCTGTGGGGGGACGGGTTTGGAGCTCCAGACCGAATGGTTAAGACAGACAGAGGGGCAGAGTGAGTCATGACCTCGTTCTGTGTTCTCTGAACAGAAAGACACCCATCTTAAGTGTGATTCTTCTTCTCTCACTTATGTAAATGGGGCTGTTATCCATTTTTATATTAATTTCAGAACTTTAATGGAGCTTAATTGTGTTTTTGAAGGTTAAGATGTTTGTATCATTGTCGTTGTGTGCCCTCCCTCCTCCTCAGTCTGACTTCTCTCCTCTGTAATTTTGGTTTTTGGGGTGTAGGCTTCTTCCTGAGGGCTAACAGAAAACCTTCCACGTTACATAGAAACCGTTCGAGCCTGTTTTCTGACCACGAAGACGGAAAAATAAATCGCACAAAACCCATTTCAGAATATAGCATATCATGCAATAAAAATGAACTGTGCCTTCTTCGAGATGGCACCAGCATCCGTGGAAAATCTGAGTCTGTCTCTGTGGTTTGCATATTTAGTGGAGCTTTATGGGGTTCTATAGCTTCTTTTAAGCTCATTGTTTTGTTTTCCTGATGGCAACTACATAAAGAGGCAGATAAAGAAGTATATATTTTTATCAGGAGAAAACAAATCTGAGCCATAAAAGATCCCTGGTGTCTCCAAATGAATGCTATTATTGCTACTTATCTGCTTAATGAGAAGACGCTATAATTTGCTATACTAAAATGATAATAATATATAAATGTAGTGTTTACAGGTTGGTTATCAATGCTTTTATTTTAAAGCAGTCTTGTGTTATTGGTCCTCTCAAAATCTGAGGGCTATTAAATGCAGTGCTACTGAAAAACCACATCACACACCGTATGATTTCATTTAATAAGAGGTATTACTGTATCTCTGTGTGGCCCCTGTGCAGAACATGCACATCTCCATGATAATAAACACTAGTTTTCCAATGGGAAGTCTGATATAGCCACTCCAGTATCATGAAATATCTGTTTTTCCAAGAGATTTTGATGTTATTATTGGTTAGTGGTGATGTGACGAGTTGTGGTGACAGCATAAGGGAGCAATGAAAGATAAAACGTAAGAAAAAGATTGAGAAATTCGGTAGAAATGGAACCAAGAATAGAAAGAAGATCAGGAACAGAGAAAGTGGGAGATGGTTTGATTCTTCGATGCTCTGCAGACTTCACCACCTTAACCCGGGGAGGGTAGCGTTTCCAAGGATGTGGCCGTCTGTGGACTGTGGTTGGGATGAAAGGGAAGGAAGCCAGGCGGCCCTGGAGGATTCCTCCCTGTCACACACACACACACACACACACACACACACACATGAACATGTATGCAAATGAGAGGCTATCCTCTCGATCTGGCGAACAGATGAAGTTAATTGTTTCCATCCATCTCGACGGGCCGCGAGCAGCTCTCGGAGAAATCAAGTTTGCGCTGCACAGACACACATCATAGAGCTTTTCTTTCTTTCCTTTTCCTCTCGGCAGACATTCCAGTGTTACCCATAAAAGAGGTTAATGCCCTCGAGGACGGGTCAGCTACAGATGTTTGTGAGTGATTAAATCTCCTCCGACGGCCTCGGTTTTCCAATAACGTTTTGTTGTGTTTTCTTTTATGTCTGTTATACTGTGGAGATATATGAAAAGAGTGACGCATATGCATCGCACACATGCATTTTTTATTAAATCTGTAAAACGTTCTATTGTTGTTGTCATAAATAATCCCTGTTTTCCCCAAAGTAGTAATATGAATGAGATAAAGTGAGACTTGCTACTATTTTAAGTAGTATTTAAGGTGAGTGAAATTAATGAAGTAGCTGGAGAGGATAAAGGATGATGTACAATCACGATGTAGTATCATCTTCAGTTGAATAATGTGGCTTTATGGGTGTATAATAAGAGGTTAAGTCAGTTTAGCTAACCTTATTAGACTCACGGACGGATTACTGGCCTCAACCTGCAAAATCTCCCTCAAAGACACTTAAAATGACCACAAAGAAACATTCAATGTCAAAATAACTACAAAAAGGGGGGCAACAGTCACAATTAGACCACAGAGAGACACAAAGCAACTCCAAAGAAACAGAAAGATCTAAAAAAGGAAGCTTAATTACCACAAAATAAATAAAAAAAGACTCAAAGTGACCACAGAGAGACACAAAACAACACAAATGGGTCATAATCTGCCCCTGACTGGACCAGTAACCAGTCTGGTGGGATCCTCCTTTGGAAGGAATGCATCCGGGATGTAGATCCTCGTTTTATAGATAAAGATGGAGAAGGAAATCAGTCTTGGCACAGCTGCAGAAGCAGCCGTGGTGCCACCTGGATTAACTTTAAGCCTAAACCAAACAAAAAGATGTTTACGTAACTTGAGTGCATCACCGTGAGAATCAAGCCGAAGAGACTCATCACTTGTGACAGATTGATTTGCCTTTTTGCTGCAGCGCAGTAAGACAACCCGACCCCGGTGTGTTTATTTTGATTCAACGTTTAAACCTGTGAGGACCTTCAGAGGTTCTCCAATTTACTTCCCTAAATCCTTGACCATGAAATCCATACAGGTTTGTGGAGCGCAGTGGATACAGGACTATCCTTCCCTCAGTGGAAACAGGAAGGTGGTGGTAGTTTTACTCTAATCCTCCTGGACATTTGTAGGGTGTCCTTGGATAAAAATCCTCCTCAGAGGTCCTGGAGGGTCACATACCTGGAATCAATTAACTTTCCGCACCAGTGCACGCTTCATCCACAAGTTGTCAGACTTTAAAGATACAAATTGGGTTTTTATCTGATTATAATGTATTCGATGTAGATTGTATTCTCCTTTCAGAGCACTTTCTTTACCACTCTCGTCTCTGATTCGTTTTTTACTGGTTGCAATGCAAAATCATCCATGGGAACAAAGACAGCGATTCAGTCGGTTCCAGGAAACTAGAATTAGGCCGGGGGTTTAGGGTGAAAAGCATTAGCTTAAATTGATTCCAACCTTCATTTAGCACGGAGTCGAGACTTCCCGAATTATTTGTAATTATCTATTTTTAGGGATTTATTTATGGCGACAACAAGAAAGTTATTGTTTTAAGTGTCGAAAAGTTATCTTGAACTTGTTTGGCAGCAAAAGCAGTCGAGCTAAACGCAAAAAAACACTGATGTGGGGGAAAACCGACGATAATAAGAACAATCTAGCACTGTAAAGTGTATCTGTAAAGTGGCCCTTAGGCTCAGAGTGCGTAATAAAACTGTAATTGTGGCTGAAAAAGCTGAAGTAAGCCTCCACTTCCTCTCAGCTCCTACCTATGCAAGTACATGTACGACACTTGGCAATTTGTTTCTTATTGTTGGACGTCAGCCTGGTCCATGTATGGACTTAACCACGGATGAAAAGTTACTTGTTACATGAGTGGCACCACATGTACACCCCTGTAAGCGGCGTTTAAGGCCTTGTGAGGAACAGAGTCCAGCTTTGTAAAATAATGAGAACGACCACATCAAAGGTAGAAGGAGCAGGAGAGGCCTTTTTAATTTGGTGGCAAAGGGACTGTTTAAGTCCGTTAATAAGCAATTTGTTTTACATTTATTTAAACTACACCAGAAACATACACTTCTTGACCTTTGTTGTGAGTTAAACTATTTGCTTCTTCTTTTAGGACTGCATGAATAACATAGGAATGGTCAAATGAATAGATTTTTCTTCCTGACTTCCTGTATGAGGAACAGGTATGTAAAACATGACATCATCGCCGAGGCCTGCACTGGCAAATCTCAACAATTAAAGGCTTCAAACGTCTAACATTCAAAGAATTTGTCCACGCACACACACACACACACACACACACACACACACACACCATCATCAAGACCAGGTGTTGCTCTAATAGTGCTGAAAGGAATATCGCCTTATCAAAACACAGTGACGCAGTCTAACAGCTTGTAAATGTAATGCTGAAATATTACAAATTATAGATCTGATATGGCAAAATGTGCCACGATATGATCCAAATGGCCATGCTGTGATATTTTTAGAATATTATGTAAATACAGTGAAATTGCAATACAAAGCGAGGTCCTATCGTTCATCGGGTACAAGCTTCAAGTTACTGATGATTTAAACACTCTTCAAAGATCCTGATTTGTTCCAAATGAGACAAGCTTTTGTTTAGAAAATGTGCACAGCTGTTCCTCGCTCACACATATGGCTTCAGTTGACGGTTCTTCGACAAAAAAAAGTCCCACTGAAAACACAGGCATGGCTGTCCGCTCCATATGAGCCTTTTTGTCTGGGAGAACATGGCCGTGGTGAGTCAGAGGGGTCCAAGCTGGAGGGGGTCTTACACCTCCTGGTCTGCCCACTGACACACTGTGGAACAATGCCCTGGATTCTCCACAGAGATCTGAGGAATGACATCAGACTCACAGTTTGCCAAAAGCGGTTCTGGATTTCTCAGTGATTTATGTCTCGAGTAGTCCAATAAACTCGGCTTTTAAGGAGGCAAAATATACAGAATGTCAACTCAACAGTATGGGGGTCTGGTCCAAGATTGAGGAGTTCCATTTTCGTGTTTAATGCCGTTTAAGCTATTATTTTTCATTCGTATCTCAGAACAATAAGGATTTCTCAAAGGCACAAATGCGACTTTAGAAGTGCACAAAAGACCGAGCATCAATAAAAAGCCGGTTTCACGGTTTTAAGAGACTTTAAACATCTGTTTATAAACTGTCTCCAGACGCCTTGTCTGAAGGACAAACTCTATGACAAGAGAAGTTGTAACAGCAGAGTTTGTGCATGGAAAAAGAACACGGCACTGTGTGTGTGTGTGTGTGTGTGTGTGTGTGTGTGTGTGTGTGTGTACAATACAGCAGTAAACTTTTTCCAAAAGCCCGGTTTGGCACGGCCTCGGAGCACACAGACAAATTCAGGACATGCACCCACCCCACGATGTGACACCCATGGTTGCCCTTCTCTTAAACAGAATTTACAAAATAAGAGCAGCAGCTGAACTGTATGTTCAGCCATATTGAGAACATCAACATCTGTTACTATGAATTCATGAGTCACGTGTCACATGATGTGGAAAAGGGTAAAATATGTATGTGGATTATGGAAGGGTACAGTTTGTATAGATCAATGAATGATTTAGCAGCAACCCTGAAGCAAAACCTTTTACACATTCCCACCTACGTTTGTAATTCTAAGTTGCTCTCACCCAAAAATAGCTATAAAACTGGGCTTTGTGCTTTATTTGGCCAAAAATGGTCATGCCAGGGGCACAAGAAGGGGCATATTTTCATCAGAACACGTACTGGAGTCTGCCAGGATTCTGAAGTTAACATATCCAGACTGTTGGAGAGGATTCAAGGTTAATTTAGAAACCTGGCTTCTGAAATAAATATGCAACCCAAAGTGCTTGGGTGATTTGTTCGGATTTAAAAGGGGTTGTAGAATTAGGTCTGCATAATCAGTAGGTTTAATTAGGCAGGTCTGTTTTCTAAAGTGTTTTCAGAGTAAATATTTCATGTTCGAGGAGGAAGGCACTCATTTCATCCAACCATTCATACTGATGGAAACGATGGAAAAACAGTGAATGCTGATTTTGCCCCGCATGAAAATCAATCAAACATGATAACAGATGCCAAATCATGGATGTCAAATTAAATTGCAATCACCTGAAAAATCAGCCATTACAGTTGTTGCTTTTGTGCACACAAACACAAAAAAACATATCACATCTGCCAAAATAACCGAAATTGCATGGAGGCTATGTGCATGCAAGCGTTGATATGCAGGAGGGCATGTCCCGGTGCACATCGTGACCCTCTCACCTTTACAGCATAGTATATCCTGAATGTGAAGCCGTATGGTTTTGAGGATTATTGTAGACAAGAAATAACTAGGCCCTGACACTGAAAACAGCATTTGAAGAGGCGGGCCTCTTGTGCCCGAGCCTGCAAACCCAAAGGTAAACCAGGAACATACCAAGTAGGAAAAAGCCAAGTCTTAAATTGTCTCCCCCAATCCATCACTGACAGAGCTTCAAGGCTGACTATAATATTAAGTAGAAGGCGCTTCTTGCTCGGTGGCACCAGAGACAGCATCTTCGGGCCGCGCCCGGCCCTTTAAGAGTTAGTCCATGTCCACTTTCACTAACGAGTGTTGACTGGAAAAATCTAAAGGGATTTCCATCTCTGTCATACATATTGTATGCACGGTACACCCACATATTGGCATGCATTGGCACACACATACATTGCTGACATCTCTGCAGCTGTTGCGGAGAGTGAGTAAAGGGTCTACCAGAGTGCATTGTGGGGAAAAAATAACAGGAGAACAATGGTATTGCATCATCACCATCAATTTCATCCCAAGTCAGTTAAATCAAGTTTACTTTTAGTGCTTCCATTCAGGTTCTTCAACTGACCTTGGATTGACAATGCATTACATACAGTTGATTACTATTTTACGCCATCTGCTGGACAGTCACTGCAAGTGTAAGAAAGAGGATTTTAAATTGTCCGAGTTGTTTTAAACTTTTACATATTTTATTTATATATGTTATCATATTGTAACTTCAATGGGACAAAGGCTGAATAATGCTTGTGTATAAATGAGCGACGTGAAAAGAAGGGAGCTCGGCTGACATCTTTAGGGACGTCGTTGCTGTGGTAACCACAACACCACAACACCCCATTCAGAGAAATCTGTGATTTGAGATAAACATAAACTGCTAGTCGTGACGCTTTTAAAGCTGTTCGAAGCGTGTGTGTGGACTTGTAGTTCCAAGGGGGAACGTGACGGAGACTTGAAGACGTGTGTGATTCCACATTTTCAAAAGTAAGGTTGCTATGTTTTGCAAACAAACATTAACTTATGCTAACTCGTAGCTAACTCGCTAGCTTTTGTTTAGCTAGGCTTTAAGTGTTTAGCACGTAGGCCTCGTGCTTTTAGCTAGCCGTATGGGCACACATTAAAAAATGGTGGACATCTCCTGTCCACTTTATTTTCTTTCTGCATTGAAATGACCCCCAAAATTTGTTTGTGTGGTTTAAAGTCACAACAAAAATGCATCTTGATTTCCTCCAGCAACACAATTACAGCTCGAATCCTTCAGAATAAAAGCATGTTTATTTATTTATCTCATATCCCTTAGTATTCTCTCTTTACTTTATCGTCATGTTTTTTTTTTTTTTAATCTTTTCTGGGGGTGATTGTGGTAAAAGAGTAAATGTACCTGTAGTCTAATGTACCAGCGTGCCCTTGTAAGTAGGCCTATTTCCAGTTTGCATTTCCAGGCATTTTTTGTTGCAACACCTTTTCCACCAAATTACCATGTGACCTTTTTTTTTTTAGTAACTCACCTCTGGGGAAGTCACAGAGAGTAGTATCTTTTCACATCTTGCATATCTTATTTCTATTGCTGCTGTTTGTGTTGTATCCTTCCACCATATATCCTGTTGCATTGTTGCTTTATACTGTATATTATACATACATGTCGACATTGGTTGATCGATGCATGTTGTTTTGCATTAGTGAGTCTATTTGAGGAGCAGCACGACAGCAGGATTTCCAATAGCGTAGAAGTGGAGGTGGAAAAACAACAAGAGGAGGAGGGAATGGAGGACAACCCACTCGTGGCTCTTGCACCTGATGTTTCACTCCCAGAGGAGTTGCCCTCTGCCCTCAACGATGTTACTGCTAGCCCTGCTTTCCAGTGCCTTGATGAGGTAAGACAAATTGTTAAATGATCATATTTTTTCTTCTGAATGACATTTTAGAGGTTCATGGGAAAGATAAACTTCATATTTGACAATTACAGTAGCTACTCTATTTACTTAAACATGCAAGAAAAGATTCTGAAGAAATTCCTGTGTTTATTTTCCAGCTAAATTGATGTTTTTGAATATAATATATGATGTACGTCTCACAACGTTCAGCTTAAAGCTTAATGTTTAAACAAAGAGTGAATCCTTTAAAACTGGAAATCATCAGAGGGATGAGCACAATACGTTTTTTATTAACTTGATCGTCACATACAGTAAACAGACATTAAAATCACAGGCCCACAGTTTGGTCATTCATCCTCTGTGAAGTTAATATGAACCCATTTTTTTTTATTGAGTTGTTTTATTGAGTCAACACCTCATTAACCCATTTATTATGGGAACCTCATTCTTGAATTTTATACAGGCGTCAAATAGCCCACACTTCAGAGTTTGAGATTTCTACTCATGGATGCTCATGCTAAACTCATGTACATTTTCGTATACATTCATTAAGATGCTTTCATAAAGATGAGCAGGCACCAATTTCAAAACTACCAAACACTGCAATGTACACAGCCATGTAGTTAGAACTTTATTCATTTTTTTGATATAAAAAGTGCATATCTTTTGGCATGACAGTTGAATATGAATGATAGAAAAGATCAATATCGTACACGCACAGAGTTCCAAATACACACATAAGTACTATGAATGGTCGCATTAATGCACGTCTTTATCATTGCTCAAATATCAACAAAGTAGACCTTGTACTGTACGACCTATGTATTTTATAAAAGCTATCATACCTCACAAAACAAAATAAATACTGTACACGTCCTTAAAGTGAAACATCTCTTTCCCCGTCCGTCTCATTCACAGTGTGTATAGAATGGATTAAATGTTGCAATACAGTTTTCTAACATTAGGCGGCAGTATTGTACAAGTGGTGTGTAAGGGAGGATTTTTTTTTTACATGTGAAAACTGGTGATATAAAGATATATGCAGTAGTTCAGTGCACCCAGAGATAATGCTGGAAATACAATTGGAGGAGGTTTTCTTGCAGCAGTGTCCTGCTCCGCGGCTGCTGTCAAGAAGAATTCTCTAACGCATCAATAATGCAGAATGTACTCGGGAATAATCCAATAGAAATGTATGTCATGCTGCGTATTTATACTGGGATGTTTTATATTGTGTAGGATGATGATACATTAGCAAAGTGTCCCAGTATAATTAAATAGACGACACAGAAGCTGTTACTTGTGCACTGCTGCCCAAAGTGTGTAGTATATCACTTCCTGTAGTTATTTTTTTGAAACGGTTTGACTCTCACCCCGGCATGAAGTCGTTTACAATGAATTTCCGAGCCACTCAAAACTGTATCATCAGCTCCCATATCCCTCACTTGAGTGGCTGCTGTTAATTATAAAACCATTTAGAGCGGAGAAAATGACAGCTCATTAGTTTTTACTACTACGGTGTGCTGTGCTGTATCTCAGCTGAGTTTATAGCAGAATGCAGCGGGACAGAAAGGGGAGAAATGTCATAGAAACAGTGAAAAATCGCTCATGGTAAGCCTCCGTATAATATTATGGCCCCTGTGGGAGGTTGGCCTTTACACTGCATGTGTGTGTGTGTGTGTTTTTTTTTTTTTTTTTTTGGATCAGTCCATCATCATTCATAGTCCGTTGTCATTTAGTATCATCATTTCAATCCAACATTTTGAAGGCCACGCTCACTGCAGTGGGGAAAAGTAATAGCACAATTATTTATGTTGTTACTGCATTCCAACCTGTCTAAAGGGCCTATAGTCTTTACGGTGTACACGTATGCATGTGTAAATGTGTGCAAATGCATGACTATGTGCATGAGTCTACTTCTTCCATGTTCTTTCTTCGTGTTTGTCCGTCTATCTGGCCGTCTGACTATACATGTATTCACCTGTCCTCTTAAGGAGCGTAGTTCTTGGGCCGCATCATCATCTTGACAGTTTTGAAGGCCTGCCTGTAGTTAGTGGGGTAGTACTCCGTGGACATGTTGTGCCATGTTCCCCAGAAGATCCCGTTCCTGACTCCCTTGTACCTCTTGTGATAGTACTTCCCGTTGAGGTTGGCAGACATGCAGGCGTCGAACCACCAGCCGGAGCTGTAGTACGTGCCGCAGTTTCCAGAGGGGTACATGTCGTTGTCGCGGTCGGGCGTGGAGAAAAACTTCTGGTCGTGGTTGAAGTGCTTGTTGAAACTGATGGCGTTCCCGGCCGTGCCACTACAATGAAACAAGGATATATATAAATGTAAATGTAGTCAGTAGGTATTAGTATTTGACCGCACATGCATGCACACACAGAATACTGTACCTGTATCCACTGACAGACAGCCGGTAGCGAAGGTATTCATTGGCCACATAGAACTGGTCGTACTTTGCATACTCCCGAACACCCTCAAAGTCCTCCAGCTCGATGCGCAGGATCATATCTTTGGCTTTTGTCATTAAGTGGATATGGTCATTGCCCAGCCAGAACTCACTTCTGCAGTCGAGGTAAAGGTAGCAGAAGGAAGGGGGGGATAGGACAAAGTAAAGACACTCTTAACAACCCCGTATGCTTGTAAACCTGATTAAAAAATGGATACAGTTACTCAAATCGCCAGAGGGGAGGAGAGGGAAGGAGGAAATGCTTTTCTTTCAGTGTGGACGTTATGCTAGACATACATTCATAGACAGAGGTGGTTCTGGGTGTTATGGTTATTTCTCATATAAAACTATTTCCTACAGGAGAAGAGAGAACAATTGCTGACATTTAAATCCAGTTATGGTAGAGGCACTGCATAAAAAAACAATATATAGTAAGTGTGGAAAGGCTGCTTTCCAACATTTTCTCTTGGACCTGGGGTCCGTTTCACAAAGCAGGTTTAGTGAAAACCTTGAGTTAGTTAACCCTGAGATGAGGGAAACTCTGGTTTTTCGGTTTCACAAAGCCAGTTCAGCATAAATCTGAGTCAGTTACCCGGGTAACATACTCCGTGAACCTAACCTGCTCGCTAGCAGGTTTGCTTCAACAAACCGTGAGTTTCTCCCTACATGTCTCCGCCTTTTTCCGGAATCTGAACCAACTCAGAAAAAATGTGCCGTCCTTTCATCGTCAACCTAATCGATATGGAAATAAAAGTGATTCTAGCAGCTTTGCGTTGGGAGACAATTTTGATTACCTTTCCTTCCAATCACATTAGATATTATCTAAACAATATTCTCCGTCATTTTCAACATTTCATATCGCGGACATAATCCGCAACCAGATTCTTTGCGGAGGTAGTGTTTTTGCGAACGGGAGATTTATGAAATGTTTAAGTACATTTCTGTGTTGAAATATCTGCTTATATTTACTGTTTAATATGTGAAATATGATTAAAATCATATGCCTTAGTCAACGTATTTGCAATATTCTTATGCTTAATTTTCAACTGACGCCACTTTCTTTCTGTGCCTGGGGGGATTACACCCAATGAAAATGATCATTTATTTGATGCGCTACTTTGTGAACTACGGGAGTTGAACCCCTGTCGCCTGCACCGGGGGCGGCATTGCTAACCATTACACCACAGTGTCGCTGTGCAAGGCTAAAAATAAAGAGTTATTAGCTTTAGATCAATCGACTGTTTCATTCAGTTATACACATTAGATCGGGCAGTAATTGTCTGCCACGCCAACTATCGCTACTTTGCTGCAGTTACGTTGCTCCGCTTTCTCAGGATGAGCTCGTTTTCTACATAAACACTCAGTAATATCTAATGACGCTCTCCCCGTTGCTATGGTGAATCGTAGTATCGGAGCTCCATTGATGATGGCTTTATAGAGTCGGCAGGTACGCGCGTAACTCAGAGTTTACATACTCAGAGTTGACTGAACTAATTCAAAACCGCTGTTCTGAAACTGAAAACTCAGAGTTGCCCATCTCAGAGTTGGTCAACTCAGAGTTCAGGGTTAGGTTCAGAGTTTGTTGAACCTGCTTTGTGAAACGGGCCCCTGTTTTCCAACATTAACATCAACTTTTTAGTGTTTATTTATGTGTCATTTTATTACATTCTCTTATCTGTTTAAAGCTAATCAGTGATAGTGAAAACAGGTGGTGAACAATCAGTGATAGACCAGGTGTGCATGGTTAGGTCAGCATTCAGTGACTGGGCACTCACAAGTTGTGGGGGGGGGGAGATAAAACTATATGGTAACAAATTACATTCAGTTAAAGTTGGTGCACTAATGGTTGTGCTTGGACATAAATATGGATTCTGTTTGCCCATGAGTAAGAGAGGATTGATTTAATGATTGGTGTATTTAAAAAAAAATGTCACCCCTATGGTTACCTGAGCAGATGGTAGGTTCCAGTTAGGTGAGGCTGAGAAGAGGATAAAAGGCCAGTTACAAGCCCACAGTCTTTTTAAGGGAGGGTGTGCTGGGTGGTTTTGTGTTTCACTTCCATAAAGTTAGGGGACTTACAAAAAGACAAATGTCACATCAGCACAGTTACTTTCGATACTGCGATATGACATTATGTGGTCATATCTGAATGCCATCTTTTACCTACAGTTTGAGCCTCCTATCTGGTGCACAAATTGCAAGAAATTCAGCATTTCCCACTTTATTTATACATGACTTAGATTTACAAATCCCTCAACCACCTCTACTATTTTTTCTTAAAGAATAAGACATAAAAATGTCAGTTGGATATGAGTAATTGTATTTTCATGCTTCCAAGCAACACCTAAGGATTTACAGGCTTTAGTTTCTAGTGTTTTCCACCATCTTAAGATATATTTTGAGAAGAGCCTAGGATTGATGCGCAAGCCCCGTTACCTGAGGTTCCCGAAGCCTTTCTTATACTCGGCCCAGGTGCGGTTAAAGCTGACAGACCCGTCGAGCCGCTGCTGTAGCACGGTCCATCCGCCTCCGTAGGACTCCATGTCGCAGAAGACCTCAAATGTGCCATTGCGGGGGTCAGGGGTCACACGGTACACACCGTTCTTTCTTGCCTCCAGCACGTTGTAGTCTGAACAGTCCCGAGGGGCTAAGATGACTGTTGGGAGAGAGGGGGGGAGAAAAAGGAAAAGAGGGCTGTTTTAAGGGGATGTTACTGCATGATATTAAATAATCTTTCCACTTTGCACTGGCGTTTTTCTCTGCCCAACCAAGAGACTGGAATAGAAACAGCCCGAGGGTGACGAAGAACCGAAGAAAGGATAAGAGAATGTGATAAGTTTGCAGGATATCCAGCTTTAAACCATTGTGGAAGTTCTCATTCCTGCATAAATTTTGCGGGGCAGTGTATTCAAACACAAAACGGTTCAGCGTGTTCTTTAGTCATCCGGGTACCAGACTATTCCCCAGTGTGCGGTTCAGACTAAAGTTCAGTATGTCATCAAGCATGAAACGCACTAGTACTGTACTTCGGTAAGCACTTGGGAACACTGTAGCCTGTTCTGTGCTTCTCAACATGATGTTCACCTTTCTGGAAGTCGCAATCAGGACTCCTACATGAAAGAAAGTAAATGGGCCACTGTTGAAGGATAAAAGTCAGTGACCTTTCCCCGTGCTGCACCACAGGCCTTCTTCTCTTATACCTGCCCACTTATTTCTCCTGCTCTCGCTCCCGTCCCCCCGTGTCGCACTGCAGGCTGCTGACCCCGTCCGAAAAACCGAGCCCAAAGGCCCCTGTCAGTTAGCATTTGGGAAGTGAAAGGAACACACTTGTCAAAAAAACGTGGGAAAGTGAAGAACTGGATTAGAGAGGCGTACTACACCCACCTCCCCGCGCATTTCGGGCACCTGGGGCCTAAATCATCCTGACATTGGGCAGGCAGCGTGTGTACCCCTGCTGGGTTTGTTTGACGCAGTCCTTTGCTGATAGTTTGGTCATACTGTTAAATCTGTTTAGTGGCTTGGTGGACTATAATAGCACAAAGGTAGTGGGGAACCATACTGATTACAGAGGGCGTCAGGTTCCAGCGAGGGGAAGTGGAGTGTGGGTTTTCCTCTCATGATTAAATAAGAAGGTATTTATAACTAGATGTTGAACACAATAACAAACCGGTAGCCATCATCTTAAATGTCCTATATGCACAACGCTGTGTGTAAAATGTCTGCAGTCTGGAGCTGTAAAAAATGTATCCATGTCACGTTAAACGGCTCCGTCTGCACTTGGCATTCAAAGTATTGTCTTGTAAATTCTTTCAGTGTCTCCTTCACTTCACTCCCTGTTTGTCCCCGTCTGTCTGAGCAGCCAGTCTCCTCAGGCAGACAAGAGCCATCTCATTTTGACTCCCGCTGGCACCGTGCCTGACATAAATAACTCAGATATGAGTTAATATCTCTATCTTAAAAGGCTGATAACATGACATGCTTTTTACAGACTTCCTGACCAGTCACACCGCATCGCCTGTTTGGCTGACTGCACACGGATAAATGATTGGCAGGCGAGGAAGACATGTCTGTTGTCAAGGAAGCATACGCTGTGACAACCGGTAGTCAGCTTAGATTAGCGACTGTGATGGAAGGAAACGTGTATCCAAGATGATAGTATAATCTTTCCCCGCAATAACAGCTTAAAAAGCGACTCCTGTCTGTTTCTGACAGAAAGAAAGTCTCATCAAAAAGTACCACCCTTCCTTTTAGGAAGTTGTGTGTCACCATACGGGCAGCGCCTGACAGCGTAATGGACTGGACTTCCATTCTTGTTTATAATTGAGTAAGTGTAGCCGAACAGTATAACACGAATTGCTATCCATTCACCTCGCGGCGCTAATACGTCTTACAGGAGTGAAAGTGAAGATTAGTGCTTGCAGCAGGGATGGGAATTGGCAAAGAGTGGGGGGGAAATAAATGCTTACAGCACTGAGCTGTGAGTGATGAAAGCATCTTGACAAACGTACCATTTGCCGTGCTTGATGGCGAAATTGCAATTCTATATTTTGCCTAAAGTGCCTGAGTAATATTTGCAGCACGCTCCTCATCAGCTGCTGTGTTTTTGAGCTCGGAACAAAGTAGTTTGGATAAAGGGGATGGAAAAAGTTGAGCATCCTTAGATGCCTTCTTCTAAACTCACGAGTGTAAATGTTTGAACTATGTAGTGTAGCCTAATGAGCTACCAGTGTGGCTGCTTTATAAGTCCCTGTGCATGTGTGAGCGGTTGTTTCCTATGACGTCTCCTTAAAAATGTTATCTTGATACGATCTTCAGACGATGTTATCGCTGCAGGTCTGCTTGCTTGTCTCGCTTTGGTTGAAAACTGAATTTAAATTGTGGTTTTGTGCAAATCTCCAGGCAGGGAAAACATTTAGCCATAAATTGTAAGAAATAACCACAAAACATGTTTCTCAATACAAACGGCAAGTGGATAAACGTATTAATTCAGCATCTAGACTTTTTTAAGATGAAGAGACGTCACGCTGGAAATGAAATAGGATTGATGTGACATGAGGCATGAGGGAAAAACCTTCTCCGAAGTCTTATCGTTACATTTTGGTTTATTTCCATGGTAACAACAGATGTTTCTTGTCTGCTTGTCCTGGATCCATTTCAGAAAACCACCAGGCACGATTTCCCAACTCGTGGCGGAATAATTTGCCGCTCCTTGAGTGTAACGTGACAGATTGATGTGCAAAGACAAGTGTTACTGACCCTGTGTGCCAGCCGTGACTAATGTTGGGGAAAGCGGGCCCGCATTACTTCTTGTGTTGTTGTCAAGAGATAATGAGAGCTAGTTGTTTTATGCAGGAATGAGCACTCAAGAGCATGACCTCGACAGGAAGCGAGCGGCAGGGGGAGAGACGGGGCTCAGCCACCGAAGAGGGGATTAAAGACGGAGGAAGAAGACGGGGAAAGTTATGGAAGAAGAAGGTGGAAATATGAAAGAGATGAAAAGCAGATAGACTGAGGATAATAAGTTTGCAGGAAAAAGCGTCTAGTTTAGGGCGGGGGAAGACAACCTCGAGGAAGAGAGAAATCTGGGATTCCCTTCACACCACTGTCCCAGCTAATCTACTTAGGAATAAGCTCACATCTGTTTCCCACATAAAAGCCCCAATATGGTGTCGCACTCATATTCACTCATGCAATATCGGGGGATATTATTCAGTTTCCGTCTGAGAAGAGGGCTGCATTTCAACTGTGCCCTCATCCAAATAAGCTTTTACATCAATGTAGAGAGGAATGTTGGGTACGCTTTGCTAGTTTGCGATCCACATTTAGTTTTCAGCATGATCCTATCAATCTCTGGACTAACAGAGTTGAACCTGAATAGAAGCTTTATTTAAGTATTATATATATTTTTTTAAATGTTCACACTATGTAGTAGTGTAGGCGCCAAGTATCTGTCTTTTTCTCCCTCTCCTCCCTTTTTGAGTTTCTGCATATGGAGGGTAGTGGAATGTCATGGCACTTGAATATGTCATATAAGAGGTAATTTGAATTATCACGTTGACCCTAGTTGTCATATTGCTTCACTCTTGCGGTATGACCTCAACATAATGCTATTTTCCAGCTGTGATTTCTGTTATGGCTGCACTTATCCCACCGAGGCTGCGCTATAGGAATGTAGTGGACTTTCACAACAGCGTAGCATAAAGCCGATGGAGAATCCCTCCTCTAAGGATTTGGTGTAATGTTGTTCCCATCGGTAATAGAAAAAGGCATGTCGCAATAACCACCGTGTAGTCGTCAATGTCATTGTCAGCCTGAAAAAAAAAATCATTTCCCATTTCCCAGAAAGAAATGCCTCATTGGGTGAAGGTGACCACCCAGAGGTGGGTTGCTTGCAGTGATTACAAGTCGCCATGTCCACTTAGGCATGATTGGATGGATCCCATGCCAGGAAATTCACCTCACATCAACCTCAAACTGTTGGACTCAGTTGGCGTGTGTGTGCGTGTATGTGTATGTGTGTGTGTGTGTGTGTGTGTGTGTGTGTGTGTGTGTGTGTGTGTGTGTGTGTGCTGGAGTTTCATTACCATAAAAACATCTATGGTGATTTTTTAAGGGAATAGAAAATAATAGAGGAGAACAGAGGGAGAGGACTTCTTGATCACGCTCAGAAAGATTGCAAAAAAAGAAAAAAATGAATATATGAGAAGAGGAGAGGCATCTTTGAAATGGCAAAGATGGAACGGAATGAAATATAACACAATAGAGAACACATAGAAAAGGGGTTTTCAGTCCAAAAAAAAAAGGGAATACATGTATAGTAAATAGCTGAGGAGATGGAGAGGGCTTTCAAATGCTTTATAAGATAGGTAGACCAAAAATAATGGAGTATTCAAAACAGCAAAAATAAAAAAAACGAAATGGAGATCTTAGTGGAAGCAGACTTACACTGTGGGGTGTTCTGCACTGCACACTGGCTGGTGCAGGTGGAGCTGAGTTTGTTGACCACTCCAGAGATGTTCTCCACCCGCCTGTCCACCATAGCCTGCACGTTGTCCATGTTGAGCAGGTTGAGCCCCTCGAGACGACCCTGCATAGCGGAGATCTGACTCCTGGCGTTGCGCAGGCTGGCTGACATCCTATTCAGCTTCACCTGGGAAGGGCCAGAGGGAGGCAAATTATTTCTGTGCACAGAATACAAAGCAGGTGGATTACTGAAGTCACAAGCCTCCTTCATTGTGTTACGAGCCAATTTAAATTTTAGAACAGGAGCGAGCCTGCGTGCTGGTTGGCCGTGTGCCAAAGCGGCTGTGAGAGTCAACAAACTTTACCGCCGTTTGGCTGATTTTCGAAACGCCGGATCTCCACCCTGATTACAGCAAGAGGTTTTCCCTGATGGATTGGGTGGCAGGTAGGACTTTACAGGCCTTTAAACCATCTGGCCAGTCTACATTAGCTGGATCTATGTGACCGGGAACATTTTAGGTGACTTTGGTTCTAAACTGTTATAAATCATATAGTTTATTTAGGTCGGAGCCAGTAAGATCTTACAAGGCTGACAATGATACAGCCTTATGGGTATTTAGATGGCTTTAGTGGGAATCAAGAAATTGGTGCAGTGCCACTGTTGCACTGTTGGTTCAGACCTCTAAGTTATGTTGGTGTGGGACGCAATGTGTGCTGATTTTATACAGAACGATGCCAAAACTGTTGATTACGCTAATTTGGATTGGCAAAATCTACACTTTTATTGACAGAGATTCATAAAAAAGATCTTCTGTACACACACACACACACACACACACACACTGCACATGCACTTGTGTAAAAATGGCACTCTTGCCTTGGTCAAAACCTGCATTTTCCAATTATGAGTCTCTTTTACTCTCGTTCTCTTTGTGAGACTGAACTGCGCTCCTTACCTGCATCTCCTGCATGGTGCTGGGGCTCGGTGGAATTTTCCCAAAAATAGAAGCATGCCCCTGTCCAGTAACGTCCACAGTAGCTCCAGGGAACATCCCATCTCCCCTCTGCTCTTGGCTGGACCCACCTTGCACGTCCTGTCCTGTCAGGTCCTGTCTCACTTCTTCCTCAGCATCCCTCTGAATGGGGACCTGTGTCTTTCCCTGGTCAGACTGCTGATGTCCCTGAGCTCCGTTGCCTCGTGCCCCACGGCACTCCTGGCACCCGCTCTTAAGCTTGTTGACAACCTCCTTCAGGCTCTGCAGCTCCTTCATAGTCTTCTCCAGCAGCCGGAACTGCTTGGGCAGCTGGATGGTGAGGGGAGGCAGGGTGAGCTGGTACGGGCAGTCCTCCCCTTCCTCTGCCGCGGCCCCGGAGCTTCCACACTGGCCTGAGGGTCTCAGCTTGATGGGGCAGGAGGTGGGAGTCCCAGGTTCAAATCCCAGCGAATAGGGTCCTTTAGCGTCCCATCTCTGGTGTGAGTTGATGGGGAAGTCCGCTGCCCGGCTGGTGCGCGGCACCAAGGCGGCCGTGAGCAGGAGACTGGCACAAACGCAAAGCGCAATTGTCCTCATTTTTTCTGTGTGAGATTCGTGAAGCAGAAGTGTGCGCAAAGTGTCCGCAACTGCCTCTAATGTGAACCCAAAGTGTCTGAATGCATTTAGTGGTGTGAGTGTGTGTGTGTGTGTCTGTGCCCGCAGCCTGCAGAGTGTAAGTATAGGAGTATGTGAATACGTCCTGTGTCCTATTGGTTAAAGAGTGTATGTGTGTATGAGCACAGCCTGCAGGAGGGAGAGTGCAGGGAACTGCTGCTGCCTCAGAGAGCTGTGTCATTAATATCAGGGCGAGTGAGGAAAGGGAGGGAGAGAGAGGCAGTGAGAGAGAGAGAGAGAGAGAGAGAGAGAGAGAGGGAGGGAGGGTGCTGAGTTGGAGAGGATGGGAGGGGCAGGACTATTGCGTAATGCAAAACATCATATCAGCACCACGAAAAAACCACAGAGATGCAGACACATAATGGGGAGCGAAAGAAAAAGAGGCAGGGATTACAGTAAATAAAGAAGGAAGGTCCTTAGCCTGCAGTCAGTGCATGGTGTGCCGTTCTGCCTCACTCTTCAGGGAAATGACTCGGTACACGGGAACCATACCCTCAAGTCATGTTTTTTCATGCTATGTTGTGTTGTTCTGACCCAGTTCAGATTCCAAAGCCCAAATCCATGGAACACCAATAAATAGGGTTTGTTTCAATTAGTACAACTTCTTTTTTACTGGGTTTATAAGCACATGTATATAACAAGTGGAGACTAATCTAATGTTTATTCCAAGGTAATACATCCAGTGACATTCAGGGTTATTTCCACATAAACGTCTATAAAATCGGACTTTTTTATGCGGAGGAGTTGCCCCCTGATGGCCAGAACGTACTTTCTTTGTGAGTTGCGAGTTGAGCAAAATAATAATCATAGGCTTCAGAACTAGTTTCCCCTGAACACAATCAACGATATTGAGCACCTGCTAGTACACTGTCTTTGATTCAATATTTAATGTTTCCTTTGTAATAGCTGCAGATGGCTTAATTAACTCTACATTATAATGAGTGAAGCCAAATTGATCTAGATGTTTCTGGTGGATACATGGTGCCCGTTGTTGAAAATCTTTGGTTGAAAATTTGGACTGAATCTAGCCTCTTCATCTTCTAATGCATGTACAAAATATGGAAATTGAAACACAATTTCAATTGAAGAGTAGCAGCTACTCGATGCAAAACCAGATCCCATTTATTTTTCAACCCCAAATGGGTCTACCCGCCTCACAGGTTGTCAGTGCGGATCGCATTAATTGAAAGTGCTTGCTGCTCTTTTATTTATTTTGTGTTAATTAGTGATTCTCTTGCATTTAGCACTTTTCCGCTTTTTATAATGAGGGGAAATTGGACATTTTGATAGCACAACATGTTTCATTGAATAAAGCATCTGAAGTTTCTTGTTTTTGGATATGAGATCAGACAAGGGGTTTATCATGACAGATACATAATACATATAAGAACTTAAGTCTTTCTGAATGCCTTTTATGATGAAGTGCTTATGTGGTCGATTTTGGTCATAATTGAAACTTCACTCACACTCGACCACAAACATTATTTATACCCTAGGCAATTTCACGAAGCATCTTAAAAAAAAAAAAAAAAAGCGATACGAGCTTGGAGTCTTGTTCTAAACTCACAGCAAGATCCTTAACTTGGCATTGATTATTTGTTTTTTGGAACGTGGCTATTGTTCCCGTGATGTGATTTATAACCACGGGTCACGTAATTGGATTTTTCTCTCGGGGACGTTTGGATGTCTCCCACACATGTGATATTTCGAGAGAAGTGACACCGTTTCGGATAATTGATTTCATCGACCGAAAAGGGGGGCTCTCAGCCCTGATGGAGGAAGTCGCCAGAAAGGAAAATATTACGGCACAAAACCTCCTTCTAACCAAGTGATTCAATCTAGCTGCAGGCTCCAGTTCAAACAGTCAATATAAAGACATGAAGGCAGAGATCCACACACACACACAGGGATGATGGTCTCCTCTATCACACAGTGAAATCAAGTGATGTGCCTTGGTGGTCATTATTTTTCTCCCTGAGGGTGCAAAGTATTAAACCCACAGGTTGTTTTTGTTATACACTTCACATACTTGCTGCACCACAAAGGTTTATTGGTGCTCAACAGTACAGATCACATGCTTGAGGGGGGATTAGATGGACAGGTGTGTGTGTGTGTGTGTGTCCATGTGCCTGCATAAATATCTTTTCAGTGATTGTCTCTATCGCACTTCAAAAGATGGTGTGCCACATGTGAGCCTTATGCAGCCGCCCCACAAAAAGAAACGCCTTTACTACTCTACGCTGCTGAAGATAAGTCTTGGCACCAGAATTAGAGAGGCTGAAACCGCTTCAGGCTGTTTCCCCCAGATAAATCTCCCAGTGTACCAGTGTATGGTACCAGTGTGTGTGTGTCGCATCACTGGTATGTCATCTGTGTTGCCGGAAACACAACACGGGCCATATTTGGTTTGATATTTAGCTTCAAATTTCCGATCATTTTACATGTTTCCTCAGTACGCTTTTTTTAGGACTCTATATTAGATTAGACCGACAAGTTGCTGTTACAGAGCTCAAGCAGGACCAGATGACCCACTTGCCGTTTCAAGATGTAAGAGCGAGATACTTCAAATGGTTTCGCACACAGATCATGTAACGCTCTTCAGGTGTTTAGCGCTTGTAGTGGCGGTGACCTTGGGTTTGACTGCTAATTCAAAGTGACTGGGAAAAAACATCAAAGTAAATCATATTAACGAGAGCCCTAATCTACATCATTCACAACATCCATATCTCTGTCCTTTCAGCCCTTGGAACGTGGTCAGCTACTTGTGGGTGCATTTGATAAACAATATAATTAAATTAATCTAAAAACATAATCGGCTATCCCTACTGTTTGATGTCTGGGTGAGTTATTAGCCCCGTGTGTGTGTATAATCACAGCATTTGTGTGTTCATTGCCGTTAGATTACCTGCTACACAGTATGACCTGAGATATCCTCAGTTCTGCAGCTCTTTGATACAGACAAGGCTATCCCTCATTTCTCCCAACTCTACCAACCTGGCTGTGAAGATAAGGGGAAACAACACTGTTTCTATCACTGTTTACACACGGGGAACTATGTTGCCACAGAGAGAAATTTAACAACAACTCTTCCTGATAATTCTTTTTTTTTTTTGCAATGTCGTCTGACCTGATATCTTTCTCTTTGCTGCGGTTTGTTTTCTTTTTAACCAAGGTTTCACAGCTGTGTATCTTCTTCTTTTTTTATCAACTTTTAAAACTCTGGGCTAATGGTTTCCTGTAATCTAAAGAACTGTTATCTTTATGTATGGACTGTTCACAATGATATATCACCTCTTTTTGAGATTGCAGATATTTTGGGGGTTTGTTTTTCATACTGTTTGCGATCTGGAGTTATGATGCTGTGATGATTAAGGTTGATTCATCCTAACTCGGGTCAAATCCTCAGCTGGGCTTTGTTGTGGTCGATGATGCTTTGTGTTGGCAAGGCCAGGGCGATACAAAATAGCTTTACAGTGACTGTAGTTTGAGCATATTATCAGAAGTAAAGCAATTTTTTTGTCAAAAAGGTTTATGAAATTTGAAACTCTTTTGTAGTCTCTAGTGATTTAAGTCTTCAACTTCTGGAACTCAATTATTTCACTGAACAATATTACAAAAAGTGCTTACTGGTCAGAATCGTATCTGGTTCAAAGCAATATCGCCCTATTGAATATTCTGTCTGGGGGAGAGAGAAAAAAAGACAGCAAGAGATGTCCATATGTGATATTCTATTCTATATCTTGGCTTTCTTACAGGCAGCTCTGGGTCAGATCAAACACTTTGAAATGGTGCAACCTGAGCTGGCAGAAACACGCAGGAGGATTTGTTGCCAACTTAGCTGAACGAAACAGTTTAGCTGTAACGTCTTGCTGTAGCTGGACTTTTCAGGTGTGGATGATTGACACAGGGGGAGGGGGGATTTGTTCAGCCCAGCCACCAATCTTAAACTGATAGAGGTTAAAAGCACTGGTCATAGATACTATTAACCATTAATATATTGCCTATTCTTCTTTGTTTTTCTGTTTTCATGCTCCTCAGTTGTTGTCATTGGGCAAAATCAGCCCGACCAAAGTAGCCGAACTGAAATCCAGCTTCAGGCTACTTCAGGATACTCTGAAGAGGTATGTTTTCTTGTTAAAACCCAAGTTTTAATTTGTCACCGTCATATTTGTGTTGTATTTATGTTGTTATGACTGCAGAGATGCTGAGAATAGTGGATAGCAGAGGAGTGGATTTCTTGTGACAGGCCGAATCCAGCTGAAGTGTCCTTGAAGAAGACTCCTTATCAGATCTACTTGTGCTGCTCTTATAGACTAGTTGAAAATGTGTGGAAGTAGCATCTGTGACAAGCCTTCTGAAGAGACACTTTTATTGGGGTCAATTATCACTCCGTTAGTGGAGCCAGGGATCCTGGTGTGAACAAAAGAGGCTAAAGCGAGGGTGTACAACTGACGGCAATAGCCTGCGAGTCAATCAAAAATGTACTTCTTATTAAGCTTTATCGAATCCTTAATGGAACGCGCATTCTCAAAATCACCACCAAGGCACATAAAAGATGGAGTGAAATTAACTTTTGAGACCCCAATTTCTACGCAACACATCTTTTGTGTGAATTCTCGTGAAATGATGTAAGAAATCTGTTTACATTACATCTGCTCAGTACGAAGACATCTATCTATGTATATTGTAGCACAGCTTTTGTGATTTCTGATTCATACACGAGTTAAATGTGAATGTATCCAGCAGTTAGGAAATAGTATCTGCATTACCCCGTTGCCACGTACTCATCTCTCCGTTTTAACCCAATAGAACCCAGGATTCCGAGATCCACCTTTTGGGAGAGGCAAAGCGGTGCCACGCTGAGCTGCAGAGACTGCAGGCTGAGGTGGAGAGAACAGAGGAGCAGGCAACCTCTGTGCAGCCTGAAAGTGAGGTCAATGAACTGAGGCAACAGCTCCTCCAGGCATTCAATGAACTGAAAGCTGCTGAGGACAGAGAGTACACGACGCAGCACAAACTGAAATGGTGAGCTGTGGGTATATATTATATACTTATTTATTTGATTTCACACACACACGCACAAATGAAAGCATTGAAAATGACAATTCAATCAAGAAAATGCATCTAACTTCTTTCAAATGTGGCTGCAGCTTGGTCTCACACACACACACACACATACACGATTAACCCCACTGACCCACGAGACAGAGGAGAGTAAGGACAAAGCACAGAAGTGGAACTGTTGTTGTGTGTACAGTAGGAGACACACACACAGAAAGTAACTAGAAACACTGAGCTAAGCTACACGATGCAGCATCTAGTTTGCATTGACTTTAGAGGAAAGTGAAGGTGAGCAAGTAAAAGACACACCTGTGTCACTGCCGTGACCTTATGTTGTTTCTGTTTCAGTAACGACATTTTATTAAGATTTAATGTCACAGGGGAAACTTGATATACACAGTTTATGATACAAATACCAGGTTGAAGTGGATTTTTTGGTGTAATTGCTCTGGATGTAACGTGTTTACTTGTCTGAGCTCTCGGCACTCGTTAGTTCTATTACGTCAGTCCTGAAAGTCTGTTTCTGCTCCTCTCTTCCAATCCTTTCCCTTCGCTCCCACGACTCTCTTTTTTCATCGCAACCCAATTTTCCTCTTTTCTGCTGCAGGTTTCTCTTTTTTTTTTTCCCTTTCCCCAACTCACTCAACACCACTATCGACGTGTCCGAAGGGTCAAACACACCCAGAGAAATGGAAAATAACACACTCACTTGAACATCTCCCACTTTTCTGTAAACAAACTTTTCAAGGGCCAAAGGGAGGTTACCGGAACATTGCCAACCATTCCCAAACTTTTTATATTATCTTGTGACACATGAAAACAAATCAACGTGTAAACCCTGTGAGTCATTTTTTAAAGGCTTCAGAAAGTAAAATCAACCAGTAATTCACAAGAAAACTAGAAAAGCAAGTGTTGGGTAAAAATTGCAGAATGTAAACGGATAAAAAAGTGTGTGTGTGCATGTGTGTTGGATGTTCAATAGGAGAAAGTGAAGCACATAAAGCAGTCAGTGGAAGGAAACAGTAGACATTTCAGCTGAAGTGTAAATGATGAAAGCTACTGAAATTCTAGTGAAGTTTTCATGCCCTGTTGACCGTCAAATTGTCAGTTTATGTGTGAAATGAAAGCAGTAGAACTGTACACAGATACAGTGTGTGGAATAGAAAAATAGTGGAATTGTCGGGAAGTAAACGGCCTCACAGATGTTTCCTAGAAAGTCAGAAGTGAGGTAGATAAATACGTTTAATTACACTCTAATATCCCTAATGGGTATTTAGTCAACGTCCTTTTAAGCAGATCTATTTTCTCATCTCTCCTCTATTACATTTGACCCTGGTTTGCTTCAGCAACATTAAACCACTCACAGCATATAAGGAATCATCTGCAGGATACACAGATTTTTTTTCTCCCCCTTCTTTTTAGTGTAGAGCACACGTACTGAGGCAGAGAGTTGAAGGACTAGCTGTAATTGAAATATTAAATGAAAACCTCTTACAGATTCTCAGAGGATGCAGCAATAGACGGGATTAGACACGTGGAGTGTGTATTATTTGTGTGGGCGTTGGTGGTAAGCTCTCCCTTCCTCTCGTCGTCTCCGTTTCTTCCTTCTGCCCTTTCTTTCATCCCCTCCAGCCCAATCACTTCCCCCCCCCCCTTCTCCTCTGTTGTCCAAATGGACAGCGGTCTGCATATGACAAGCAGATGCTCACCATGCAAATATGCCTTTTTTCAAATCTTTGCGTCCTTCATCTTCAGCCAATACAGGAATTCAGCAATTTTTTTTTTTTTTTTTTTCTCATCACATATTTTAGCATTCCTGCAGCTTTCCCTGTATATCAGTTAATATCCAATATGTCAACCTGTCGGGAAGATTAATATCATTTACTTTGGGGAAACGTGTAGCCGTACACGATGTGCTATTGTAAGGTTTCTCACAATGACACAGCTGACTCGGAATGATTTTCATACAAATTTTAATCAACTGCTCAAAAAAAGGCGTCTGCTGCAGGGAGATGAAAAATTCATAGAAATTATGTTTTTATATGCACATTGTGTTGTGTAGTTCACTTGTGATTCTTTGTGTTTATGTATGAGGAAGCTTGTAGATATATTTCTTATTTTGTACATTATGTGCTTCCAAGTTGTGGCATATCGGTTTTTCTAATACTAGAAAGTTTTCATAGCTTATTCACAAACATTTGACAACCACCGCATATTTGTCTTTTAGTGCTTTCTCTTTCAATTACCAAGAATCTATTGCATGAGATTTAACAAGGAACTGCCAACCAGTGTGGGTTTAAAAAAAGAAAAGTAACTATCCGTTCCTCTCATTGCATTCCTCTTTCTGTTTAACCAGGAACTGAAACATGTTATTCGTTTCTCTTAAAAACACATTGTGTTATCCTTTTTTTTTTTTTTTTTTTCAATTTGCTCTTCCTCCCCGTCATCTCACCTCACCCCCACCTCCATGCAGTCTCTGGGAAGAGAAGCAGTATCTGGAGAAAGAGAATGAGATTCAGCCGAAACCTGCTGTAAGTTCATCGTTGCACCATCCAGGTGTAGTCTAACAGACGTGGATTACTACTGCAACAGCGGTCTTCCGAGGGGATAAATGAGTTTTACTCTAAGCCTCCATCCAGGCTTAATCCCTCAATATGACGACTTCCCATTAGCATATTTTTTTTGGAGCCATTTGAAGCTAAAAGATTGTATATTACGATCTCCCATTCAGACAAAACGATTGCATGCAAGTTGAAAAAGATTTAATCCTCGTTACAGCTGGAGAGAGGTATTAACTTCTTTGTTTTTTAAGGAAGGCAAATTAAGTTAGCAATGGATGGTATTCATCCCCGGAGGCAACAAATGTAGCAAAATGCATAACAAAGCAGACATTATATATTATTTAAAAGTTCAATAAATATATTTCCTTAAAGTGTACACAGGCATCAAAGACAAAAACAGTCTGGTCTTTGGACAGTTGATAGCAGGGTTGAATCCCAGGGTCTTCTTGATGCTGTAGGGCATATTAATACTGTATCACCAACACACATGTATGTAGAGCTGTTGGGCGTGGAACCACACTTGGATGTCCATTAAAATTCTAGTAGCTAATCACCTTCAAAAAAACTCAGCAACTGTGTTGAAGAAAAGGAAAGTATTGCATTCACAATTCTTCAAAATGTTGTTGCCTCTGCAGGTAATTGCAAAAGAAGGCCAGGTTTTGAGCTTATAGCTTATTGCTTGGGCCCAGGATATTTTTTAGGAATGGTACACGTCCCTAACAATATCCATCAACTTCTGAAACGTCCCTCGTTGAGCCGCACACTGGTGAGATTTATGCCCGATCAGATGTGTTTTCAGACATATTCAGAGATCCCAGTCCCCGAACGGGGTTCTGTGTCTTTCAGACCATCTGAATGGGATGCTGCTACCATATCTGCAGAGTGCAGAGCGGTAATAACAGCATGCACGCCAGACTATAGCACAGGTAGGAAGATTTATTTCAAAATACTAAGAATTTAAATCGGTGCATAAAAATGTCCTGGCAGAGGACCACCAGACCGCTGGCGTACATCGCTGAAATGAAACCTGCGCCAATGACTTGTTGAACGAGTTCCACAGCTTAAATTTGTAATACTTTGGGGGTTCTGTTATGCAATTACTTTTTAATCACTGATCGCGATCGTGACAAAAATTCTCCATGTAAGTCTTTTTTTTTTGGAGTGTCTAAAAATGACAGTCATGCCTTCGAGAGACAAAACAAACAGGAGGAAATGAATTACAACTGATGGCAGACTATTTATCTTGGACATGTCTTTGTGTCCTTGTGGTTGGAGTTGGAGTGAATTTACAGCTACGAAATATTAGAGAACAATGTGACACATGCTGGTTTCCTGCTTTTTATAGGGAGCCAGTATTGCAGTAAAAACAGTTGCCGCATTTTGACCGCTCGACATGAATTATCAAGTGGCAGCATTGAGCGGACAAAGGCATTGCGTGCCACTGTGGACACGCACAGCACCAGGAGTCGTGAAGAATTCTCAGCTAACATCAAGAAGTGTGCGGTGAAGTCGTATTCATCCAAGCATTGCCTTCCTTTAGTGTTGTTGTGCTGTACCCTACTGTAGACTGATACTGAAGAAAAAGCCACAAACCAGCTTTAGAGTGCGTTCCATCGATCAAGTTGAATCAATCTTATCCAACATTTACTTTTTTTTTTTAATCTTTGTTGCGCAGAAAAGGATGATGATTAAATGTAAGACATCAAACTACAACTAGTCGTCACTGAAAATGAGTTTTTACCATCGGAACTGACTGTATTTTCCATCAATACTTTAAAACTTTGCCTCTTAAATAAACAAGAAATCATCCATGTGCAAAGCAAAGGCTGTTGGATCGGACACTTAAAAAAAAACAAATGGTATTTCGCCTGTAGCCTGAGCTCAATTAAATCATCATCATCGACCCGCTAGTCTTGATATGTGATGTAATGTTCATAATGCTGGTGGGTCCTCCAGGAGCTGGAGAGCAGAACAAAGGCCCTGCAGGACAAATATGAGGATCTGAAGAGAGAGGTTTACCAGAGACAGCTGGAAGTCAGGTATTTTCTCGAGCTGTTGTTTCGGTGAGCACACATGCAGTCTCCTCACGTTGCCCTGCAGGGTGATACAGGTGCACACGTGGAAGCCTTCATAACTTTGCCCTTTTGTTCCTCTTTGTATCTTTCCAGTTTCATTCAGTTGGCTGAGTTTAAATGTTTAAATCTTAATAAGAAGCAGTGCGGCTGAACTTTTTTTTTTTTTTTTTAATCAAAATTCTTCAGATAATGAGCGTTCTTTTTGTGTCTTGCCCTCACTCCATGTGCAGAAGTCTGACAGAAGATGTGGAAACGCATGAAACGCAGATATTGAAAGAACAGAAAGAGCTTGAAGACAAGATGGAGATCATAGAGCTCAAAGAGGTCTGTGTGTGTGAGAGTGTGTGTGTGTGTGTGTGTGTGTGTGTGTGTGTGTAGTTGGACACAGCTTAAAGCATACCATCAATAAAATAACATGTTTTTTCTTACATTTATGTGGGTGTTGCCAACCAGGCTGAGAAAGCCCGACTCATCAGCATCCCCGATCAGGTTTTAAAGGAGACTGAGAGGAAACGGGCAAAGAGGGAGTAAGTGCATGAACCCCCTGGATATATTTATTTTTTTATGCGTCAAACACTAGGAATAAAAATGAGCCAGTAAGGGTCCTTCAGTGAGACACTGGGAAGGAAACATCTTTTGAGAATCAAGGCACTCCCTGTCCGTTGGCTCGACTTCTTTTAGTAGTCTCCCTCTCTTCATCTTGATCTCCTCGACACGAAAGAGCTGGATTTAATTGGATGAACTCCGACTGATCGTTATTGTAGTTTTGCCAATGAGGAGGGCGCTTCGTGTCAACTTTTCATTGGACTCAAACAAAAAACAAACACAATATTTGTGCAAAATAGAATCCATCTTGCAAGAATAACATTTTCCTTTCTCCGATACAAGAAAAAAAACATGACAAACATATGCATCAGACGTTCGTTTTTCTAATCAAGTGCAGCCGCAGTCAAAAGCCCCTTCATCACCAGGAAATGGTTCCAGTGGCACACTGCAGTCTCCTTTTATGTTTATTCCAAATTAATATTTGGCTTACAAGTGATGCAGTGGACTGGCTGTATGAGCCACGTGAGCTGTGGCTTGTAATTTATAATTCACAAAGCTGAGGGGTGCTTTGGGGGTGTGTGTGCGTAATAAGATGGAGGATACGCATACTTCATAAGATATGCACTCTCAGAAGTGAAGGGTAATGAATGGATATTCTTCACTTGGTCTTATTACACTTGTTCTTTGTATGTTTCAAATGTCCTTCCACCTCTTAAAGATCTGCAATGAAGAAGGTAGAAGCACTAAATACAGAGATTTCCGGAATGCAGCAGCAAGTGAAGGACGTGGCCGAGTGCATCAGCTCCCTGAGGTGGGAGAAGAAGGAGTGGAGTGAGGAGCTGGAGGGTCTCAGGGCCCGAGTAGATGCCAGTCAGAAGGAGTGCAGACAGCGACTAAAAGAGCTGGAGGTCAACAGGGAGGATGAGGCTGAGCTCGTGGGGAACGGGTACGAACTTCTTACACAGTCAAAAACTGGAGGAGACACTTTTGCCGTGTCTTTATTTGCACATCGTGTTGTCGTCCCCAGGGCTCTCCTGGAAATGAAGCTGCAGAACATCACGGGCGACAGGAAGCACCTGTATGAGAGCCAGTCGGTGCAGCTCCGGGAGAAAAATAGGTACAGAGTGACCACCGCGCATGCAAATAAGTCCACAAACCTCGACAATCACAAACAATACACCAGTAAATATGTGTTCTTTCATATATATTTGGCATTCAGGCAAAGAGCTTGCGGTTGTAGTTTCGTCAGTGTTTCTCTACGCGTCGGTAAATATTTCAAAAAGGTGCGTGTTTCTCCTCAGGCAGATGCAAGCCCTCAAGAGGATGGAGCATGCGCTGACCATGGACGCTGAGCAACTAGAGCTCACACAGTCCGTCTACAAAGGGTTGCAGACACAGGTGACCTATCGATTGTTACATTCAGTGTAGAAGAAAACATAGCTCAAATGGAGGATTCATGAATATTTACCAGTAAACCTGACGTGGTTTGCAGCTTTGTGTCTTACCTGGTGTTTGCAATCTGTTTGGACATTTTTTTTTTTTTTCACAGGTGGGGGAAAACTTTTGGAGTAAATGTCATGTTGGTCGTAATGTTGTTAATCTGCGTCACACCAGAAGCAGTTTTACATTCTTGAGCTTCCTGTTATTTTACTGATGTTCACAGTTTTTAAAAGAGGAAAAAAAGAGGAGAGGGAGAGTCATGGGAAATGCATCAGCACATCTCACGGGCACATAACAATATGAAAGGAAATCGCAATGACACATCAGGGAATTAGGAAACATTTGAAGAGGGGGGAAAAAAGTGTCGTTTTGATGATTTATTCATTTTCACTCATCTGTCAATCAATTATGACTCTCACATGAGTATGGATGTGATTGATGGCTGTGATTTTTGGTTGTGTTCTCAACTTTGGACCACATGAGACCTTATATGGACATAGAATATTGATACATTTAGTGCTACGTTCATGTAGCTGAGATCAAATTGAGCATTTTTTAAATTCTTATAGCTGGGGGAGACAGTTTATTTTGGGCATTATTTGGCAGGAATCCCATAATAAAAAAGGAAAAGGCCAAAATAAGCCAGTATTTGAAAATACAGCCCTCATACTGCAGGTTCCTTTACTCCTGTCTGTAAAATGTGCAAAAAAGAGTTGAATAACAATTTTCTGTATGGTTATATTTGCATTTTTGCCCAATGAGGCCAACCATATACTGCCCACCCCATCTTTAAACCTCCTGATCTGATCTTTTTGTTCTTCCATGGACTAACATTTTTTTTAAATATGGAGCGGTAGCTCACAGCACTCAACAGGAGGCCTGGCAACCCTGCAGAGAGGGGCAATCCTCATGCCTAAAGACATAAATCTTTCATTAGTTCCAGTGTCATTGGATCCAATGGCTATCAGAGGGGCCTCGGGGAAACTCTGATATATAGTATTAATTATTTTTGCAATCAATGTTTAATGTGGAATAGAATATGCACTGACTGAATTTGATTTGACGTTTGGTAATTTTGTACTGGATCCTTCTGGTCTTTCCTTCCGCAGTATTAAAACGTGTAATGGACTGCAGCCAGGGAAACGCATGATAATACTGTTCTACAAGTTTTTAATAAGATTCATGAGTGACGCACGGTGGATGTGAGATCTACTCGATTTTGAACAGACTTTTGACTCCAATTTCCAGTTAGATGCTGTTCAAAAACAAGAAGCCAGTATTCAGCGGAGGATGGAGCTTCAGAAAGAGGTGGATGCTCTGAAAGTCGGCGTTGAAAAGCAGGTGGGGAGCAGTGTGCGTGGGTAGACACATTATCATTAGCAGCCATAAAATGGAATGCAATTTACTGCAGTAGCCGTCTAACGAATCCATCTTTATGGGATCTATAATTTATTAAACTTTTGTTGAAACTGATAGAAAAGTGTGGATTCTTCCACTTCTTAGTTTTAATATATCTCTATATGTGACTGTGTCTGTATATATTATGTGAGACCCTTTTTTCCTTTTTCAAACTACCTTTTCTAAGTAAATGCTATTTTTATGTTCAGGTTATTTTTCCAATCTTCCATCTTTTATCTTCAGTTTGAAGGCAAGGTGATATTATTTCCCATTGCATTTCTATCTCATCCTGTGTGACAGAGTTTGGCAAAACTTTAATGATCCCTTTTGGGTAACGTCTGAACTTTACAGAGAAAAGTTTCGATATCCATCTTCTATCCATCTTCCCTGTATTACGGGTCTTTCAGCCCACTTTGGCTTCCCTATTCTGCTGTCAGTAACCCTTAGATTGCGGTCAAATTGTACGATTTTTTTCCACTGAAATCGACACTTAATGTCTTCCCAAACCAGCTCTGGGTGTCTGAGGAGGAGAGCCAGAAGATGCTGCAGTATGGGATGATTCAGGGGCTGCTGAGGGAGTCAAATTGCCTCAGAGAAGAACTCCATAACCTCAGATGTCTGACACAGATCAGAGTGGAGGAGAGGGGCAAGAAGCACCGGGAACTGCTGAGGGCTGAGGTGGACATAACACACACATACATGCAAACACATGGTGCAAATGGACATTTAAAATAGCTTGAAATAGTCACAGATACGCATGTTTCATGTGTAAAAAAAAATACTTACGGAACTAAAAGTAGGTTCATGTTTTAAGCTCTTTGAGTGTGATGAAAAATGACACAATTTCAAAGAGGGCAAACGTCTTTACTGCCCTTACAACATTACTGTCACCACAATATGATAATAGGAGAATGATTTGGGGGGGAAATAAATGGAGACCGGGCAATTTTTTACTTCAGTTAAATTGAAGATGGGAGTCTTTGGGGAACATTTTTTGGCAGAAATTACTTTTCTAAATGACGCTGGATGTTGGCTCCTCTCGACCGGAATCACAAGTAGCGCCTTTTCTCACACTTTCAACTACAGATTCAGAGGATTTTGTGCCTGATTAGTAAATAATGACAATAAAATGGATCAGTGAATTCAGAAAAAACGATTCTTCTTCACACGGAACCAGGAGCGCTGAATCGGCTCATTTCCGTAGCGTTTCTCTTCACGTATTAAAAGTGTCGGGAGGGAAGCTGCTGCAACATAGAAAAATATAGGCCGACAAATCTGATTTGAAGGGTGATGTTTGCGCACACACACACACAAACACACACACACACACACACACACAGAAGTGATGATAATGTAGTTTTACCTGTGTAACTCTATCCACAGCAGCTGAACCAGCACATCCAGCAGGAGCTGCAAGAAAAAGACCTCATCATCATGGACAACAATAAGCTGAATACTATGCTACAGCGCAGGTTGAACTGTTGTTTTCTCCTCTTGTTACATCATCAGATACATTTCATTAGATGCAAAGGTGTTGTAATGAAGAGGATTTGGGTTACAGAAAAGCTACAAAGCTGTTAGTATTTGGGGAAGCATAATCTCTTCTCTAAGTCCCTTTTTCTTACTCTTATTTCTCTTATGGAAGTAAATCTAAAGATTAAATTTCACACTTATTACATTTTTTGATATATATTATATGCAACAGGCCAACTGCACACAGGTCTGGGACCCAAGGTGTCAGGCCCCGTACAAAATGTCCTTCAAAGAGATGCATACCAACCAAGAAGAGACTCAAAATGACCACAAAAAGACACAAAAAAAACAACAAAAAGAGGCTGAACCACTATGAAGTGCCTGTATCTTCCTCCTATGTAAAACAGGTGGTGCATGTCTGACCTAATGGCCCATAATCCGCTCATGAGCGTCAGGAATAGTGCTCCTGCATCCAGGGTCAACGAGTACCTGCACAATACGCCCACGGTCTTTGTGACCGGTGTGGGGAACATATTTAATTCCCACAGTATATTAACGTGACTGTAATTACATCCCCCGGTTATTTGTTTGTCTCATCTGATCCGTGTAACGGTCGGGATCACAATTAATTCAGACATCTGCAAGTGTTGTCAGGGTGGAAAAACGCTCCCTTACTAATTGGTCATACTTCAGTGTTCAGACACAGTCGAATGCATCTGGCACTACCCAGAACAACAGCAGACTCTGTCTACATTCAATTCGTTCACGGCCACGGATTACAGTCTGATGCCGATCCGCTCCGAAAAACTGCGTGTAGTCGAGCAAAAACAGGGGAGGATGATAATAGAATATTACGTATCCGTCTCATACTTCTCAGGCAGTCCCTGTTAACGTGTCGAACATGAATGGCAAACTGAAATGTCACGACGCGTGAGACTTTCGTTCTATTTCAATTCCATCCCCTGATCATTTGTGATGAATATGACTTTTTGAAATTCAGTCTCTGCATTTAACCTCCTAGCATTGAGCAGCTATCATCGGCTAAATGAATGCAAATGTTTAAAAGAACGGATAATTGTACTCCAGATGAAGATCATTGCTAATCAGCGTTTTCCTCCCTTAGAGTTTTACAGTACTGTAAGCTGTGCGACATGATCACAGAAGAGAAGAATAAATACGTCAAACTGAAGCAGATCGCCTCACAGGCGATCAGGGAGCTGACGGAGCAGGTTAAAGTGCTGGAAAATGAGGCCGAGATCCAACGCACCATCGTCATCAACAAGGACCGGTGTGTTCATGTGTTTTTTGTAGACGGAGGGTTGATGTCCAGTGAAATGATGCAGAAAAGAAGGCGTAGTCATCCATGATGAAATACTATAACGATGCAACGATGGCACTTTTCTTGACCTGTGCGTTTGTTGGTATTTTCCAGATCACTCACAAAGGCTCGTATGAAGATCTCTAACAGCTCCAAAATAAGGGACAAACTGCACAATGACATCTCCAAGGTCCACACACACACACACACACACACAGATGAGACAGTCAACTTTATGTAATATGTTATTAAGAATAATGTGATTATGGGAGACCCAGGGTTGAACATAGATTCAAAATGTTGAAAACAAGGTTTAGAGCCCTTCTAGAAATGATAAGAGCTGGTTTTTCTCTTTTTGTGATCTATAAGACTGTTGAAACATTGCATTAAACAGCAAAAACATGCCTTAGTGAGCCAGATGTGTGCAGTACAAGTTCTACCAACCGAATTCAAGTTCAAATGTTATCCCGACATCAATACTTACATCCTCCAGGTTGCCTGGAAGCACCGTCAGGTCGGTGAGGAGTGTGAGGACAAGCAACTGGAGATGATGAAACTCACACAAATGATCAGCCTGCAGGAGCAGGCACTTCTGGAAGTAAACAAGAATCATGAAACGGCCATACAGCGCCGCAATGCTCTGTACGTTCATGATTCGGAGCTTGCATTGCCATCATGTACGGGATCTAAACTGTACGTCTGATAATGTGTGTGTCCGTGTGTCACCTCCAGTGGCATTCAGCTCCTGGAGCACGAGGAGGTGTTATTCAGCTACTATGAAAAGCTGAACGTCCAGGAGGCAGCCATCACTAAGGGCAGCATGACGCTGGAGACCCTGGAGAGGGAGATGAGGGACGTACAGCTGGAGATTAACGAGGAGAAGAGACGGATCGACCTGAAGAAGAAGGAGGTGCCTCTCCAGAGAAGGTTGGAGGGGGAGATCACCATGCTGCGGATAGAGGTGGGGAAACCATAAGCCTCACACGTCCTCACACAGACATTAGCAGGTGCTCATTTGTTACAATATGTCAATTCAGTCTGATGGACTTTCGGCGCGAAAAAAAAAGTGATTCCACTAAACTTTCAGAAGTCGTTAGTTTGAAAAGCGGTGGGCAGAAGGAGACGTGTGCACTTGGTCGATGGTTGAAATCGTTGACGTAAGTAATAGACATGCTTCATAGAAATCACTCGTTATTTCTGTTGTGTGAACAGTGATGACAGTGTGCCGGTCTCCCAACGCCCACTTCTTGTTTGTCTCCTCTCGGTCTTCGTCAACAAGCACTGAAAACACTTTCTCTTTTCTTTTTTTTTGGCTCAACTATTGTCTGCTGTGAAAAGAGCTTCCTGTATAATTACTTTCATTACACCCCGTGCACTCAACCGTTTTGTGGTCCCTTCTTTTGTTTGCGACAGCTTGAGTTGCTCCCCTTCTCCAGGTATTTCATTGTAATGAATGAACATCGCGCACAGAAGCGCGTGTAATCGGTTTCTATAGGGGCCCCGACGGTTTGTGGAGTGGAGTCCATTTTGCTCAAATATCCACTCATTTGTGCAGATGTTGCCTTCAAGTCCACTGCTGTCCACATTTCCCCCCGCCGTCCAATCACAGCTGGGCTGCATCGTGATGGAGGCTGAAGCTTGTTGGATTCGAATCCTATCTGGAAGCAGTCAGGCTTGTCGATTAGTTCCTCCTGGCGTGATCAGATGTTCAAAGTCGCAGCGGAGAGACAGATTGTGTGTGTGTGCCTTTAAGACTCTTAAAATTCTGTGTAACAGGCGAGGGACTTTTGACCGTTATGCAGGCCATTGTCCAGCTACCGGTGTGTGTTCCACCATGTTAATAACAATCATTTTAGACATTTATGTAACGTCCGTGGAGAGTGTTGCAGATTGTGTTTTCTCTGACTTTTTTGTGGATCTTTGTCGAGTTTCGGGGAAGTCCAGAATACAATACTTAAAACACGCCAGAGGATTCAGTCAGAGCACCGCTAATGACCAGATCTCTGTTTTTTTGAAACACTTCCAAAGCTTCTCCTTATAATGAGACGTTTGGAATGCTCCAGTAAATATGCAGTGTTGGAGGGGCTTTCTTTTTTTAATATAATGAACAGACTCAATATTCATATTCTACTTCTGCTCATACAAAGAATATCAGCAAAAGTACTCCAACGTCTCCAAAGACCTCTATAGACAGTTTGAGAGATAGTATTGTATTTTTGTACACTATTATCCTATCATTTCGTCGAGGTTCACTGAGCGTTGTGAGAAGTTTGATCAGACACAGTAATGGTACGATCCAAACCAGGAGTGACAAACCCGAAAAAAAGCAAACATTACACCCGTTTCGCAGACAAGCATGAATAAATGACTTAAAAATACAAGCAGCTTTACAATATAGAGAGTGACAGATGTACAGAAGCACACACACACACACACACACACAGTTCCCCATTGCGTCGTGGGATAGGGCGTGTTGCTGCACTGGATGAGAGCGGCTGGTTTTGACTTGCTGCTGGACCAGATTTCTCTCATCTGAGTCTTGTGCTCATTTTTGGATGAGATGTTCTTGTTGGAACAGACTTCACCATGTGCTGCTTTTTTTGGTGAAAAAAAAAAAAGAATCCACTTTCCCTTGTCTCCATCTGTTTACTCCTTCTGCTGTTTATCGTTTGCTACAACGGGCCTTGTCAGTGCCACGCGTTTTCTTTCACTCTCATTTGCTATTGTTTCTCTCGTCCTTTCTCTCCTTTTGTCCGACCACACTTGCTTTCATTGTTCCCTCAAGGCATTCTCCTGGGTTTTTTGTTTCATTGGAAGAAACAGTATCTCACTAGAAAGTCCCTTCCTGCCTCCCTTCCCCTTTTTTCCCCATATTTGTTTTTGCCGATCGCTGACCGACCTTGCATTTGGCCGTAGACGCAGTACTTTCCTACCTTCTGTCCCTTTTTAGCCATGCAAGCAGAATGACAAATGACAGTCTGATGGCCAGTCGCGCCGTCTCTCGGGTCCGGACTCAAATATTTCAACAGCTGTCGCCATGAAATGTTGCGCAGGCATTCTTGATCCTTAGAGGGTAAACCCTGTTGACTTTCATGATCCCCTGATATTTTCTCTAGTGTCACGAGTAATGCCACGAAATTAGTTACAGACTTCCAGATTTTTGCGCTTCATGCAAACACACCTACACTTGCAAACTGCTAGACTTTATCATATGTCAAAATCTTTAGCTGACTCTTACACGCATGCAACTCCTGGAACTTTCGACCAATCAACAGCTCCCTCCTGTGATAAGTGAATCAGTTCGTTCATCCACCCAGCCACCCGCATTTTGTGCAAATAGCAAATCATTTTCTAAATCGCCGTTTTCCCCTCACACAGCCGTCCACCTCCCCCTTGGGTGCAAAAAAAAAAAGTGAACCGCCAGGGTTCCTCCTATTGCGGGGAGGCTTGCCAAATCAATTCATGCTCCTCGCGAAATTCATTCCCTCTATGAATTCAATTTCCATGCAAGTGCCTGTGCTGTCGATTTATTACATATATTGTGTATTTGTATTCATCTGTGACCAGTTTATCTGCTCACTGCAGAACCCCTCCCCACCTCCCTTTGATGGGAAATTTTGACAAAGATAGATCGGCCCATCTGTGGGACTATTGAAGTTCAATATACTCTGAGGCTTTCATTTGCTCAGAAGAATTTTAATTGCTGCAAAGTAAACAGAGGTTGGTGTCGGATTGTGAATTTACTACTTGTTTATCCGTCGCCGGCACGGCGGCGACATCTCAAACGCACACGCAGGTGCACACGCGTCGGCTGCACACGCTGAGATCAGAGCGGCGTTTTGGGAAGTTGTGATAATACCCCTCACAGCAGCATCTGAACGTTGTCCTCTGATGACTTGCTGTACGTGTGTCGCACAAAGTCACATGCATAATGTCGCCAACAGAGATTTAATTATAGAGCACCTACACGATCAGTGATGGAGTAGGATTTACAACAGGGCGAGGCTGATGTTGTGCTACTCGCCGTCCCTACGGTGGTGAGCCACATTGTTTTCTCTGTCCCTTTGTCTAACCTGTCTTGGACTAAAACCACGGGGAAACTCGCCGTGAATCATGATAGATGTGTGCAAGTGTGTTGTTTGTGAGTCGGAGAGGAAGTGGGAAAGACGAGCACGGAAATGAAAAAAATGGCTGATAAACTCCACTCTGGAACCTTTTTGAAAGTCATAACCGACTTCTCTTCACGCTGCTGCCTAAATACGCACGAGTCTTGGTATCCCGAATGAGATGAGTCCTTCGATGCCGTTCTTTTTTTTTGTTGGACCACCAGTGAATTAGCTGCTGATTCCCATGGCGGATTTCTAATGGAATAGCTTTTCAGATGTAAGGAATAAAGCTGTTTTTTCCCCACATTGTAGACATTTGTTTTGCCTAATAATCACCGTTGGGTCTCATGAGCCTTGACGCAGGCGGGAAATAGTCCTGCATCCCAGTGAGAGAGTGAAAGTGAGTTTGTTGTCATAGTCTTGGAGGCTGTGCAGTGATCTGCCTGAGGAATTCAGGCCTTCACAGCCGCTATCACCCTTTAAATCTCCTCTGACCATAAAGATTATTCACTTCCCTTTTTTTGTTGCATCCCAGTTACCTTATCAGACATTGTGTCTCATCATGATTGTATGTTTTTATTAATGATGAAGCTTCTATGGATGTATTAAAGCATGTTTGTCATCACTGAAGCACCATAACTTTAGTTTAACATGACAAGTTGACTAATAATAGTGTCTCTCTATGTGACTTGCTGTCAAATATTTGTGGCACATTTTCATCTGAATTATAAATTATTCTTTTGAAAGCTTCGGTTCACATTCTCTGCTAATTAACCTTCCATAACCTTATTAGGATTGTCATTTTACTGCTGTTTTTACTTTTACTGACCTTTCCACTTCACTGATCTCTCCCTTTTGTCTTTTATTCCCTTTGAATGCGCTGAACTTTGTAACCTAATTTTGGGGTAGCGGTATGTAAATAAGGTAATTATTTATCTTTTTATTACTCTACTTTTAAGCACGCGGCGTGCCATCTATTATGTGGCTCTTTAATCCATCACGCTAACTACTGACTGAGTGGAAATTATGCAAATGCATGCAAATTGCATATCTGCGTCGACGCCGTCACATGCACGTACGGTGCTTTTACAGCATCCACCAGCCAAGAAAGCAGCAATTATTTGTGACAGTCAGAGCAGAGACGGTTACACGGAGACAGATGACAAAGAGAAAGACAAGCAAGCGGCGCATGTGGACAGAGGGCGGGAAGAAGGGTATAAAAATGTTATGAGCGAGGGCACGGCGGGAAAAGAAACAGAAGAGCAGAGAGAGAGAGAGAGAGGGGAAGCAGGGTGACGGAGATGCCAGCGTGCCATCCATCATGGCGTGTTTAAGTGGCGCAGGGTGGTTACGTATGAGGGCGAAACACAGATCAATCAGACTCAGAAGTGAGGAGTCTGAAAAGTTCACGTTCGTTTATAGCTCAGAAAAATCAATTAAAACTCAGATTGCAGCGAGGTGTCTTTCTTTGCACTGAATATTCAAATCTTCACATTGTTGGATCGCAGTTGGTTTGCTGGTCATTTGATTGACGCTAGAAATAGTTTGGAATCGTCGCTTGAATTCCAACCAATATGTTCTTTTTTTTTTAATAAATGGAAAAATATGCTAAATACTGTGTTATCTTCCACAAAAAGAGCAAAGGATTCAAAGGCGTTTTGACGTCTCTGTGGCTTAATTTAAGTTCTGATATTTACTGATCGTTCATTCGACTCCATGCGGCGCGCGAACAAGGATTTGTTGTCCAAGTCATATGCTCGCAGATAACCTTGGTCCCCGTTGGTCAGCTCCAATTCCCGTCTCGGATTCGGGCATCCTTGTCTGCTTTCACATCCTATCTCCCCCCCTTCATCACTCTGCCTTTCTCTTTGCTCTCCCTCACTTTATCTTCCTCCGTCTGACAGCCTTTTATCAGCCTCTCCTTCTACATCTGCTCCACTCTCATCTCCGCTTTTCAGTCCGTCCGATGCTTATTGTCAGCGCTGTCTGCTTCCCAACCGCCCCCTCCACCCCTCTCCCCCATCCGTAAACCGCAGCCTCACAAACACCTCAGTTGATCACATGACAGTCACGCTAATGAATTGAAAACCTGAGTCATATGACATTGAGGGAAAGCGGCGAAACACCGCCGTCTGCTTTAATCAGACTCACTGTCTGCTTGCGGAGGCTTCATTAAGCTCTTCCAGCGGAGGGAGGGGGGGTAAAAACCGGGAATTATCGCTTTGTTCCAAGTCTGATTTTCTCACATCAGACGCGGGCGTGGATACATGGGAAGTTGCGTGCGCGTACACGCACGCCGTTTGGTGGAGCGGAGAGAAGCCGCCGTTTCATAAGCCGGGTCACGGCGGGTCAGACCCCTGTGTACAACATTTTTCCACACACTTCCCACTCTTTTCTCTTTGTTTGTACTTTCTGCTGCCTGTCCACTCTCTTCTTCTTCACTTCAATTTGTCTCCAGGCGTCTTTTCATATTTTCTCATGTTTGCTTTTTCTCTCGTCTGTCATCCTATCTTTTTCCTGCCGACGTCCCTTTTATGGTCCCCGTCACCGTCCCTTGATCATCTCTTCTTCATATGTTTTTATATATAGACCACGTTTGTTTCGCTGTAATGGGCCCTCGGTCATTTGCTTCGACTTCCCTGTCGAGATATCGAAGCTATACTTTTAATTGCTCGTTTCCATCTGCAGTCCCAGCGCAGGTTAAGAGGCCATTTGTCTCCGTGTTTGTCTTTCTTTAAAACCCTCCCTTCAATAGTGGATATTCGAAAACCAATTGCTCTGCAAGAAACGCACTGATAAGGTGAATCCAGGTGCAGCTGTGAGTCCGTATCCTCCTCGTGAAAATGGACCAGAGCTGTTTGGAGCGAATCCCAGAGTCTTTAAATGTGGGTTTTGGTCCGTTGGTCAAAGCAAGCAAGTTTGTTCAGTGAACCTTTTAACACCCGAGTTTCTTTTCATTTCCCCTCTAAGTACGGGCCAACTTCTCATTGGTGTGTGAGCGGTTTATGCAAGACTCCGATGTTTTTTTTGGCTAAATTGTTCTATCGAATGGAAATAGTCTAAATATCTTCTAAACAAAGGCTAGACATGCAAACAGGCTGTTCCTGCAGATTTCGTCAAAAGGCCAAAACTAGCTCACAATCTACACAAGATACCTTTTAATGAATGTATTAGATGTTCATTTTCTGTCATTCCTCTTCACAGTTAATCAATAAATACATATTTCACAAACGCCTCCCTCACTAGTTGCAGCTGTTTCAAAATAAGAGTCTAAAATGCCCTCCCTTCATTTCACGTCTTCTCTTATCCTGCCTGTTTTTTTGTCTCTCACCTCATATTCTTCATATATTTCCTTTTTTATCCTTCTCCTTCTATTCCTGCTGTCTGAAGGGATGTCAGAATGTTTAGAGACTTGTCACCTAGTCTGAAGCTCTAGTGTGGGCAGAATGATACATTAGGCTGAGAAATGTTTTTTTCCTGTTTAAATCCCCAGTGCAATAGGATCTTTAATGCCCAGAGGACATGGCACTTGAAACGCAGACAGCAGCTGACTAATTCTAGATTTGTTGCTTTTCATGTCGGGTACTTATTCATTTGTGTGAAGTGTGCTCTTGTGCAAAATGACTGTATTATTCTTATTACCAGACTTCAATGACAGTGGCTTGATGACTATAGTTGTTTCTTTCTCCACTGTGCAATAGACGAGCCTAAATTATACAAAATTATGCGAGTTCCACAGTGCCAACCAATAATCTTGCTTTTGTCTCTCAGTTGGCAGCAGCCAGGGACAAAACACTTGAAGGCCTGAATCAAACTATTGATTACAAAGAGCCAAAAGGCAAAGACCTCACTGCTGCAGAACTGGTCAAGAAGCTGGAGCAGGTACACGATACTACAGGGCGTTTGTGTGTGTTGTATATGAATATGTATTTGTAATCCACACGTAGATGGTACCATGAATTTAGGTCATCATTTCTTTACTTTTTAGTGTCTTCTTTGATAAAAAAATTGTCTCTGTGCCTGTAGCTCGAGGTGAATCTGGCAGAGAGCGAGAGGCGGTCACTGGAAAAAGAGCTCCTTGTGGACCAGGTGACCCGGCTCTCGAAGCCACTCAGCGAGCAGGCTGAGGACCGCCGGCAGGACGGACTCTCGATGGCGAGGAAGGTAGACGGCGAGATCCACTCGCGCGCGGTTCGCCGAGCATTACCGTTTCCCTCGTCTCTCTCTGTGTCTCTCTCTCTCCCTGGGCTGTCTGCGTTTCTACTTCTCAAACTATAAATAGCCTCAATAACAAGGCCCATTGCGTGCAGTAACTTGCAGAAACATTTTGGTTCATCATCGCTTTGCATCGAGGCAGATCTAAATATATATCGTATAATTAGCTTCGCAAGTCGTATCAACGCATTGGTTCTGTATCTAAATGCACATCGAGTCGGTGTCAGATTCAGCTTATCTGTGTCGTCTGCCTGCAGCTGAACGAGCTCCGGAGTCAAATCATCGACGCCAACCACCGCCTGATGGCCGTCTCTGCAGAGCTCGCCATGAAGCAAGCTGCCGCTCTGTCACTCCAGCAGGAGATCAGAGAGAAAGAGCTTCAGGTCAGAGAAACCGGGATAAGAGAGTGACTCGGACGATCATTTCACGCCCCTGGTTTATGTTTAAGTTCTCCTTTTTCTTATTCCTTAAGCAGCAGGTATTGTCCCACCTGGAGGGCGGAGCCAAGCTAATTACAATCAGCTTAGTTGGGAGCACCTGGGCCCGGTGTTTCCTGCTATGTTAAAGGATACTCCCTCTGTCTTCAGAGCACATTTAGGTTTCGTTTGTTGAACATGCGACATCTCTCTCGCCTCACACACACGCACGCACGCACCCTCGCCACTGATGTTCACATCATTATTCCCTCCGTTTCTTCTGCGTTAACCTTTCCAGTTAATTAAAACACTTAGTTTTGGTATTTCAGTCCGCGTCTCCCTCCGTTTTGTCGCGGCCCCAGAGCCAAGTCGTGACACCTCAAAGCCCTCTGTTTTGCTTATTTACGCAGCGAAACGACTCCGAATAAAATGCAGTAATCGCTTTCATGAAGATAAACCCCCGAAGGGTTCGTCGACATGTCATTGAAAGGAAAAAGAAACAAAGCATATGATTTACACTCCAAGCACCAGCGGCGCTGCATTACTTACACAATATTATCATTCAAGGATAATTTGTTGTTATTATGCAATGCAGGAAAAATGCAGTTGAGGCCAAAAAATAAAACGCAGTAGTGCAGTCCTGCGGTGCGTTTTTTTCTGAATTGGCATCAGGAGGAACAAAAGAACTTTCTGTGGGGAGATAACACGGCCGGCAGCGTGGCAGAATTAAAAATTCGACATCAGGGAAACATTGTCCATTAACGTGTTTGAACATCAAGCATCATTGTAAACACAGACTGTCCCACCGGACTCTTTAGTTGATCCATCTTTAATTTTCCTGCGACCGATCGTCACACAGCCAGGAGCAGACCGGGTAAAGTTGAAAGTTAGCACCCCATTAACAAATTCTGTATCCATGGCAACCAAAAAACATCTCTCTTCTTCTAGCTTTGCCTGTAGCTGCTAAAGGCTCCGTTCACCAGCTAGTAATTATGTTTGTTTACCATTTGGCGGTTGTTTAATGAGTGTTTTAGCTGAAAACAAAGAAACATACTGGTGTTTAGTTTACAGTAAGCTAGTTGGATGCCCCTGCTTTGCATCCCTGTCGGCTGGTAGAAAGCAGTAGTTTTTCATCATTAATCGTCGTTTTTGTCACTTCGCAGCAGAAGATAATGCAAAATACAGCTTGACAAAACACCAAGCTGAGCTCGAATGTTGTGTTTACAAACCGCAGATGACAAATCTCTACTCATTCTGCCTTTAAGGGAAGATAAAACGCCGTCAGCTAAATCATTATTTCTTGTAGAACGCTCCGAAATTCTGACATTGAGAGTCTCACTGTTTTCTGTCTCGCTAAAAGATTAAACCACTAAAATGCGAGGATTTTCCCACGTGCCTTCTAAATGATTCAAGACGCGTGTTAATAACCTGAAGAACCCCCTGCAGCCGATGTACGCCTCCAACTGATGTATGCCTGCAGCGTCGCAGGCAGACACAAGTCGAAAGTAGGAAAATGCAGAGGCATAACTTTGCCCAAATTCTGACAGTAATACGACCATCTGTTTTTTCGGGGGGGCCGCAGTTAGAATTGAATCGAGCCAGGAGAGTGCCGAGTGATAGGAATACAAAGCAAACGGTTTTCTTGCGCTGCCCCCCCCCCCTTGTGTCTCCAGATGGACAGGTGCCAGCGGCAGCTGGAGCAGGGCCTGCCGCCGTGCCCCGAGATGGAGAAGGAGTGGAGGAGGACGCTCCGAGACGAGAGGAGGAGACGGAGGGACAAAGAGGAGAGAGAGAGGGTAAAGGAGCACAAAGACGTACGCGGAGATCGCCGGTCAAAAAATTGATTGAAGTGCCGAGGGGCATGAAAAAAGGAGATAGAGAGACAAAGGAGAAGACGAAGTGGAGCGGGGACACAAAGTGGGACAGGAAGCGATTACGATTGCGAGGGACAAAAGGGCGGCGAGCTTACACAGGGAAGTGAGTCGACGGTGTCCACAGAGATAAGGCGGGATATAAGGTCGTTTTCACCTCATGCACAGACAAGAAAGGCACAGACACAGTTGTGTCAGACTGTCTGTTGTTGCCCCCCAGAAAGACGCCACACTCTGCATGCACAACGTCAAATCAATAGATGGAAATATGAAGAACCCCCGCAGTAACTGAGATATTATTGTATTTTTGTCGTTTTTATTATTTATCATGCATTTCAGGTTTCTCTTGAAATGTAAATGTGTTTTGTGAAGCTGATAAGGAGGAATGTGTTTCCGCCTGTTTATTTATTGGCATTTCCTGCTATTTTCTTCTTCTTTTTTCTTTTTTTTTTTGCATTCAAAGCCATTATTCCTTGTTTTGTTAGCACTCCTTAGATCACATGCCAGCGGATAAACTGTTCATATGCATGAGGGAAAAAATGGCCATCTCTTTGAAGTCTCAGTGAGATTTAGGCACAGTTCATTTGCATGCTGTTGTGGGGTGAAAGTCAAAGAGAGGACTCCAGTGTCATGAGGACATGCACACACCGGAGTGTGTTTTTTTTTTGCAGTGGAAATCTGCCGTGGTTACAAATTAATCCATCATCCAAATTCGGTTCACATCAACTTTGCCGGCCACTGTCGGTGAAAAAGAACTCATTTTATGATGCATGTTAACTGTATGTTTTGGAGAAACTCATCTAGAGCATCTCTAGTATCAATATCCTCCATAATAATACAACCAATACTCTCTCTGAAGATTCAAAGGGGGGATAAAAGAGGCAGGGATCAAACTTTAATCTGCTTGGTGTTTCTTGGCTGTGCTTTATCTTGAAATGTTAAAAAAAAAGAAGAAGCAAAATTAGTTATACCATTTTCCTGATTAAAATTTAGGAAAATTAACTTCTAAGCATTTTATCCAAGGTCATGCAGCATAAAATATTAAAACTGCTGTGTGTGTGTGTGTTCGTCTGTGTGTGTCCAGCTGGCTGAAGAAGAGGAGTGGCACCAGTTACCTAACGGACAGTGGACCACCGCCGAAGCCCGTCCCAATGCCTACATCCCCCAGGACGACCCCCTCCCTCTGCCCAAACCCTACGGAGCTCAGGCCCCCTTCAAACCCTCCCAACCAAGCCGACCCTAAAACCCTCACTTCCACATATTCTCCTTCCTCCCTGTGTTTGTGAACTAGTCCACTGCTGTTGTGTCATGTGAGCGCCTGCACTCGTGGACGGCATCTGGTTGTCATTTTGTGTGTTTTTTCTGGGAATGTAAAAGCTTGTTTACACTCACGCTTGCAGCAACACAGAAATACTGCAGGAGAGTGGAGAGGAAGACAGAGGGGGGGATTAAATATGTGTTTTGTTACATCATGTCTAGTAAAAAAATGTCATTTCTATTAGAGATTAGTAACTCTGAGATGCTGGAATATTCCTGCATATTCTTCAGTGCGTTGGTGCCGTTTCATCCTGCGTGCTTGTAATCTTGCAGCTGATGAATAAATTGCAACGGGGTTTAAGCTCTAAGCCAGGCTAAGAGTGCCTGCTTAATGCCTGAAATGATAAATGTAAATATAGAGAGGGAAGACCGGGCAATGAAAGAGCATAGAGAATGACAAAAGAGAGAGGAGAATTTCAATGAAGAGGGAACGAGAGATGGCAGGAGGAACAAAGTCAAAGGGGGAGAAAAAGAAGGGGAAAAAAACACAGAATCGGGATAAAAGCGGAGCTCTCAATGGGGCGGGGAGTTCAGACTTGAGTTTAGTGACCGAAAACAAAGTTATTTGCCTTTCAAGCTTTCCACTGATTTACTGGAAGTCGTTTCTATCGTCAGATCTCGACTCGAGGTGGAAGTAGTTTTGGCGTCGATGAACTCGTGGGCGGTTTTCTCTACCAACCCGAGCGAGGGCCGTTACCGTGCACCGCAGTCGTTCACAGCTCGGCTAATGTGAAAGGATACGTTGTCTGTGTGTTTACAAGGGGAAATAAAAACTGGCGTGATTGCTCTTTGGCTTAATTTATTGTCACAATAATCGGCGAGCTAATCGGCCGACTGTACATGAGAGACACCTCGCTGGCGGGAAACAAACGCCGGACGTAATTGGACAAGTGAATGGATGAACATGTGAGATTATTCGATGGAAGCGAAGGGTCGAACTAATCTGATCAGGATGTGGGGCTGCGTCAGACGGAAACACCTTGGCAACCGCGGGTTTTGTTTCTGATAATAGTGTTGGCCAACAGCTTTTAATGGTTTAATAAGGCAGCAGGTTGGGTTTATCCGTCCACCCAGTGTGTGTGTGTGTGTGTGTGTGTGTGTGTGTGTGTGTGTGTGTGTGTGTGTGTGTGTGTGTGTGTGTGTGTGTGTGTGTGTGTGTGTGTGTGTGTGAAATCATCTCCAGGCCGATGGTGAGAGCTGTCGGATTAATGTAGCCCCTAACTGTTTGTGCTTATTAGCTGGCTACATAACACTGACTGCATAACAGGGTGGGGAGTGATTTATTCACCTTTTTTCGGAGAAGGGAAATTTCCCCGAAGACAAATGGTTTGAGATGACTAACCCAAAAAGTGGTGACTGTCGAATTTAAAAAGAAAAAGGTTGCGTAATTTGGCGTGGGCGGTATTGCAAAAGGAGCATTTTATTAAAGCGTGATGGGGTGTGCTCCGGGCTCGACGTGGCTAAACGTGGCTCCGTGTGTCACGCTGAGTCAGTCAGAAAGCAGTTGTGCTGTCAGGAATCCGAGAAGCTCATTTCCTCCGATGCAGAGGGGTTTTTTCGAGCGTCGAACTATTTGACTGCGTGTTGAGATCATTTCCTAATTTCCCCCGAAGCTCCAGCGTGTTGTAGCTGGAGCTCGGGTTCTCAGGGTTCAAAGGGAATCCAATGGAAAACAAAGAAAGTTGCCACAAAAGCACAACATGTTCTTCAAGGGTTTGGCTGCAAAACAAGGAGAATAAAGCACATTTTGAAAAAAAAAACAGAAATCTCTTTATTTACACTTCATTTTACAAACTTGTTTTATGTAAACAGGAAACACGAGTGATGATGAAATCCCTTTTTTTTTAAGAGGAATGTTTTTGCAATTTCTCAAACTAAACCACTTCAAAACAACTTCTCCACTTCTTCAAACCAGACGTTTGAGTGAGTGTGTGTGTGTGTGTGTGTGTGTGTGTGTGTGTGTGTATCTTTTTGCTTTTAATATTTAAATTCACAGTACCTTATCATCAATCCTGTACTCTTTGATTTGATGGCTTGTACAACATTATGTAGATTGATTTTTGTAATTTGTCCTATAAACAAAGTTACTCTTAAGTTATTGGCGTCTGCTGTTTTTCTCTCATGCAAAATGTACTTTATGGACTATTTTAAGTCGTCAAAGTTCATGTAAGGTCACTTGTGTTTGCGTGATGTTGAAGAAAAGTTTTGTAGAAAAACATATTTCTCAAAAATAAAGGAAGAGTTGTCTCAAAAAAAGTAACAATCAGCGTATTAAACACTTACATATGTGATGAAACACAACTCGGATATTAATATGAGATTGAAATGCACGACAGCGCTCCGTCCGCACGGCGTCTGTCGGCACGTAATCAGGTTGATGGGGTGCAAGTGTTTGATTTATGAATTCCGTTTGCCGTATTTGACATCGGCGTTCATAAATTTGTCTGTTGTTTATTTGTTACAGCCGGGGTCGTATGAACCTGCAATTATTGATTTTCAATAAAAGAGAAATTGAATTAAACTGAAGATCTGTGTTCCCTTTTGCATTATAATTATGGGTACTGTTCATATTGTTGACCCCAATATGTTTATTTCTAAAAAGGGTGACTATTCCTTCTGTCCTATTGGGCGTCCAACCATCGCTCCCTCCCTCCCTCTCTCTCCCTAATCTTTCATCAAAGAGTGAGAGCTTGTTTATGAGCGCCTTTCAATTCCTCCATTCATCTTTCACTTCTCGCCCTCCGTCGCTCCATCATCCATCCATCTGTATTTATCCCCAAGGCCCAGACAATCATGACCGTTCTCATTCCCCCTCCCCTCCTCCTCATCGGTTTCTCCCTACACCCATCCATCCCCGGGACCCTCCGCTTCATTGCCCCTCTTCATCATCATCGCGTCACTTCTCCTCGAAGCCCAGCAGTATCAGCGTCTGCTTCAGAGCCGTCTCCTCCACGAAGCGGGCGTCCACGTTCTCCTGCTCCTCGAACGGGTTCAGAGCTGCAAGGCGAGGGGGAGGAGGGCGTTGGAGACTCGTGGATGATTCAGCACCATGAACACACACACACTCAAACGTGCACTACCTTGTTGCTCTATATCAGACAGGATTGTTGCCAGGTAGGTAAGAGGCAGAAACTCCGGTCTGAAGCCTGGCTTGTCTCTGCTGGTGAATGCACATCCCTGAGGAGGAAGAGGAGGAGGAGGAGGAGGAGACAACAAAAACACAACTGTGGGCTCTGCAGCTTTTCAAGGATTCACACAGTCAAGACGAATCTGCAGCAAACCCCCAAAACTAGTCCCCTCAACTCAGGATAAAGTTGGCTGCAGTTTAAGCCTTTTTTTCTGAGGCGGCCTCTCGCTCTCATGTGCCATTTCGTAAACGACCAATTAGCTGCCTGAAAGCGGCCAATGGCATCACGGAATGGACAGATGACGCTGTTTAAGAGACGAGAGGAGGTCCAACACCAAAACATAATTTACAACGACATAAAAGTGAGGGAAAAGGCAGTAGGAACCAGTTTGGCAGTTTTTCGTCCAATTCTTAATGACAAAATGCTTGCAAGACCAATGTCATTCCCATCAGCCTCGGCTCTATTTTGCCTTTATTGCTCATTAGCAAATGTCGGCGGCACTTTTTAAGTGTGTGTGTATCAGAACGCGTCGTCTTGCGTGTGCTTCGTTACCTTGTTGTTGTTGTGTTTCTCCAGCAGCGTCCTGGTAAAATCTCTGGAGATGGACGCTGAACTGACAGGATGATCCCACATATGGTAGATCCGCTGCTCTATAGGCTGCACACACACACACACACACACACACACAATACAGTTTGCATTTTAGGCATGTGGCTCATGTTGCCATGAGCGAAATCCCCGGAGCAATTGAACATCTGTCTCTTTCCATTTAGCCGACTGGAAGCCAAAACCATTATTGAGGAGTTGACTGCTAATGAGGCATTCCAGAGAAATCGTAATTTTCAGCATTACGCCCACCAGTAATAAATAACACTTAAGCAGAGAGAGACAATGTGACTGA